>NC_060124.1:183966511-184289725 GCF_021461395.2 Schistocerca americana | reverse complement strand
GAATTAAAGAAAGAAATTAGAGAAGAAGTACAACCGATTTTGAATTCTCACAATAATAGATTAATTGCAGTAGAGATTAGACAAAGGGAACAGGATAGAAAACAGGAAGAAAGAGATCGCGTGATAGTACAGAAATTTTCAGAGTTAAATTTACAACGTGCAAACGATAAGAAAGAAATATTTGAGAGAATCGAGGAATCCGTACCAAATGACAGATTAAATAACCTAACACAACAATATGAACAGTTAACTACCAAATGTGTTAGTACTGAAACCCGAGTCGCGACACTTACGGAAGACGTAAATAAACAGAAGGAACAATTAGGTTCAAAATGGCTCTGAGCACTATGGGACTTAACATCTATGGTCATCAGTCCCCTAGAACTTAGAACTACTTAAACCTAACTAACCTAAGGACAGCACACAACACCCAGCCATTACGAGGCAGAGAAAATCCCTGACCCCGCCGGGAATCGAACCCGGGAACCCGGACGTGGGAAGTGAGAACGCTACCGCACGACCACGAGATGCGGGCAACAATTAGGTGACTTATCGGAAAGAGTTGAGGAGATTGCAGATAAATTGACAAGTCTTAGTTTAAATGGGGACAGAGATTCAGATGATACAGCACCATTGCCATTTGCAGAAACTGAAGAGTACCAGAACATAAATAAGCATGTTGAAAATCAGGGAAAATTTAATGAACGCGTTAAAAGGGAAGTTGAGGCATTACGAAAGCAAGTCAAACAAATTGAAGGCGAAATCGTAGGAAAAGACACCAGAAGAAATTTAGAATCACAGATTTTAGTTTTCTGCACCGCTGCCTACTCTTTTACTATTCTTTGCATCTGTCAATACAACTCTTCAACTATCAATCTATCTAGAGAGTATGTAAACAATAACCGGATATGACTATTTTACCCAAAAGTGATTTCGGAAATTACCGTTTGGACTTACTGTACCTTCAGCAGCATTCATTCGTAGTTTAAACGAAATTTTACCTGTTTATCTTCGTGACAATATTACTTCATATGTTGACGATATTCTTATTGCTAAACGTTCTTGGAGTGAGCATAACAAAATTTTGGATTCATTATTAGGTATTTTTGCAAGAGTTGGCATTACAGTGAACTTGGAAAAATCTGATTTTGGACGTTCTCAGGTGAAATTTCTTGGTCATATTATTTCTACAGATGGTATTCTTCCTGATCCAGAAAAATTAGACGCTATTCGTAACTATGCTGTTCCTACCACAAAACGTGATGTTCGTAGTTTCCTTGGTGTCTGTAATTTTCTTAGACGCTTTGTTAGATTGGACAATTTGACCACACCTCGTTTATGTGAACTATCTGGAAAGTTCTTTCTAAAACGAAAATCGGTCGACAACTCTGTTTGGTTAGTTTGTATTCCTGATGAGTGGGTCAATAAATTGATTTAGTACACACATTTCAGTTATGCACACTTTGGTCCCAGAAAATGCTTTCATAAATTATGGGAAAATTGCTACTTCAGTAATATGGAAAAACATATTCGATCTGTTCTGGCCAAATGCAAATTATGTCAAAAGGCTAAGCCGCCAACTATTTCTCACAGAGCACCGTTGTTTCCTATCATTCCAGCGAAATTAAAGGAGATGGCTGCAGTCGATTTGTTCGGTCCAGTGGTTCGTTCTACTAATGGTTTTGCGTACATTTTGTAGCAGTGGAATTGACATCAAAATATGTGTGTTTTACACCTTTATGCAAAGCAACAGCTCGTTCAGTATCTAATGCTTTCATCAAACATTTTCTTAAAGAAGTGGGTCATGTTGATAAGGTTATATCAGATAATGGATCACAGTTTCGCTCTAAAATTTGGCTTCGTACTCTATGGCGTCGTAAGATTAAACCAATTTTCATTTCACTTTTTGACCCTCAATCTAACGCTTCAGAGAGGTGATGAAGGAAATCAATAAATTGTGTCATCTTTATTGTCATCAGAATCACAGAACTTGTGATGAGTATCTTCATATTTTTCAAAACATTCTGAATGAACTTCCTAATGACTTAACTTCTTTACCGCCTATACTGATATTAAAATACAAAACACCGACAAATCGCATTTCTGAAATCGTTCCTTTTCCGCCTACACGGAAACTGCGGCATTCTGAAGTTGTGAACCTGGCTCTGCAAAATATTGCATCTGCGGCTGCTAGAAGAGAGAAATCAGCTAAACATCCTGGTCGTTTTAAAATTTTGTCAGTTGGTCAGAAGGTGTTAATTAATTCTCATCGTTTGTCTCACAAAGGAAAGGCTTGTGTGGCAAATTTTTTCTTCTTTATAACGGTCCATATAGAATTCGCAAAATTATTCATGATAACACTGTCGAAGTAGAAACTCTTAAATCTCAAAAAATGGTTCAAATGGCTCTGAGCACTATGGGACTTAACATCTATGGTCATCAGTCCCCTAGAACTTAGAACTACTTAAACCTAACTAACCTAAGGACAGCACACAACACCCAGCCATCACGAGGCAGAGAAAATCCCTGATCCCGTCGGGAATCGAACCCGGGAACCCGGCCGTGGGAAGCGAGAACGCTACCGCACGACCACGAGATGCGGGCTCTTAAATCTCGACGCTCTAAGGGAATACATCATATATCTAACGTTAAAATTTTTGTGGAATGGCATACTTTTGAGAAACTAACAGTTACATGTAAACACACGGAGAATGCAAGGATACCGCGCCGTGTTACGGCGGCGGCACATACTCAAAGCAACAGTCAAGTCTGCGCGCCGCACAAGGCAGTCGTTGACCGCAAACAATTACTTCCTACGTCACGCGCCTACAGCTGATCGAGCGCTCAGTGCGAATGCACTGACAGCCGTAAACAAATACACAGTCTAATTTCTCCGATTAAATTCAGTATAAAGCTATAGTGACTTGATGAATTATGTTATTAACGTTCAGTATTTTTCAGGATACGATTCTATAAAATATTTAAGAACTTCAGGTAAATTCTGTGCGTGTCCGACGTTAAGACGACTTGCTATCGAGAAAATTTCAGGAAGAATGTAATTTCGAAGAAGAAACTAATGTACTAAAAAGGTAGCTATTAATTGAGTTTATTTTTCAGGTAACATATTTCCACTTAGGTACGTACTTAAGACGTAATTTGCTGCTCGCGATTACGTGATTCAGACTTTGTGCTAAATTTCATGTTCTATGAATTTACGTGTGAAGCGACGTGCTTGCGTACATTAACTGATTTTGACAATGATTGATTAATGAACAGGGTTGTTAATTATGGATATTATGCATCGCTTGGCTGCTATGCTTTTTCAGTGATGTCACATTATTTTTTTTATGTGCCTGCTGTGCTTATTTATTTAAATTATAATTGTCACCTGATTAATTGTGCTGACTATGGTTATGTGTGTAAGTTATACTTTGTGATTTATCTGCTTGCGCCTTCATCTTTACTTATTAAGATTACATATGAACATTTATTTGCTTATGCTGATATGATGCTAATTACCTGTTCATTATGTTAGATAACATATTTGCTGCCTTGCTTATGGATTGCATATTTACACATTTCTGTTTTGTTGTCATAACTACTCTTTAATTTGGTATATACACTCCTGGCAATGGAAAAAAGAACACATTGACACCGGTGTGTCAGACCCACCATACTTGCTCCGGACACTGCGAGAGGGCTGTACAAGCAATGATCACACGTACGGCACAGCGGACACACCAGGAATCGCGGTGTTGGCCGTCGAATGGCGCTAGCTGCGCAGCATTTGTGCACCGCCGCCGTCAGTGTCAGCCAGTTTGCCGTGTCATACGGAGCTCCATCGCAGTCTTTAACACTGGTAGCATGCCGCGACAGCGTGGACGTGAACCGTATGTGCAGTTGACGGACTTTGAGCGAGGGCGTATAGTGGGCATGCGGGAGGCCGGGTGGACGTACCGCCGAATTGCTCAACACGTGGGGCGTGAGGTCTCCACAGTACATCGCTGTTGTCGCCAGTGGTCGGCGGAAGGTGCACGTGCCCGTCGACCTGGGACCGGACCGCAGCGACGCACGGATGCACGCCAAGACCGTAGGATCCTACGCAGTGCCGTAGGGGACCGCACCGCCACTTCCCAGCAAATTAGGGACACTGTTGCTCCTGGGGTATCGGCGAGGACCATTCGCAACCGTCTCCATGAAGCTGGGCTACGGTCCCGCACACCGTTAGGCCGTCTTCCGCTCACGCCCCAACATCGTGCAGCCCGCCTCCAGTGGTGTCAAATGGTTCAAATGGCTCTGAGCACTATGGGACTCAACTGCTGAGGTCATTAGTCCCCTAGAACTTAGAACTAGTTAAACCTAACTAACCTAAGGACATCACAAACATCCATGCCCGAGGCAGGATTCGAACCTGCGACCGTAGCTGTCTCGCGGTTCCAGACTGCAGCGCCTTTAACCGCACGGCCACTTCGGCCGGCCCAGTGGTGTCGCGACAGGCGTGAATGGAGGGACGAATGGAGACGTGTCGTCTTCAGCGATGAGAGTCGCTTCTGCCTTGGTGCCAATGATGGTCGTATGCGTGTTTGGCGCCGTGCAGGTGAGCGCCACAATCAGGACTGCATACGACCGAGGCACACAGGGCCAACACCCGGCATCATGGTGTGGGGAGCGATCTCCTACACTGGCCGTACACCACTGGTGATCGTCGAGGGGACACTGAATAGTGCACGGTACATCCAAACCGTCATCGAACCCATCGTTGTACCATTCCTAGACCGGCAAGGGAACTTGCTGTTCCAACAGGACAATGCACGTCCGCATGTATCCTGTGCCACCCAACGTGCTCTAGAAGGTGTAAGTCAACTACCCTGGCCAGCAAGATCTCCGGATCTGTCCCCCATTGAGCATGTTTGGGACTGGATGAAGCGTCGTCTCACGCGGTCTGCACGTCCAGCACGAACGCTGGTCCAACTGAGGCGCCAGGTGGAAATGGCATGGCAAGCCGTTCCACAGGACTACATCCAGCATCTCTACGATCGTCTCCATGGGAGAATAGCAGCCTGCATTGCTGCGAAAGGTGGATATACACTGTACTAGTGCCGACATTGTGCATGCTCTGTTGCCTGTGTCTATGTGCCTGTGGTTCTGTCAGTGTGATCATGTGATGTATCTGACCCCAGGAATGTGTCAATAAAGTTTCCCCTTCCTGGGACAATGAATTCACGGTGTTCTTATTTCAATTTCCAGGAGTGTAGAAATGCTGATGTACATTGTACGAACATAGAGTTTAGGTCACACTATGGTATTAATTATAGATTATTCGCTTGGCAGAGCCTCGTTGTAGAAATTGTGCTGCATCCACTTGTTGACATTCTGTTCTCTACTGCTATATTTACTCGCTATTGCATGTTTTGCTTACGCTCAGTGGCTTGTATTTTTTTAAGATAAGAAAATGAACTGCTATAATTCGACGAACGACATTGGTACAAGGAACTTCGTTGAAGTCACATGAGCTGAGGTTTTATGGAAGCTGTATAAATTTATGCTAATAGGAAGGAAGCTAACGACATGACATACCAACACTAGGGTTAGACCATTGACAGTTATTACACTGCATTCTTCGTGAGCAATTGAAATAGCAAGTGACACTTGACACAAAAAATACTCCACATGTTTGCTTCTGCCATGATTCTTGAAGTGGTGTACACACTGTGAAATATTATGATCATTCACACTCTGTAATCGTACTTAATTACTGAGAGTTATTCGAACTAAAGGCTGTTAGAGGTCATGTATGCATTTTTTTAATTTAATGATGGAGAAGGTAACCAAAATGTACTTTATAATTCATAATGAGTAGAAGATTTGGCTCAGATGGATTACACAGAGGTTGTGTGTGGACATTGTGTCTTCGGATTGTATGGGATGATGAATTGAAGTTTGCACTAGGGTTTTATCTGTACTTGTTCGAGGAGACTGACTAGAGGAAAGAGTTCTTATGGAAGTGAAACGATATTGGTAATAAGATTTATATGTATCGACGTAAGAGGTATTATTGAAGTATTCAGATATGTATCGATGTATTGAAGAGGTATTATTAAGGTATTGAGATTGTGTGAAGCTGATGATTATTGGAGTTTTGGTGGACAAGAGGTAAGGTAAATGATATTGATGATAAGATTTCTATGTATCGACGTAAGAGGTATTATTGAAGTATTCAGATATGTATCGATGTATTGAAGAGGTATTATTGAGATTATGTGAAGTTGATGATTATTGGAGTTTTGGTGGACAAGAGGTAAGGTAAATGATGTTGATGATAAGGTTTATATGTATCGACGTAAGAGGTATTATTGAAGTATTAAGATTATGTGATGCTATTGATTATTGGAGTTTTGGTGGATAAGGGGTAAAGTAAGTGAGGAGCATATTTTTTTTTTTTGTTGGTTTTATGGAACAAGGAGGATGAAGATAGCAGACTAGAACACTAAAGTGGAAGGAAGATTGTCTACACACAGTTTGTTAAATCAATAAGCAGTACATACTTTTTTTTGGAGAGAGGAAGTAATTGCATATCTTGGCTCACTGACAGTTGTTCAGCAACCGTACATTTGATTTGGCTTGGCAAACATTGGTCTTGACATGATGACTGTGACGTTGACTAACTATTATTGACTGATATACACTGCTGCCATTACTACTTGATACACATGTCGAACATCAAATTTTGAAAGAATTGCATTTACACAGTTACCACTATTCAATTACACAGTAGTACTTAATGTGCATGAAAGATGAGTGAGTGTGTTTTGTGTGTTTTCCCTTCCTAATCCCAGATAAGTGGTACCGACTTATCTCCTAAATATTATTTCACTTGCTTGTTGTGGCTTGCACTGACACCCACAAATATTATAGGTTTACTGTTATTTGTGTATTGTATTAGTTTATATGACAATTATCTGATATCATTTGTGTGTTTCTTATAATTTGTATGTTTAGTGTAAGAACATTGAGAATAATTTTGCAAAAGCAATTGTGTGTGCATTCAAACTATTGTTCATGCCTGAACTGTCTGATTAGTGATGGTGAATATTATGGACTATTACCTGCACTTTTTCAACATAATGGGTGCCACTTAGAAATGCTTAATTTCTGCTGATGAACTATGTGATTAGTGATAATGAATATTATGGACTGTTACTTGCACTTTTTCTACATGATTGGTGCCACTAGGACATGTTTAATTTTTGCTTATAAACTCTGATGAATAGTGTGATTAGTGATAGTGAATATTATGGACTGCTGTCTGGACCTGCTCTTCATTGCTAGGTGCCATTGATGAACTGCTTCTACTGACATAATGTCACTTGTTGGTGTCTGCACCTGCTCAACATTGCTGGGTGCCACTGATGAACTGCTTCTACTGAAATAATGTCACTTGTTGGTGTCTGCAACTGCTCAACATTGCTGGGTGCCACAGATGGAACTGCTTCTACTGAAATGTTGTCACTTGTTGCTGTCTGCACCTGTTCAACATTGCTGGGTGCAACTGATGAACTGCTTCTACTGACATAATGTCACTTGTTGGTGTCTGCACCTGCTCAACATTGCTGGGTGCCACTGATGAACTGCTTCTACTGAAATAATGTCACTTGTTGGTGTCTGCACCTGTTCAACATTGCTGGGTGCCACTGATGGACTGCATCTATTGAAATAATGTCACTTGGGGGTGTCTGCAACTGCTCTTCATTGCTGGGTGCCACTGATGAACTGCTTCTACTGACATAATGTCACTTGTTGGTGTCTGCACCTGCTCAACATTGCTGGGTGCCACTGATGAACTGCTTCTACTGAAATAATGTCACTTGTTGGTGTCTGCACCTGTTCAATATTGCTGGGTGCAACTGATGGAACTACTTCTATTGAAATAATGTCACTTGTTGGTGTCTGCACCTGCTCAACATTACTGGGTGCGACTGATGGAACTGATTCTACTGAAATAATATCACTTGTTGCTGTTTGCACCTGCTCAACATTGCTGGGTGCCACTGATGAAACTGCTTCTACTGAAAGGTCACTTGTTGGTGTCTGCACCTGTTCAACATTGCTGGGTGCCACTGATGGAACTGCTTCTACTGAGATAATGTCACTTGTTGGTGTCTGCACCTGTTCAACATTGCTGGGTGCAACTGATGAACTGCTTCTACTGACATAATGTCACTTGTTGGTGTCTGCACCTGTTCAACATTGCTGGGTGCCACTGATGGACTGCTTCTACTAAAATGATGTCACTTGTTGGTATTTGCACCTGTTGACCATTGCTGGGTGCTACTGCTGGAACTATCAACTACTTGTTTTTTTTTTAATCATTCAAAGTATTTTATGTGAACATTTGTATAAACTGATTTTTTGTGTGTTGTGTAAACTGATATGTAAAGTCACATGTATGAAGGAATTTGTATTGCTTACTGTATTTTATATATTAGATTATTGAAAGGTCAGTGCAAAGCCAAAATTTTATCTAATTATGTGATATTTACGTATTAATATTATCTTTTATTTTTGTCTGTATTTTTGTGGGCGAATTTGGTGGTATTTTCACCACCAATGCTGGCTAAAATACCATCGAATTCTGGCCAGTGGAGGAAGGGCATATGAAAGGTGGCTACACTGAGCCACAGCGCCAGAGATTGCGCCAAGGAGTATTATTCCGCCGCCTCCACTGGCAGTGCTTGTCGAGAACTCGTAGTAGTGAGTGCTTGCTGAGATGTCGTAGTGAAAAGTTCTTGTCGAGAAGTCGTAGTGGAGAGTGCTTGTTCCATGTTTTATGCAGTTGTTTGATGGGCTAGACAGCAGATGTTATTCGAATGGAGATATTGTAATGACCAGAGTGCTTTTCGTCAATATATATGAAGGTAAAATATTCCTTGTACTTTTCATTATTTCAGTGTCTTAAATAATGCGTCATTACAGGTTCAGTCAACAAAGCATCTGGCTTGTGTTCTTGTATTATAGTGTAATTCTGGTTTCCTTACGCAATTATAGTATTTATATTTTTTAATTACTTCAGTATAAATGATATTTAAAATTTCTTGTCTTATTGAAGAAGAACGGTGCCAGATGTGTACGTTGAATCACACTTCCACACACAGAACAGTTACACTTGTGCTTTGTTGTTGCGTTGGTTTTATAGCTGCTGGGGACTTAATTAATTAATTGTGTTAACGGAAAATTTCATTCCATTCTTTGTTGTTATTCTATGCAGTCAGATTGCGTACTAAAACTAGTCAGGGCCAACCGTTTACGAGACTGCGTAGCCGGACATACAGCGACAAAAAAAAAAAAAAAAAAAAAAAAAAAAAAAAAAAAATTAAAAAATTATTTGCATTTCATATTTATATAATTAAGCCCCCATGCACACTCGATATTTGCCAACTGGAGTTCTAGACACCAGTTTCAAACACTATGACAGTATACATAAATGTTTTGTATCCAATTTTATAAAATCTACAATATTTTTAAAATTTATAAACGTGGTTTTAAAAACTTTTCTAAAATATACAACAGTGTTTCTAAAAACCTTGTGAAATTCGTAAAATTTATTTGAGATCTTTCCAGAAAGGGAATTCGTACCCATTACTCTGTGTTGAATACAGCCATAACGCTGTCAGAGTCCTTTAGAAAGCTGTTCCGTACTATCGTCACCAGCTGACTGCTGCTGTACCAAGTCGAATCGTTTTCTTATGTAGACTAGAAAAATCCATTATTATTAAGTTGGGATCGCTCATTCACTACTTTGATCCACTCCTTTCCCATTCATTTAAATATCTCCCATTCCTTTGCTATGTTCAGTTTCACTGTCTTAGGCACTAGGTGTATAATTTTCATATATCTTCAGTACTATCTGCTATCTTACAGACAGTTTTCCCAATATAAAAACGATAATATGATCCATATTGTAACCTGTGCGCACCAGATACATTATACAATAAAAATCATACAAAAAATCACCAGATCTGGAGAACAAAGGAGTTACCAGAAGGATGGAAGAATGCAATTGCAGTACCAATACACAAGAAGGGGGACAAGAGAGATGCAAACAACTAAAGAGGAATATCGCCACTAGAGGTCGGATACAAGGTGCTGCCAAAACTATTGCTCAAGAGAGTAGAAGAACAGGTAGAAAGTACAGTTGGCGACTACCAAGCGGGATTCAGGAAGTGAAGAGGTTGTGTAGAACAGATATTTATCCTGAAGCAACTGATAGAACATAGGACCTTAAAAAACAAAAAGCCGGTAATAATGTTCGTGAACTTCACAAAGGCATATGACTCCATAGACAGACAGACTCTTGTTAGGATCCTGAAGAACAGAGGACTTGATGAAACCACACAAGAACTGATAAGGGAAATTCTGACAGACACAAAAGCGAGGGTGAGATTCAGAGGAGCATTGTCAGAAGAATTTGAGATCAACACTGGTGTTAAACAGGGAGATGGATTGTCACCATTGTTGGTCAATATAGCAATGGAGGAAGTGATCAGGCAGTGGAGAACAATAAACGAGGAAATGGGAATACCAAAGACCCATGTGGGGGACAAAAAGGACAACAGGGCTGAAGTGGACTGCCTAGCCTTTGCAGATGACATAGCAATAGTAAGTGAGACGGAAGAAGACGCAAAGACACAACTCGACAACTTAAGTAAGGTAGCCAGAAAGGTGGGACTGAGGATCGCCTATAACAAGACAAAGACATTAAACACCACTGCAGACTGGGAAACACCGGAAGGCACTGTGCAAATGGTGGACAAATTTAAATACCTGGGAGAATTTATAACAGGAAGGAACAGGAGCAAGGAGGGAATAACAGAGAAGATAAAGAAGATGAGGTCAGCCTTCTGCATGACGAGAGAGATATACAATAAAAAGAATATATCCACAGAGGCAAAGATAAGCCACTACAAGGCAACAGTGAGGAATGCAGCATTATATGCTGCTGAGACGATGACACTAGGAAGAAATGGGGCAGAACAACTAGAAAAAGAAGAAAGAAAAATACCGAGAAAAATTTTATGTCCCAAACGAGGTGCAGGGAGGTGGATGCGAAGACCTAGGGAAGAATTGTACCGGAACATGAGAACAATATCCGTGGAAATCAGACTCATAAGGGCAAGGTTTGCTGGTCATGTAATTAGGATGAGTATGGACAGAACGACGAAGAGAGTGTGGGAAACAACAGGGAGGAAAAGGGGAAAGACAGGAACCAAGTGGGTTGTTGAACTTCAGAAGGACTGGTTAGAACTGGGTATCACGGTCGAAGGAAAGGAAAATTGGAGGAACAAATATACACAGACAAATATGCCGGAGATCAATGACAGAGAAGAATACAGGAAAAGATTAGAATGTCACCAGTGGAGCCGCCAGGAGAAACGGAAACTGAAGATCTCGGATGAAGAGTGAGAGAGAAGAAGAGAAAGGATGAAGAGGTTCTGGGAGAAGAAGAGGAAAATGCAGTCCACGAAGGGGCTACCCATGGTCCTACAGAGGCCGTAACACAAGAATAAGAAGAAGAATAAATTTTTTATTTGATCTCTTGTAGTTTTAGGCCTTAGCTTAGATCTGTTGGCTTGCTATCCCAAATGCTGCTTTGTACTGATTAGGGAAAAAGGCCGCTATTTTTATGTACTACCACGATGACTTCTTTATCCTTCTGATTCTGCACACAACCTCCTCATTTGATTTCTTATACACTTATTTATCTCAGAAACTACTGTAGGGATTTTGATCCAGTTTTGACTACCAGACAGAATGATTCATGAGGAACATTTGTGTATAACATTTATAAACATTTCATTCTATCTGATTGAACTACAATTACGCTTGTCGATTAAGCTGTGACTCCTGATAACTTTGCTGGCGTGTGATGTTTAAATAGTTGAAGTTGTGTTAGAATTTGGAATTGATAATCAATTATCCAAGTTATTCTCTCAATTTTAATCAAAATTCCGCAGGGAGACCTGTAAACAAAATTACCAGAACGCTAGATAAGCCAACTATCCAAAGCTGAGGATGGGGGTGGGACGGGGGCTGTCACTACTCGTTGTTATATTTTCATCCTGAATGTTAGTCTCTGAAAGTTTCTTATATTTCCTTCATACGTATGTCCCGTGGGAGGGATTCTGTATAACAGCAATGATATGGAACTGGACCAATAGACATTATCAGAAACGGTTGACTAGATCGTCTTCAGGAAACTGTCTAGCTTAGAAGACTATGCTGTGCTACCGCCAATCCATAAAAAACCGTTAGAACGTATTTAATAAAGTAGAAATATTTTCTAAAAGTTTAGCTCACAGCTCCAGGCGACGTTGGTTTCGGTCACGCAGCTTGAGGCTGTCGCCAGTGAGTACCACTGCGGATGGGGGGGAGGGGGGGGGGGGCTGACAGGGCGATCCGAGGGACGTCCAGCATGACCCACGTGCCCCTCAATTGGTCCACTACAGTGGCTGCTCCGGGTAATGCCTGCACTGAAGTTGACCTGTCACCCCTGGCCAAGTGGGACGTCGTCTCAAGGTGTGGGCAGCACAGAAAGAGTTTCTGAGGGGCCGGTTGGAAGGCCTCCCCAGTTCAGCTGACGAAAAGGTTTTGAGCGCTATCTGTGGCTGACGAAGTCCCTGAGCCAGATCAAGTCGGTTGCCCTGTTCCAGAGGAATCCTCTCGGTCTGAAAGGTCTGGGCATTCACAGAAGGTGGGATTACTGGTAGTTGGGAGCTCCAAAGTTACGTGCATAATGCGGCCCCTTAGGGTGCAAAGGAGGGGAAGGAATCCAATATGCACTCTACGTCCATACTGGGAGGAGTCATTCCAGATATGGCACGGGTGCTTCTGGATGCTATAAACAGCACAGCTTGTAGCCAACTGTAGATGGTGGCTCATGTTGTTATTAACGATGCGTGTCGCTTTTCATCAGAAGAGATTCTCTATGGTTTCGGGCAGCTACCTGAAGTAGTAAAGACTGCCAGTCTTCTTGCGATATGAAGGCGGAGTTCACCATCTGTAGCATCGTTAATGGGACCGACTGTTATCCTTTGGTACAGAGACGAGTGGAGGGTCTGAATCAGAGGCTCAGACGGTTCTACGACCGTGTAGGTTGCAGATTCCTTGACTTGCGCCATGGAGTAGTGGGTTTACGGCTTCTGATAAATAGCTCAAGAGTCTGCTACACGCAGGAAGCACCTATAGGTGTAGCAGGGGCTGTGTGGAGGAGACTGGGTGGCTTATCAGGTTAGAGGTTCTCGGGAACGTGCAGAAAGGACTCCAGTTTCAAAGGCTGCGGAACGAAAACAGCAACAGGGCAAACATAGGAACAATCAATATTGTAGCTGTAAACTGTCATAGCTGTAGAACGAAATACCAGTCCAAGCTGCAAATTTTCGACGACTAGTTTCGGGCCGAGACCCATTATCAAGTCATCATAACAAAGTAAAAAATGGCATTTCCGAAGATGTCAAAAATACGTAGTAAACATTTACAGTGCATACAGACAACTGTGTTGGGAAAGAATCAGAGCGCCAAGCGCTGATAGAAAGCACTGCAGCTCAAATCAATATAGATACGGAAAACTGGATAAAGGCGGAAATAAGTACAGCCGAAATTTTTACAATGGACCAAACTGTTTCCGGAAAGGATAGATTAAATACTGTTGGTAGTTGAGTGTTTATTTCTGTCAAAAGTAGTTTACCTTGTAGCGAGATTGAAGTAGATAGTTCCTGTGAGCTAGTATGAGTAGAAGTTGTACCTGACAACAGGGATAAATTAATAACTTTTACCGCCCCCTCGGCTGAGATGATACAGCTACTGAACAGTTCAAAGCAAACTCGAGTGTCGTTTCAAATAGATACCCCACTTATACGGTTGTTGTTTTTGCTGACTTCAGTTTACCCTCGATGTGATGGCAAAAATACACGCTTAAAGTCTATGGTATGCATAAAACGTAGTGCGAAATCGTGTTGAATGCCTTCTTAGAAAATTATTTTGAACAAATTGTTCAGGAGGCCACTCATTGTGTAGCAACAAATAATCATGACCAAATACGGAGCATCATGACAGATGCAGGGATTAGTAACCACAAGACTGCCGTAGCTGGACTGAACATCGTAATATCCAATTCCATTCCAAATAAAGGCAAAATACATGTATTTGAAAAAGCACATAAAAATTCACCTGACATCTTCCAAAAAGACAGTCTCTACTCCTTCCAATTAGGCTATGTAAGATTAGACCAGATGTGATTCAAATTCAGAGAAACAAAATCGACGGCAATTGAGAGATATGTACCAAATAAATTAATAAGAAATGGTACTGATCCCCCGTGGTACACAAAACAGATCAGAGCACTATTGCAGAAGCAACCAAAAAAATTTAAAAGAACGCAAAATCCCCAAGATTGGCGAAGTTTTACGGGAGGTCGAAATTTAGCGCGAACTTTCCACAACGAACCTTTGTCTCGAAATCTGGCAGAAGACCCAAAGAGATTCTGGTCGTATGCGAAGTACACCAGTGGCAAGACGCAGTCAGTACCTTCACTGCACATAAAAATGGCGGTGGTATTGATGACAGTGCCACTAAAGCTGAGTTACTAAACACTGTGTTCCGAAATTCCTTCGCAAAAGAAGACGAAGTAAATATTCCAGAATTCGAATCCAGAACAACTGCCAACATGAGTAACTCAGAAGTAGATGTTCTTGGTGTAGCGAAACAGCTTAAAACACTTAAGAAAGGCAAGGGTTCCGGGAGGGGGAGTGAGTCGTGCTTGAGAAGCTCAGCTGGTAGAGCACTTACCCGCGAAACGCAAAGGTCCTGAGCTCGAGCCTCGGTCCGACACACAGTTTTAATCTGCCAGGAAGTTTCATATCAGCGCACACTCCGCTGCAGAGTGAAATTTTCATTCTGTCAAGGCTCATATCACTAATGACGCTTTGCAGTCGAATTCTGGAACATATTCTGTGCTCGAGCATTATGAGTCACCTCGATGAAAACGATTTGCTGACAGGGGTTGGGTTGGGTTGTTTGGGAAGGAGACCAGACAGCGAGGTCATCGGTCTCATCGGGTTAGAGAAGGACTGGGAAGGAAGTCGGCCGTGCCCTTTCAAAGGAACCATCCCGGCATTTGCCTGGAGCGATTTAGGGAAATCACGGAAAACCTAAATCAGGATGGCCGGACGCGGGATTGAACCGTCGTCCTCCCGAATGCGAGTCCAGTGTTTAGCCACTACGCCACCTCGCTCGGTGATTTGCTGACAGATAACACGTATTCAGAAAATATCGTTGTTGTGCAATACAACTATATCTTTATTCTCTCGAGATAATGAGTGATATCGACAGGATACGTCAAATTGATTCTACATTTTTAATTTCCAGAAGACTTTTGACACCCTTTCTCATAAGCGACTTCTAACCGAATTGCGTGCGTATGGAATATCGTCTCCATTGTGTGACTGGATTCGCAATTTCCTGTCAGAGAGGTCACAGTTCGTAGTAACTGACGGGAAGTCACCGAATAAAACAGAGGTAACATGTGGCGTTCTGCAAGGAAGCGTTATAGGCAATCTGTTGTTAGTGATCTACATACACGATATAAGAAAATTTCTGAGAAATTCTCTTAGATTGTTTGCAGATGATGCTGTCACTTACCGCCATAAAGTCATCAGACGGTTAAAACGAATTGCAAGGTGATTTAGATAAGATACCTGCATGGTGCAAACAGCGGCAATTGACTCTAAACTATGGAAAGCGTGAAGTCATCCAGATGGGCACTAAAAAGAATCCGCTAAATTTCAGTTCCACAATAAATCACAAATATAGCGACCTAAATGCTTAGGGATTACAGTTAAAATGAAACTGGAACAATCACATGGATAATTTTGTGAGGAAACAAATCAAAGTCTGTGATTTTCTGTAAGAACACTTTGAAGAGATAACAGGTCTATTAAAGAGACTGCTTACACTACGCTTGTATGCTCTCTTCTGGTGTATAGGTGAGCGGTGTGGGATTCGCAAGATGTAGAACTGACGGAGGACATCGAAAGGTTCAAAGAAGGGAAGCCCGTTTTGTACTAGGGGAAAGAGTGCCACCGATATGATACTCAAATTGGGATGGCAATAGTTAAAACGAAGGCGTTTTTCACTCCGGCAGGAACTTCCCATGAAGTTTCAATAGCCATCTTCCCCTCAGAGTGTCGAAATATTTTGCTGGTGCCAACCTACAGAGGAAGAAAATGATGATCGTAATAAAATAGCCGGCCGGTGTGGCCGTGCGGTTCTAAGCGCGTCAGTTTGGAACCGCGTGACCGCTACGGTCGCAGGTTCGAATCCTGCCTCGGGCATGGATGTGAGTGATGTCCTTAGGTTAGTTAGGTTTAAGTAGTTCTAAGTTCTAGGGGACTTATGACCACAGCAGTTGAGTCCCATAGTGCTCAGAGCCATTTGAACCATTTTTGAATAAAATAAATCAAAGCTCCAATGGAAAGAGTTAAGTGTTCGTTTTTCTCGCACCCAGTTCGGGAGTGGAACGGTAGAGTGGTTCGATGAACTCTCTGCAAGGCTCTTAACTGTGAATTGCAGAGTAGTGGTGTAGCTGTAGACAGAAAGCCGACGGTCAACTTCAGGGAGGTGGATTTTAGTTTCGGCTTTGGAAGAAAGTTATGTTTGAGGAAGTTGCGTCCGGACGGTTCCCGGTGAAGTATAAGAACCGGCATATCGACTGCCTTGAGGAAAAGACTCGTACCGTACAGGGAGCAGGTGTCCGTTGGACAGTCTACGTGGAGTTAGCGCCACTGCGCCGCGCCTTCTGCGGTCGATAGCACAACCGTGCCTCAGAGCTGCGAGGGGCAGCGACCCACAGGCAGCAAGGGGCCGTAGGCTGTGCGGGAGGACTCAGAGTGTGGGGGCGGAGGCAGTCCTAGGCCCAACCACCCGTCGGGCCGACACTTCTGGAGTTAAAGACGGCTTCACGTCTGCTACTGCTCGTGATTAATTATTTATTCACTGATGTATTTAACCTGGCGAGATCAGAGCTGTCTGACAGCCAACGAAACATCCTACACACACTGATACATGAATACCTTAAGACGACCTACCAAATGGCGCGTTGGCCCGCCTCTGGAATATGATACAGTGGGATTCTGCGTGGCGTGGACTCGGAAAGTTCCCGGTAGGTTCCCAGAGCTGTGTGTCTGCGGGCAGGTCACAAAACTCTCGTAAATTACAGGCACTGGTTTGTGGGCGCAGTGCTGGCGCTCGATAGCGTTCCGGATGTGTTCCACCAGATTCGGATCAGGCGAATTTGGTGTGGAAGAACGTCTCCCATCCTGTAATGCTGCCACCACCGGCCTGTCTCTGTGGCGTGATGCGTGTTTCGAGCAGCCGTTCGTTTGGATGAAGGCGTGTGATCGGCCTGGTTCCACCAGAAACGTAATTATCGGTCCAAACAACAGGTTTACGTTGATCCTCGGTCGAATCTTGATGACCCCGTGACCATTGGAGTCGTGATTGCCGGTATCGCTGGGTTAACTTGGAACGCTGTGCTTAATGGTTCGCTCCAAAAGATCTGCTCCTCCGTCAGCACTATACTCGTCAGTACTGCCACGGACGGTAGCCTACCCTGCTCTACAGAGCCGGCGAGCCTCCAACGTCCAGATGCTGTGATGAGGCGTGGACGCCCACCGTCAGGTGGCCTACTGGTGCTTTCACCGCCCTCGAACGCTTCCCACACGTGCTCACGGGACAGCAGTACGCCAGCAGCTGATCAGATTCACCGATTTCGACAACCTCGTTCTCAGGCACCGCACCCCAACAATCTGCCCTTTGCCAAAGTTGCTTATAGCAGTGCATTTCCAAATTAGCTGCCCGTAACGTCACTAGAATGATTAGTCTCCGCTCCTCCTACACGAGCGAAGGCACTTAAGACGGGCAGCCTGAATAACTTAGCCACTTTCAGTGATAGAAGAAAATATTTCAAACAAAACCAGCTTATGTATGTATGAATGCATGGTTTCGCGGCGATATGAATTACTAAAATTTTCTCGGGCTTCCAGCCGCGTCAGGTGGTTAAAATCCCACGAGCTTTCGACCGAGCTCTCCTCAGTCATTGTCAAGTAGTAAGACAGACTGCTGTGTCGCCGTGGTCGCGTCGTTATATAGCCGCACTGCTGGCTGTGACGTCACTGGTGTTCTCTTCCTCGCCATATATGGTAATGTTTTCATCCGCGTCCGTCACGCCCGTATTAATCTCGCGATGTTCGGGTTCCAGGCTGTGCTGAGCTGCAAACCGCCGTCCTTGTTGATGGTGTTTTCAGAGGTTTTTATTTGAATAGCTTCTTTTATGACGCTATCCCAAAATCCCTTCGTCCTCATAACGACAAAAGTTTCGTCGAATAGAATTCGGTGTCCATTTTCTAAGGCGTGTTCTGCCACGGCTGATTTTTCTGGATAGCGTAGGCGTAAGCAGCTCTCGTGTTCCGTCTGGCGTTGCTCCACAGTGCGTACTGTTTGGCTGACGTAGTAGCAGCCACACTGACATGGTATCCTGTACCCTCTAGGCGTTCTAAGCCCTATATCGTCCTTCACAGGCCTCATGAGCTGAGGAATATTTGCTGGGGCCTTAACACCGATGAAATGTTATATCTCTTCAGGAGCCGGCTAATCTTTCCCGACACTGTACCACAGAAAGGCAAAAACACAAGTTTCTTGCTTTCTCCTTCGGTGGTGTTCTCTGTTGGTGTGTTTCTTGCGTATCACGTCAGATATAGCCTGTGACACCTGTACGTGGCTGTACCCGTTTTCCCGGAAGCCTTTTCGGAGGTGTCTCAGTTCTAGTGACAGACGCGGCCACCACAGCACAACAGGTGTCATCGCTAAAGAAGAACACAGAGAAACAGAAAGGAAAGTTCACGTCGCTATCTCAACAACAACACGGTGCAGAACGAAAAATCAGCAGAACGAACTGTCATCAACATGATGGAGAACGAGATCGACGCGGGTGCCATTTCGGCGCTTAAGAAAGGTCTTAACTTCGCACCAGCGCTTCGGAGCATCCCTATCTGTGATATTATAAGTGGGGTTGAACAAGCAATCCGCAAGATGCCTACTGAGAGTGCAGACGAAATTCGTTGCCAAACGTGTCATATCATTTCAAAATCTATACCACCGGGGTCTAACTTGACTGGGGCTGAACGCAATGGTCTTCACGCACTCCACAACGACCCCCTCACCGTGCTTCTGCCAGCTGACAAGGGCAATGGATCCGTCATTCTGAATAAAGCTGACTACGACGCCAAAATTCAGTAGATTCTTGAAGAGGATACATACCAGAAACTGCCACGGGACCCGACGTCAAGAATAATGAGGAAGACGTCAGAGTTTCTAAAACAGCCAACACTGGAAGAGGGCGTTATTAAGAATCTCCTCCCTCAGATGCTGAGACCACCTACGTTTTATGGACTACCAAAAATCCACAAACCGGATTCTCCTCTTCGTCCCATTGTGAACACCATTGGGTCACCCACTGACAGATTGGCAAAACACTTGGCCAGCCTCCTTGCACCGCATGTGGGTCGTTGTGTGCATCACATGAAGAACACCGACGACTTTATCAACAGAATTAAATAATTGCGTCTTAGACAAGGAGATATAATGGTTAGTTTTGATGTGATGTCTCTGTTTACACGTGCTCCGGTCAAAGACTGTGTAGATCTCCTCTCCCAGTTATTTGATAGCATAATTGAAAATGGTTCAAATGGCTCTGAGCACTATGGGACTCAACTGCTGTGGTCATAAGTCCCCTAGAACTTAGAACTACTTAAAGCTAACTAACCTAAGGACAGCACACAACACCCAGCCATCACGAGGTAGAGAAAATCCCTGACCCCGCCGGGAATCGAACCCGGGAACCCGGGCGTGGGAAGCGAGAACGCTACCGCACGACCACGAGATGCGGGCTGATAGCATAATTGTGGGACTGTTTAAGCACACGTTGACATCGTCGTATTTCCTACACGGCGGCCAGTATTTCGACCAGTTGGACGACGTGGCTATGGGAAGCCCATTAGCTCCATCCACAGCCAACCTTTTTATGGAAAAATTTGAAGACATCGCCTTGGACACGGCTCCAGCTAAGCCAAGTTGCTTTTATCGTTACGTCGATGACACTTTTATCATTTGGCCCCATGGTCGTGAAAAACTGGGAGAATTCTTAGAACACCTGAAAAGCATTCACGGCCACATCAAATTTACGATGGAAGTCGAGACAGATGGTTCGTTGCCCTTCCTTCACGTCCTCGTTCGATGGAAAACCAATGGGAACCTCAGCCACAGTATCTACAGGAAACCGACACACACACATCGGTATCTGCACGCTGTCAGCCACCACCATCCGGCACAAAAACGTGGCGTTCTGAATACCCTCGCCCATCGTGCTAAAGTCGTCTCAGACGCTGAAAGTCTGCCACTAGAACTGAGCCACCCGGCGAGAAGTCTTCCGGGAAAACGGGTACAGCCACGGACAGCTGTCACAGGCTACATCTAGTGTGACACGCAAGAAACACGCCAACAAAGAAGAGAACACCATCGAAGAAGAAAGCAAGAAACTTGAGTTTTTGCCTTTCTGTGGTACAGTGTCAGGAAAGATTAGCAGGCTCCTGAAGGGATATAACATTTCATCGGTGTATTTCAGCCGTGGCAGAACACTCCTTAGAAAATGGACACCGAATTGTATTCGACGAAACATCTGTCGTTATGAGGACAAAGGGATTTTGGAATAGCGTCATAAAAGAAGCTATCCACATAAAAACCTCTGAAAACACCATCAACAAGGACGGCGGTTTGCAGCTCAGCACAGCCTGGCACCCGACCATCGCGAGGTTAAAACGGGCGTGACGGACGCGGATGAAAACATTACCATATATGGCGAGGAAGAGAACACCAGTGACGTCACAGCCAGCAGTGTGGCTATGTAACGACGCGGCCACGGCGACACAGCAGTCATTCTTACCACTTGACAATGACTGAGGAGAGCTCGGTCGAAAGCCCGAGAAAATTTTATTAAAACCAGGTTAGCTTGAAGGGGGACATAATGTGTTCTTTATCATTTTTTCGCAGGTAGAAGGGTAGAGGAGGTACGATAGTCAGATTCATTATTTTAAATTGATTGGCATGTTATGTTTTTTACTTTTTAATGACACATTGGAATACGGAAACAATATGTTAGATTCTGTTACGTTTGGTTAAGTATGAAGGTCTACTAATCATGGAGTATCAGTGCCAAGAGCAGCTCCACTACGTGGTTGCTTTAGTGTCCAGGTTACATAGAATGTAAACAACATTTCCCTCACTCCAGGCTTCGTGTGTTTATCTGTTACGAAGACCATTATTGTGTGGTTTGCTGTCGTTGCGAACAGGCGAAGTCTTCACGAAGTTATCGGGTGTTCACAATGCTCTACACAAAAGCTGAGAAAGCTAATACTGGTTTTATTTACAGCGAATGTTGCGAAAATACAGGGTGTCCGGAAATTATGAGTAGACAATATCTTGAATTGGAACCCATGTCCGGAAAAGTACCGTTTTCGTGCTACCACCACCCGAAAACATGTTAGTAACACGACCACCTTTACGAGTAATTGATTATCCATGATCTAGTACATCAGCTGTTTTACCATTCCACTCATTAATATCCTAAGAAATTGCTTGTGTACTAGTTGACGTGTTCTGATTGATTTGATTTGATTGTTTGGGGAAGGAGACCAGACAGCGAGGTCATCGGTCTCATCGGATTAGGGAAGGACGGGGAAGGAAGTCGGCCGTGCCCTTTCAAAGGAACCATCCCGGCATTTGCCTGGAGCGACTTAGGGAAATCACGGAAAATCTAAATGAAGATGGCCGGACGCGGGATTGAACCGTCGTCCTCCCGAATGCGTGTCCAGTGTGCTAGCCACTGCGCCACCTCACTCGGTGACGTGTTCTCTTCAATGTCATGCAGTAGGACATCTTCTAATTTGGATTTGCCGCGTCCCCTTGAAACACCAGAGTCACGCCTGGTGACGGTCAAGGTACCCTTTCTCGAAGCCATTGCATAAATGTGGCGAAAAGGGTGCGGACGTTGTGGAAAACGATCCTTATAAAGGTGACGGGCAGCTATTCCATTACAGTGAGCTTCGCCGTTCAGAAGGATCATGTCGGTGTATTCTGCTAACGTGTACTCAGTCATATTGCCCTAACACTCACAGACACGTGAATGAGACTCGAATCAGGTCAAAGAGGTAGGATGGACGTCAGATGACATCAGCTGATCCGATGTTACCCCCGCCCCACTCCCCGGCCCACCACCATGACTATATTGTTGCATACCTACCTAGAAAACACGTTTTCACTTGGCTGTACCACCGAAACGGTACGATTCTGGACATGGTTCTCCATTCAAAATATTGTGCACTCACTCCTTCCTACGTGTCCTAGAAGTTTGTGACGGGCATTTCCGAATATCCTGTATGCGAGCAGCAGCGCGATTGTGTGCTGGGAGATACTCTGATTGTGCAACCGCGATCTACCCTTGCAAGCAGACTACAAACAATAAGTTTGTTTGCGTTGCCATCATTCGCAGCAAGCAGAAAAATAAAAAGCACCTTTTCTAGCTGCAGTATATTTTATTCCTTCTAGACGCGTTTCACCTTTTACTTTAAGACATCTAGATTCTGCTGAAGTAGCGTTAAAGTAAGAGGCGAAACGCGTCTGGAAGGAATAAAATACACTGCAGCAAGAAAATGTGGTTTTTATTTACAAAATAAGTAATACAAGCACTACAGGAAATAGGAAACGTGAATTATGAAGAACGTAAACGACTGAAATCGGCAACCAATGAGTGACATCAATTGACGTCTTAGCACCTGCAGCACACAATCCACATGTTAGTACAAGACAGCTCGAACGTTATAATGGAATCAATCAACTAAGTTTTCTGGAAATACTAAATTCCAACAAATCTCACCCGTTCCACATATAACTTGACCAGGAGCTCCATGGCGATGACTTTCGACTAAGCTGCAAACAGGTGCCATGTTCTGGACCGAGATGTTACTTACAGATGAAGCATGATGTAGAAACCACAGGCAAATTAGTCTTCGCAACATGCACTACTACTCCCCTGAGAACGCACAGTGGCTGAGAGGAGTGGACAAACGAAGGGCGTGATCAGTCATCGTGTGGTGCGATCTTGTATATAATCGAATTAATGATGCCTATTTTATTGATTGAAGCTTAAATAACGCAAGTTCTTTTGTTTTCATATCAGAGGTGCTGCCACTATTCCCAAAAGACATCCCACTTGACATACGAAAGGAAATGTGATACCAGCACAATTGGTGTCTTGTAAATTCTGCACGGTGAGTCACACTGAGGTGACTAAAATCAAGGGGTAGCGATATTGGCATATACAGACGGCGCAGTATTGCGTACACAGGGTAGACATGACCATTGCTTTGGCGGAGCTGTCTGGTAGCATTATTTGCAAAACTTGTGTGTAGATTTTTGTTACTATAACCATGCCCCATTTACAGTTACTTTGGGGAATGACACTTGAAAATCCTATTCTAATCATACAAGACACATAACTACTAGGCTTATCGCTGGACACGGTCAATTCATTGATTGGCTGTCAAGAATCGCAACTTCCATCCTTTTTCAAAATTAACTGAGTCACGAATTCATAGTGAAGATGGAGACACAGCGACGAACGAACAAAATATTGGTTGTGCCACATCTCACCAGTTCAGCACACTACTGAAACCTGAGGTGCCTCTCCACCGCCTGCACCTCTCGAGATCCCGGCAACAGTAGGCCCTTCCAACTCCTCGTTTCGAGACAGGCTCGAACAACTTGTTGTTGCCTTAGCCAGACAGAAGCCGTTACCTCCCTCCACCTCACTCAAGCTTTTGGTGTCGATTATTGTACGAGGGCTAGTCAAATGAAAACCTTAAATTTGTAATAACAAATTGAAATTTCGCGCTGTTATCCTGTAAGTTGGTAAGCGTGCTACAAACAGCGTGCAGAATGGCCTGCAGGTGGCAGCATATTGCAGATTCACACATACCGTCGCAGTATCAGTATAAAGATGGCCGCCCCATTTGCGACTTTCACCAGGGAAGAACAGCGTTCTGTTATTCGGTTTTAGCGTAGTGAAGTTGTGAAACCTATTGAAATTCATCGACGGATGAAGGTTCAGTACGGTGATGCATGTTTATCAGAGCAGCAAGTCTACCAATGGAGTAGGAAGTTCGCAAATGGTGTGAATTCAGTGGAACATTGCTGCAGTTGAAGCCATAGTGAAGGAAAACCGCAGAGTGACACTGAATGACATTGCATCATGTTTACAGATTAGTCGTGGGTCAGCACACCACACTGTGCATGATGTGCTCCAGTTTCACAAAGTGTCTGCAAGATTGGTGCCACGGCAGCTGACTCCTGAAATGAGAGAACGACATGTTGGTGCTTGTGAAGAACTTCTTCGGCGCTTTCAACGAGAAGATGATGGCTTCTTTGCAAGAATCGTTACTGGGGACGAAACCTGGGTTCACTTCCACCAACCGGAAATGAAGAGAGCGAGGAAGGAATGGCGCCAATCCTCATCACCAAAACCAAAGAAGTTTCGAACAGAACCATCAGCAGGGAAGGTTATGCTGACTCTCTTTTGGGACGAAAAAGGCGTCATTTTGGAGCATTATATGCCTAGAGGGACCACTGTCACCAGAACATCATACACAGATCTCCTAAAAAATTATCTGCGGCCTGCAATCAAATCAAAGCGACGTGGATTGCTGTCAGCAGGTGTCCTTTTGCAACATGACAATGCAAGGCCCCACACTGCCCGTACAACAGTTGCAACAATCACATACCTGCATTCTGAGTGTCTTCCTCATCCACCATACTCACCAGACCCTGCCCCAAGTGATTTCCATATGTTTGGACCACTCAAAGACACAATGGGAGGAAAGAAGTTCCGTTCTGATGAAGAGATACGCCACCCGGTGCATGAGTGGTTGCGCGGACTACCAAAAGAATTTTTTTCTAAAGGAATTTATGCACTTTGTAAGCGCTGGAGGACTTGCATTGAGCGTGGGGGAGATTATGTTGAAAAGTGATACAGCTTTGTACCACTTCTGCACAATAAATAATATTTAAAAACATATTTAAGGTTTTCATTTATATCACCCTCGTATCAACTGGCGGTCGTACAAGAGAACAAATCTCAGCAGACGAGGTGCTTGAACATAGCCGCCGTTTGCTGTAATGAAGCAAACTACCCTTTTTTTTTATAGTAAAGAGACCATTCACAGTTCGAGCACCGGCTTGCGATTTGTCCATTTTGTATTCCGGCGGTTAAACACTGTGCAGCTGCTACGTCTGTCTCCACGGAGACCCTGCACCGTGTTGATGACGGCTCATCGTTCCTTTGTAACCCTTAGACGCCGGTTTCCAGTGTACCACGCACGACGCTGGGGATGATTTTCTCTTCCCAGGGCCTGAACTGACCGTTTCTCGTCGATAATGGGTTTGGTACGTTGTATCATGCATACGGAATAGGTAATCGTCGCTGATGCGAAGACAGTGTCCTCTTGAAAGGAACGATTATACGCTGACGCACTTCATAGTGAGCTGTAAGTTGAGAATGGCACGAACTTCAATTGTAAATAAATGCGTTTAAATAAATAATTTCCAAAAATATGTTCTAAGTCTGGTAGCAAGCTATCTATGACATCCTTCATCAGGGTTAAGCTAATATCGACGTTGCCTATCGCTTCGGGAGAGGTTATCATTACTCCTCTTTTCTGTACTCAGACGTATTCTCTGTGTATGGGGCTGTACGGCTGCAGGGAGGCGGCGCTCAGACTATAAGTAGCCCATTCGTATCCTGACAGTGTGAAATATTTATCTTAGAAATTCGGCCCCAATTTTCCTCAATTTAAGAACGTCTTATTCCACTGTATAGTCGCGAGATGTTTCTGTTGGCTCACGAATGCTAGGAAGCTGTCCAGTTATTATTTCACTCTGCCTTCTGTTATGTAGCTCAACGTCAGAATTGCTTGTCTAGTACATCTTCCCTTCCGGAAAGCAAAGTGATCTTCGTACCGTGCATCGTCAATTTTCTTTAGGTGATTCTTTCGATATTACTAAATGAACCTGAGTTGAAGCGCGTTGCTCTTCTTTGGACCTTCTTTGTTTCCTCAATGGATCTTATCTAGTACGGAGTCCCCATTGACGAACAATATTCAATTATTGGCTAAACTAGGGATTTGTAAGCTATCCCCAGGCGGACAGACTACGCTTCCTGAGGATCCTCCCAGTAAATCCCAGTCTAGTCTCTGCCATACCTATGAATGATTCGTTCCACAAGGCCACTGCTTCCAGTGACTGTTCGGCAATCGTGTTGTCACATGGTAATGAGTCTCCTGCCTGCTTGTGCCCATTACATCTGCTTATGCCGAGGCTCAGCTGCCAATCCCTGTACCAAGAATCCATCACCCGCAGGTCTTCCAGCATTGAGACACAATTTTCTAGCGTTGCTTCTTTCCATACAATAGTCCCATCCGAAAGAGCATTACCGGAATTTCGATTCTATCTACTACCTCGTTTGTATATACTCTGTGTCCCAGGAGGAATGGTCAGTATTTAGGATTATGACAAGAATAATCACTCGAAGCAAAAATGTCCAGTAAACTCGAGCTCTAAAATGCATACCTTAACAGCTATGAGCTATGAGCTTCGATACTTTTTACTGCAAGCTCTTGGCTCGCCGTATTTTGAGAGGTTTAGTATAGGTCAAAAGAGGAAAAAAAGTACAGTATACAAGGCCTCTAAAGTGGATACCTTATGAACTGTCATGTCCTGACTTAGGTGGGAGAGGAAAAAGGTTTACTAGTCAGTTTGCGCTCCCGAGCGGTACAGAGCAGAAAGCAGAAGGACAATTCACAGTGAAGGCATTTGATTGTTTTCTTCTGAGCCAACACTGGTACAGGCATTTACTACAAATGAAGGTGGTGAGACTCGGTAGGCAACTCGTTTTGGAGACTCTTGGACAAACAGTTGTTTATTCCAGACAGGACTAACTAATACACTGGAGGCTAGTTCTAGGGTTAGAAAAAGCACGAATAACACTGTTACAACAGACTCCAGTGCAGAAGTCCCAGGAGTGGATGCTAACCACAGTAGCAAACACTAGCAGCATCTTAAGGCAAAAACTTAGTTGCAAAACAAAACATACTGACTGTGACACTTTTCACTGAGGCACTCCAAGTGAGAGAGCAGACTTACGCGGAGCTGGACCGAGGCTGGAGTCGACGGACGCGGATTCGGCGCCCAGATCGTCTGACTGAGGCCTCTGCCAAAATACGGAATCTAGGGGTTTTAAAGAGTCGAGTGGGGGCACTGTTTTTCCCACTTAAAGCCACCCAGCCAATCCCGTGGGTCTCTTGCGGGTGCCTGCCAGTCACTGTTTAGTTAGGTCCCCTCTACTGCTCCTAAGGCGGGGATGTTAATGGCTCAAATGGCTCTCAGCACTGAGGTCATCAGTCCCCTAAAACTTAGAACTACTTAAACCTAACCAACCTAAGGACATCACATACATCCATGCCCGAGGCAGGATTCGAACCTGCGACCGTAGCAGTCGCGCGGTTCCGGACTGAAGCGCCTAGAACCGCTCGGCCCCGCGGCCGGCTGGGGATGTTAATGCAGTTGCACTAAGTCCGTATTTAGTATCAACATCGTTCAGCTGAAAGCTAAACGTAACTGCTCTGCCAAATAAGGCTTGCAACATTATTGTTATACGTCATTTAGCCCCGCCCCTCCGGCTCCACGGAGAAGGGACTGCCAGGTCAACAGTTTTTGGCGTTTTCGCTCTCTTTCTAACCCTTGTAAGCCCACTGACGTTGCTGTTGTCAGGGCTGGTATCAAGCTGGCTTTATACGCTAGTACGTGCCTGTTGGTTACAAAGTTCTACGGTGGCAACCTACTACAGCGTCTAGACGACATATGAAGTTACATGTTAATTCCTTGAAGAGTAACTAACGCCCTGGAAC
Source organism: Schistocerca americana (assembly GCF_021461395.2). Classification (NCBI taxonomy): domain Eukaryota; kingdom Metazoa; phylum Arthropoda; class Insecta; order Orthoptera; family Acrididae; genus Schistocerca; species Schistocerca americana. The sequence continues at coordinate 184,261,604 of NC_060124.1, read as the reverse complement.
CGCTTCTGGGGGCGTCTGCGTTTTCGCAAGGCTCTCCCTTTACGGTTTACTTCACGTAACAATATCTCTTCTAATTTCGTCTGCCCTCAGCATCGTCTCTGCTTCCGCGCCTTGGAACGCTTGTCCTCCTTTCTCACAGCTTCAAGATAACACTACAGTAGCAAGGAATAATCAATATATTACGCAACTATGGTCACTTGTTCATCTTCATTATTGTGAAATACATCTCATCTATTGAACAAGCGCTTATAGCCATTAAAGTAAGCGTTTTAGAATATATGTTTACTAAGACATTCAAGCTTCGATTGATAGTTCCTGTCATATAGCTGAATATTTACCATTCCTCATGGGACATCTTGTCTAGTGCGAAGAGTAATGGCGTTATGACACTCCTCTGGGTTTGTTGGATGTTACTTTAACATCTGAAAATTTGTCTCCATTGAGGATGACATGTTGACTCTGTCAGTCTCCTAGGAACTCATTAGCCCAGTCACAAAGTTGGTGTAATATTCCGTACGCTCGTGTTGTATTCATTACGTGACAGTGTTCAACGGTATGGAACTTCTGCACTGCGCTGGTATCTAGTATCTTCCAGGTATCGTTGACTAGCACAGCGAGCTGTGTTTCACACGATCGTTGTTTACGGAATCCATGTTGAATCCGACACAGGAGATTTTCAGTCACCAGACATGTCATAACACACGAGTATAAAACTTGGTCAAAAATCCTACTACAGACCGACGTGAAAAATATTTGCTAGTGAAACAGGGAGGGAGACGACTCATAGTGGCGCAGGGTACCTTCCGGCACGCTTATCATACGGTGGCTTTTGGTGTATGTAGATGTAGGTCTTTTATCCCATACCGGGATGCGTCGGTGCTGTCATTATGGAGAAAGTGGTTGTCTGCAGTTGCTGTGGCGAATGTATCTAGTCCCGAAAAGTAATGCTCGGTTTTAATTCACGAGACTACTTGTGCTTAGAAACAATACATCGTTACCACGCCATCTTTGTATTCCACTGACGGTTGACGAAATGACTATCATAATTACGAATCGTATGTACTAGGGAGAGGTCAGCAACAACCACACATTTATTTTGAAAAGGTCCCATACGGTGCATTTCAAGAAGAATAGTAAATATTTTAGGAGATGACAGAGTGGAATAATTGGATCCCACGTAGCATCTGTCCATTTTTTGTTGGTTATAGGTATTTGTTTTCATTTCGTGCGCTGTTATTCCAGTTGTTATGGATTTATTTATCGATTTTCGGTTGAAGTTGTGAAGGTGTGCCAGAGTTTACACGGTTAAATTTTTGTACTGTCACTGTAACTGCGATTTGTCGGCCATTCTGCTGTACAGTTTAAGCATGCCGGACATATTTACAAATGCTGACTGTGCTGCTACGGTTTTCGTGTACGAGCTTTGTAACGGGAAACGCTATTGTTGCTTGTAGAGAATACGGTAGATGATTTGCTGACCGCAGAGCATTTGGGCCCGCTATCTAGACCTTCCTGAATCCTTACAGCATGGAGTGCCCGTCGACATTCTAGTCTTCAGATGACGCAGCATCTAAACCCGGCATTCTCTGGAAAATGGATCATTTGATACTTTCATGTTTCTTGGGCTTCTAATATCCCCGCACCTTAGGCAATTAGATTTTTGCCTTTAGGGATCGTTAAAGGGGAAGCCTACAGAAAAAAGAAAACACAAGAGACGATCTGCTCGTTCGGGTTCTGAGTAGCGCACACAAGGACCCCAAGACGACCCCAGAACAGATACATGGTACTGTGAAGAAAATTCAAAAGTACATTGAAATTGGAAGTGGATTTTATGGAAATCAGCTTTGAACTTAAGGGAAGAAAGTATCTCGAATATGATGAAAATATAAAACCTCTTACACGTTATTTTTATGGTTTAAAGTTTCCCTTTTGCGAACATATAAGTATCTTAGAGCAAACCCTTATTTAAAGGCCATAAATGTGAGTTTAAATGACAGTTTTCAGAGTGAGTCGCACCCACCTTTAACACTGTGACTTCTCATGCTACCAACTTTGAGTTTATAAGTCTACAGACATATTTTCGCCGTTGGTTTGAGCTTCCAGATATTGGCTACACTTTTTTTCGTCTTGCATTCAGTTGTTTCGTATAGTAATAACGTAATACGTGTGTTATTTCTGATCAAAGAAATGCCGAGAGTCACCTTCAAAGTTTTCAAGGAATGGTCTGGGGGAAGACAGAAAATAGTGAATATAAACATTATAAATACATGAGAAGTTAATTATCATTTCTCTAGAGCAAGTAGAGTAAATTTTAAGTTAGGCGATATTACCCGTTCTGCAAGTACAGAATCAAATGGTTCAAATGGCTCTGAGCACTATGAGACTTAACATCTGAGGTCATCAGTCGCCTAGAACTCAGAAGTACTTAAACCTAATTAACCTAAGGACATCACACACATCCATGCCCGAGGCAAGACTCGAAACTGCGACCGTACCGGTCGCGCGGTTTCAGACTGAAGCGCCTAGAACCGCTCGGCCGCCCCGGCCGGAAGTACAGAATCAATTGGAATGTTCCTCTAGTCACAGCACTTCTAGGATGAGCGTCTTTTCCAGCTCCTCTAAATATAACGATGATACAGAACACTCTCAAATCAATACTAGAAATGTTACATTGGATTATAACGTACTTCCAGAAGTTATAAGTTCATTTTTGAAATGTAAACACAGCAGGAGTGTATTAAAGACGCTGTGAGTGCAATAAAACTTTCACCTCAGTGTCCTGTAAAGTTTGTTTTTTTCTAGCCTAATTAAGCTTTCCTTGAAACCATTTATCCCAGAGCAATGGCCGGCCGTTGTGGCCGTACGGTTCTAGGCGCGTCAGTCTGGAACCAAGTGACCGCTATGGTCGCTGGTTCGAACCCTGCCTCGGGCATGGATGTGTGTGATGTCCTAAGGTTAGTTAGGTTTAAGTAGTTCTAAGGTCTAGGGGACTGATGACCACAGATGTTGAGCCCCATAGTGCTCAGAGCCATTTTTTTGAACCAGAGCAATGAAATTCTAACAGTCAAATGTCTTAGTACGTTTATTTGAAGTGGCATTTTTTGAGCTTTCTAGCTATATTATGAACGACACCACGGCCTTTTTATGTTAAAAATATTCCTAAAAACGGGTCATTATTAAAAGACTTTTCAAAATTACAGCTTCAGTTCATTATTCCTAGAAAAATCATCTTGCTAGCAAACAGTGTAAATGTATGTGAAAATTTCAGTGTTCTACTGTCAATACTTTCTGAAAAGGTACATGGTCAATTTAACATGGTAGACATTGAAGTTACATTCTCCCTTTAACGATTTTACCGTTTCTTAACACTTGCTTTCTGTATTTGTTTGGGTTCCATTCTAACAAGTTATGTCTACGAACAATAAAAACTGGACATACTTGATGTTTTCGATCACTTCGTAAAATACAGTATTTATTATTCCTCATGATACTCCGTAAGTATAGTCACTGCGTTACCTGAACTGCTGGTAGAACTTTGGAATTTGTGACTGAATGATTTCGCTGATTTTTTGCAACATTTCACAGCCAGCTTTTGCAATGCTCGACGATCATTGTTCTTCAGTACATGAGTACTTGCTTTAGCTGTGGCTATTCCTTCACATTTCCACTCCACAATGTCTGCCCCCGGTAGCTGAGTGGTCAGCGCGACAGAATGTCAATTCTAAGGGCCCGGGTTCGATTCCCGGCTGGGTCGGAGATTTTTCTCCGCTCGGGGACTGGTTGTCGTGTTGTCATAATTATCATCATATCATCCCCATCGACGCGCAAGTCGCCGAATTGGCGTCATATCGAAAGACTTGCACCCGGCGAACGGTCTACCCGACGAGAGGCCCTAGTCACACGACATTTATTTATGATATGTACTGTACAGAAAAAAAAACTGGTTCATGGACAACAATGAGGCTACCGTACTACAACAAAACTTTAGCATTCAGTGGGATGCACGTGTTTTTCACGCCTCTTTGAATTCTCAGCACCAGACACGAGTACTTCGAGGAACTGCTGCAGCGCGCTCGCTCTGGAAGACCCGAACACCGCGGCTGCTGTCCTTGGCGGCTGCTTCCGTGTTGCTGGCCAGCAGACTGATCGATGCCTGTTGCGCATCCACCACACAACACGTCTAGCTACCTCTGTTGCTGCTCTTCCGATGAATGACTGTGCCCGCCTCTCCGCAGACCATAAAAAGAGCAGCGCACAAGCACACACACAAACACACTCAAAGCGGTGTTTAGCCGCAGTGCGGGAATTGGCGGGCGGTTATCGCAACCCGCCCCCCCCCCCCCCGCCCCACACCCACCGGTCGTCTCGCGCAAGCCCTTCCGCTTTGGCGAGCAGGAGGGGTGTTCCACGCGATGTGGAGTGGCCCAGTTTCAAGAAGGGCGCTTCAGCGCGGAACTCTGACGGGAAGCGACCAAATGACTGCCGAATGAAAAGCAAACACTGCTAACACGTTTCTCATGCAAATGCTTCTGCGCGGAACGCGAGGTTCTCCACGCGATCCACTGTCTCTCTCCAAGATGGCTTCGTTTATTACCAGCGTAAGAACCATCTACGCGGAAACGACTACCAGGAAGTCATTAAATCTTTCAGACTGAAAATAAAGACATTCATGCAGCTGCGTTGTATATTGTATTAACTAAACGAAACACTTTGTCTTGTTTCACAAAACTGTATTACTTCTGTATGACCTAGGTTTCGGGTAATAAGTCCATTTTCTAGTACAAAACTGATTCCAAAGAGGGCAGCCAACTAAAGATAGACAACTTATTAATCTGTCAGTTCTATACTTGAACTATGAATGTTGTCTCTATTGACTATTTCGATAAAGGTATATTTGTACTGGACAACCTTAAAAAATGCGATAACAATGGTTCAAATGGCTCTGAGCAGTACGGGACTTAACATCTGAGGTCATGAGTCCCATAGAACTTAGATCTACTCAACCTAACTAACCTAAGGACATCACCCACATCCAGGCCCGAGGCAGCAGTCGAACCTGCGACCGTAGTGGTCGCGCGGTTCCAGACTGAAGCGTCTAGAACTGCTCGGCCACAGCGGCCTGCAAAACATGCAATAAGACAGCACTACAATAATTATGAATGAACGTGTACTATACTAGAGCTATGTGCACACGAATCCGTATTTGTGTGATTATCTATTTTAGGATGAAGGCGCCAATGTTCCTTTCCTACGTAGAAGTTGTAGCAGTGTCTAAAAGGCGTGATTAATTGAGCTGAGTTCCCTCATTTAGTAGTAAGTGTGGGGATACTCACACATTCTAACTGAGTGAGCTTTGCACCCTTTCCTTACTTCTACATCTGTTGCGTATTTGTGGTTCTGGTTTAAGCAAAGAGGATGAATGTGGTGTCTTTGATCTCCAGCTTCTATGGTGTGCTCTTATCTCAGTACAGATCGATCTTCCACTCTGTCCTGTAAAGCGGGACTGACGCTCTTGGCAGGTGATCCCCTAAACCAAATAGCATAATGGCCGGTTGTGTATCCTCTGGATTAAACAAACATCTATGCAATGTCCATGGGACAGAAAAAGAAAGAGAAACATTTGCATTTAAAATGTTGCTTATCCCGTAAGAAATTTTACCTGTGAAAGGTAAATTACAACATTTTCTTTTTGGTCCATCCGTGTTCTTCACTGGACACAATAGAGATCTGGCTTATTCTTCAGTCTTCTGTTGACACAGTTATCAACAACTTTGCATATAAACTCATTATTTGTAGCTGTTTTATATTGTATTAAGATCCTGGTTATAATCTTCTTGGGAGATGAGGATAGAAAGAAAACGCAGGATCATGTGATGGAGTGCTGCCCGTTCGTAGCCTGTTCGGTAGACAGGAAGGTGGGACGGATTTCGTCAGTAAAGGAGTCTTTCCGGTAAATTTTGAACTCATGGTTGCTACTTTATATATGTTTTTTGATGTCTAAAAAATTAATGATGGGATACTGTAGCTCCGTACTGACCTTTATGTTAGTTCGCCATAGGTTTATATTTCCCAAGAACGTCTAGAGTTGTTTAATGGAACCTTCCTACATAAATAAAATATCGACATATCTGTGTCAATACACGACACATTTTGCTAATGACTCACTGTTAAGAAGTTGGCTCTCGCACTTGTACGTAAACGTTTCTACCAACAAGGGAGATAATGGTGAGCCCATCACCAGACACCTGTCTGCTTGTAACAGCTCCATTACAGCCAGAAATAATATTCATTTAAATAATATTCTATTGCATTATTGACTATGCTCGTCAGTTCTTCTGGATTAATGATGTGTAAAAACAATGATTGTGGCACCATGTCTATAGAATCTTTAATATGAATGTTCTCAGAGAATCTGTGTACATCAAAGGAGACTAATTTTCCATTTACTAACAGAGATTGATAATTTTTTGCCTTGTTGCAAGGCTTTCGTTTGATAGCAAACTTGAATGAAACTTGACAGGACGTTTCGCTAATTAATACGCAACTTAATCTTTTGGCCACTATAACGCCGTTGTCCGTATTCTATTTTTTAAAATATTGAAAATTTTGACATGTGCATATTCAGATCTTTTAGGCACAGTGATATGTAATTGTAAAGTCTTTTGCATTTACAGTACTGCTGATAACTTGAAAATTTGTTTGTGTACAGATCTTGTGAGAGACACAGAAAAAATATGAACTGATATTTTCTTATTCCCGTATTTTATTTAACCTAAATTCTACAGACTTCCGGTGTTGACTATAGCCTAGAAAGATGCATCTTTTCATTGTCTAAATATTTTTTTCGTATACGACTCTACGTTTCTAAGGAAGTTGACATTTCAGTCTTCACACACACACACACACACACACACACACACACACACACAGGACCATACTGGGGATCTTTGCTGGAGATAGATGAACTCAAGCTATTTTTGGTGAGAATGATGAAATTGCTTCCAGATTTGACGGAAAATGTCTCTGGGTAAACTTGCCACTAGTAAATATGGATTACACGTTCTGGCTTTCTTCTAACAGATTCATAGTTGGTACATCAATCTGTATCGAGGGGGACGATACGAATTTGATTTGCGAAAACATTTTTAGAAGTTCCAGAAGACGAAATTTGGAAAAAAAATTATCTTGACACTGTTCTGTAAACACGATGTTTTTCTTATATTTTTAAAACTCTATTGCGAGTTTGTGAGTGATACGGAAACATTCTGGTATCACTCGTGTTTGTCGTAAGTAATACTAATTTGTGTTACGAAAGATGTGCATTACAACAGTAAAATCATCTGAAATACTAACTGCTGCATCAGAATGAACTACGTATGAATCACTGTAAAAGCGAATTTAGTCAAAAACTGACTTGATGAGACCGTATCTGTGTGAAAATACGAATTGGTTTCCCTTCTGACTTGCGTGAGTAATATCAGGAACAAGTCCCCGTTAATTATTCTGTTTATTACAAACTAGGACCCATGTGCGGTTTCTAAACGACAGGTTCGTCTCCATACTCATGTTAACGTTAGTATCATGTCAATTACATAGTGATGAAAAGATGTCGCTCTTTTCCATCTATAGAAAAAGTTTCTTGAGGTGTTGGTGCCCTCCAGCGAGAACCCATATCAGGAGAGGTTACTACTATTTAAAACACCAGAGTTGGTGTGTGATTAAATGGTGAGTTCCGTGCTACAAATACGAAGATGCCGAGTTCGCTCCAAGCTTGGTCCAATCATTTCTTTCGGTAACTTTTCACCTCTTTCAACTCTGGCAGTGACTGACGTGTGCGCGTGTGTGTGGGAAACGCCAGAATGCTCCGTATTTCACAGTACACGTTAAACTGTGAGCCCCCTTATGACCTTCAGAGACTGGAAGAAGAGATGGACATACCACATCTTTAGGAACTTGCCTATCGTAGTAATGCTGTGTCCAAAGCAACCTTTGGATTGAAGACGGCTTTTTGTAATGACGAGCTAGAACAATATAACAAGCTTATTAAGTGCGCGACAAAAAATTCGGTGCTGCTTAGCACGTGTGTTCTACTACCGTATATAAGCATTAACACGTTTATTTGTGCGTATATGTGGGCATTCATTTGTGTGTGGAGAGAGTGCGGAAGAGGGTGCTCTGCATCCGGGCGTGGCTCTAAAATCCGGATAGTGTTAAATATAAAACTTCCTGGCATATTAAAGCTGTGTACAGAACTGAGACTCGAGCTCGCGACCTTTGCCTTTAGCCGGCAAGTGCTCTACCGACTGAGCTCACAGCTTCACTTCCAGCAGTATCTCACCTCCTACCTTCCGAACTTCACAGAAGCTCTCCTGCGAACCTTGCAGAACTAGTACTCGTGGAAGAAAGGATATTGCCGAGACATGGCTTAGCCACAGCCTGGGGGTTTTTTCTAGAATGAAATTTTCACTCTACAGCGGAGTGTGCGCTGATATGAAACTTCCTGGCGGATTAAAACTGTGTGCCGGACCGAGATCGACTCGGGACCTTTGCCTTTCGCGGACAAGTGCTCTACCAAATGAGCTACCCAAGCACGACTCACACTCCGTCCTAACAGCTTTAATTCCGCCAGTATCTCGTCTCCTACCTTCCAAACTTCACAGTAGCTCTCCTGCGAACCTTGCAGAACTAGCACTCCTGGAAGAAAGGATGCCGGCCGGGGTGGTCTAGCGGTTCTAGGCGCGCAGTCCGGAACCGCGAGACTGCTACGGTCGCAGGTTCGAATCCTGCCTCTGGCATGGATGTGTGTGATGTCCTTAGGTTAGTTAGGTTTAAGTAGTTCTAAGTTCTAGGAGACTGATGACCACAGATGTTAAGTCCCATAGTGCTCAGAGCCATTTGAACCATTTTTTTTTTGAAGAAAGGATATTGCAGAGACGTGGCTTAGCCACAGCCTGGGGGATGTTTCCAGCGGAGTGTGCGCTGTTATGATACTTCACGGAAGATTAAAACTGTGTGTTGGACAGAGACTCGACCTCGGACCTTTGCCTTTCGCGGGCATATGTACACCCCGCAGAAGAGTGAAAATCTCATTCTGGAAACATCTCCCAGCTGTGGCTAAGCCATGTCTCCGCAATATCCTTTTGTCCAGTAGCGCTAGCTCTGCAAGTTTCGCAAGAGAGTTTCTATGCAGTTTTGAAGGTAGGAGACGAGATACTGGCGGAAGTAATGCTGTTAGGACGGGTTGTGAGTCATGCTTGGGTACGCCAGTTGGTAGAGCACTTGCCCGCCAAAGGCAAAGGTGCCGAATTCGAGTATCGGTCCGGCACACAGTTTTAATCTACCAGGAAGTTCCATAACAGCGCACACTCCGCTGGAGAGTAACAATTTCATTCTAGTGTTAAATACAGCTTGTTGTTCACAGTTCAGTGTAATGTACATTTTCAGAAAAAATACAACACTCTCAAGGACGCTGTTCATGGCACCAGGGCATAATATTATGCACAGAGAGGCTGTAGTGTTAATGGTTCATTTGTCACGGTCATTGGCGATAAGATGGCGCTCACATGGCTCTCTGCTTTGACTCTGCTGTCAGTAACTGTGCTGAGTTTAGAGCTGGACAGTGTTTGCAACACTCACTCTAGGGCACAACCGCGCCTTGCCGTCGACTACGTAGTCGTTTTGAACAGCTCCAGTCATATAAATGGATTCTCATTGTGACGCACAGGAAGTCAGATCGAAACTTCGATGAGTTGCTGCACATGTTGTGCACAGTGTATCGGTGGCGTGTTGCTCTTTTCAGCAGTGGTCTGGTGAACATTCCCACACCGCAGAACAGCTTCTGGACGTCAACGTAGTACAGACGCACATCAAGACCGCTGAGCAGCGGTGGCCGACCGAACATCATCCACGGAGAAATCCGGGCACGGGTCGCACCCGCTGGGTCATCGGGGCTCGTTGGGAAACTTTTGCTCGCAGCAGTAGTGGACCACGTGCGCCTCCGGCCAGGCAGTCACTAACATCACGACGCCGCCAAGCACGGCTACCCTGGTGTTGTGAAAGAGTTGATCGGAGGGTGGAATGGCGCTCTGTCGGCTTCAGTCTATCTACATCTTCATGTATACTCTGCAAATCACATTCAAGTGATTGTCAGAGGTTTCATCGAACCACCTTCACAATTCACTATTATTCCAATCTCGTGTAGAGCGCGGAAAGAACGAACACCTATCCGTACGAGCTATGATTTCCCTTATTTTATCGTGGTAATCGTTTCTCCCTATGTAGGTCGGTGTCAACAAAATATTTTCGCATTCGGAGGAGAAAGTTGGTGACTGGAATTTCATGAGAAGATTCCGTCGCAAGGAAAAACGCCTTTCTTTTAATGATGTCCAGCCAAATGCTGTATCATTTCAGCGACGCTGTCTCCCGTACTTCGCGATAATTCAAAACGTGCAGCCTTACTTTGAACTTTTTCGATGTACTCCGTCAGTCCTATCTGCTAAGGATCCCTCCCCGCGCAGCAGTATTCTAAAAGAGGACAGACAAGCGTAGTGTAGGCAGTCTCCTTAATAGATCTGTTACATTTTCTAAGTGTCCTGCCAATAAAACGCAGTCTTTGATTAGCCTTCCCCACAACATTTTCTATGTGTTCCTTTCAATTTAACTTGTTCGTAATTGTAATACCTAGGTGTTTAGTTGAATTTACGGCTTTTAGATTAGACTGATTTATCGTGTAACCGAAATTTAACGAGTTCCTTTTAGCACTCATGTGGATGAACTCACACTTTTCGTTATTTTGGGTCAACTGCCACTTTTCACATCATTCACATATCTTTTCTAAATTGTTTTGCAATTTGTTTTGATCTTCTGATGACTTTATTAGTCGATAAACGACAGTGTCATCTGCAAACAACCGAAGACGGCTGCTCAGATTGTCTTCAAAATCGTTTATATAGATAAGGAACAGCAAAGGGCCTATAATACTACCTTGGGGAACGCCAGAAATCACTTCTGTTTTACTCGGTGACTTTCCGTCAATTACTACGAACTGTGACCTCTCTGACAGGAAGTCAAAAATGCCGTCACATAACTGAGACGATATTCCATAAGCACGCAATTTCGCTATAAGCGCTTGTGTGGTACAGTGTCAAAAGCCTTCTGGAAATATAGAAATATGGAATCGATCTGAAATACTTGTCAATAGCACTCAACACTTCATGCGAATAAAGAGCTAGTTGTGTTTCACAAGAACAATGTTTTCTAAATCCATGTTAACTGTGTGTCAATAGACCGTTTTCTTCGAGATAATTCATAACGTTCGAACACAATATATGTTCCAGAATCCTGCTGCATATCGACGTTAATGATATGGGCCTGTAATTTAGTGGATTACTCCTACTACCTTTCTTGAATATTGGTGTGACCTGTGCAACTTTCCTGTCTTTGGGTACGGATCTTTCGTCGAGCGAGCGGTCGCATATAATTGTTAAGCATGTAGCTATTGCAACAGCTTACTCTGAAAGGAACTTAACTGGTATACAGTCTTACTGGAAGACTTACTTTTATTAAGTGATTTAAGTGGCTTCAGTACTCCCTTGTTATCTACTTCTATGTTTCTCTTGTTGGCAGCTGTTCTTGATTCGCATTCTGGACTATTTATTTAGTCTTCTTTTGTGAAGGCATTTTGAAAGGCTGTGTTTAGTACCTCTGCCTTGGCAGCACTGTCTTCAATAGTGTCTCCATCGCTATCGCGCAGAGAAGGCACTGATTGTGTTATGCTGCTAGCATACTTCACATACGACCAGAATCTCTTTGGATTTTCTGCCAGGTTTCGAGACAAAGCATCTCGCATTGAAGTCCGCGTTAAATTTCGAGCTTCTGTAAAATTCGCCAATCTTGGGATCAGTGATGAGAGTAGGTTCTGTCTGTATGCGAGTGGTGGGCGTACGCGTGTGTGGTGCAGGCTTTGTGAGTGGCCTGTTCCGGAGTGCATTCCCCCTCGACAGACAGGTCCTACCCCAGACTTCGTGGTATGGGCGGCCATAAGACGCAGCGCGCTCTTTATGGCGTTAAGCAACTGCCCTGGCCAGCTGGTCCACCAGATCTCTCGCCAACTGAAACCGTATTGCAGGTGGCGATGTGGGGATTTACACGTTCTCCAGAGCCTGCGAGAACCATTGCCCAATTGCAACTAAGGGTGCAAGATGCTTGGGACAACCTACTGGCCGGCCGCAGTGGCCGAGAGTTTCTAGGCGCTACAGTCTGGAGCCGCGCGACCGCTACCGTCGCAGGTTCGAATCCTGCCTTGGACATGGATGTTTCTGATGTCCTTAGGTTAGTCAGGTTTAAGTAGTTCTAAGTCTAGGGGACTGATGACCTCAGATGTTAAGTCCCATAAAGCTTAGAGCCACTTGAACCATTTGAACAATCTACTGCACGATGTTGTTCGACACATTTATGATCGTTTGCATGCGAGACTACACGCCTGCGTTAACGATAGAATAAGGTATACTGTGTTCTTATGGGGCCTTTACTATGACACGTGCTTTTCATTTGGTCTGAATTTGTTATCAGTACTTCGATAACGATGAACTGTCACATTCCTTGTCGTCGAGGGTACTGCATTTTTTTCCCGGCAGTGTAGATCAATTTACCGACAGCGAGTGGTCCCACAAAAACGGTGCTTTATTTTGAAGCGGTTCTCATGAAGCATGCCATTTGTATGCTTAGAGATATGTTTTACTGTTCCCCCACGTCAGCTGGTCTGTTAAAAATAATAAAACCCATTTTTTCTAATCGCTACTTGCTGTCGTGCACCATTATCCTAAAACAACAGTCATCATTACAATTAAATCACTGCGCTTAGCTGCATACAGGCGTTGATATACGTCAACGGGGACAGGTGAAAATGTGCGCTCCGACCGGGACTCGAACCCGGGATCCCCTGCTTTCATGGAAGACGCTCTGTCCATTTTTTGTTTTCCTCTATTTTGTTCGATATTGTTCATTGCATTTGTTCGGTGCGGATGTCACATGACACACGTTTAGGTTCAGTGTTGAGCCGTTGACTCAGCTTTTTATTGCACAGGGCAGCTAACCCTCTGACCGAACACGCTGAGCTAGCGTGCCGGCTCCTTCTGAGCCACCGATGACACAGAGGGTAGCGCGACTGCAGGGACTTACCTCTGGCACGCCTCCCGTGAGACCCACATTCACAACTTATTGTCCCGCACTATATTTATAGTGCCCCTGCCTATCATACTCATCACTCGCGGCTTTTTGCCGATTCCCGTAAGAGTTCGGGCAGTGTTTGTGCATACGCACAGAAGAAGATGGTCAAATGGCCGATGAGCCTTAACTATATAGATATGGAGATGGTATCTCATCTTTCGGACATGTCCGAAAGAACAGATACCATCTTCATATATATATATATATATATATATATATATATATATATATATATATATATATATATATAGTCATCATTGTTGAAAACAGTTGACATTTTGTGCTTGGCGGCATTTATGATCCCCTTATTCCATTTATTGTTACAAAGCATTGCACAATTACGCGGAAAAGTAGTGTGCACCCAGTGCACATCGGCTCAAAAAACTTGTTGGACTGTGCAATAATACCCAATATGTGCCACGCTTATCTCTAGGTTGCTATCTACAGCTACATCCATATCCTGCAAGCCACCTTATGGTGTGTAGCAGAGGGCAATATGCACCACCCATTTGGTATTTCAGTTGCGATCTTTGAAGGTCATAGGGCGGGCTATAGTGTAACGTGGACTCTGAACCGCAGGATTCTGTGGCAAGGAGGGCCGTGGAGTGGATAGGAGAGTAGTTGCAGATAGTACGCGATGTCAGGTGGACCGTGCTAAGGCGTGCGCGTGTGCCTGGTCGACAAGGTCTCAGACAAGTGAGACTTGTTAAAACACGCGAACTTGCACGTGTCTTATTTCTCATATTACATAGATATGGGCCTCACATGTAGCAACTTGCTGCACAAGGCGAGCAGTTGTGTAGTAATGGACTGCTAAGAACAATTAAAGAAATGACAATCTGTAATGTTAAAAAAGGAAATATGTAGCGCATTTAGTTATGTAGGTGGTAAATTCTCCGTTTGTCTCTGCAAGACATGGCGTCAAGGTGAAACTACCATTTCTCCTACATCTACTTCTTCTGCTGCTAGTCGGCCGAAGTGACCGAGCGGTTCTAGGCGCTACAGTCTGGAACCGCGCGACCGCTACGGTCGCAGGTTCGAATCCTGCCTCGGGCATGGATGTGTGTGATGTCCTTAGGTTAGTTAGGTTTAAGTAGTTCTAAGTTCTAGGGGACTGATGACCACAGCAGTTAAGTCCCATAGTGCTCAGAGCCATTTGAACCATTTTTTCTTCTGCTGCTTATCCGTTAATGGATGTTGGCGACCACATCTTGCATCTTTCTTCTGTGAACCGCGGTATGTAATAGCTGGTCTACAGTTCGTAGTCCTGTGCACTGCTTTATACTGTCCAACCAGGAAGTTCTTCATCACCCTTGTCTTCTTTTTCCTTCAGTCTTCCCTTCTATTATTAACTGCAGAAGCACATATTTGGTATTCCGTACTGTATGTCCTAGGTATGCTGTTTTTCTCCTTTTAAGCACTGTCAAAATTTATCGCTGCTTCTTCATTCGTTCCAGTACTTCGGTGTTGGTTATTCTTGCAGTCCACGGTATTTTAAGCATTCTGCGATAAATCTACATTTCAAAGGCCCCTAACTTATTCGTTGATGTCATATTTAGTGTCCATCCTTCAGAGCCATATAGAAGCACGAACCAGATGTAGCATTTTACAAATCGGACTCTAAGGTTTAGGTCTATGTCTGCGCTTGTAAGAATATTTAAGAATATTCTTAAATTTTATGAAGGCGTTTCGGGCGTTCTCTATGCGACATTTTATTTCCAAGTCTGTTCGCCAGTCTTCACAAAGCCAGGTTCCGAGGCATTTAAACTTGTTTACTCTTTGTATTACAGACCCTTGAAATAGTAGATTTGCATCTTTAAACGAGTCGGACTCTTGTGTGACAATCATAAAATTAGTCTCTTTGATGTTAATATTCAGACCTAGAGTATTGCTGACGAGTTGTTGAAGGTGATCTAAATTATCAGCTATCAATACCGTGTTATCAGCATAGCGAATGTTGTTGATATACACTCCGTTAACCTTTATGCCTTTTTCTACATCATCAAGTGCCTCCTGTAAAAAACTCTCAGGGTATAAGTTAAATAACGGGGGTGACAGTATGCATCCTTGTCGGATTCCTCCACATATATTAATCAAATCTGTGACCTCATTATCAAATTTAACCTGCGCTAATTCCAATATAAATTCTTTATACAGCGGATATCTTTCTCATCTGTATCAATTATTTTGAGAATTTACATGAGTTTATGATGTTGTACTCTATCGAATGCTTTTCGTAGTCAATAAAACAGAGGCCTACATTTTTACCCTGATCATAGCAGTTTTGTACTAGAACTTGTAGTGCGACTATTGCTTCTCTTGTACCTAAACCTTTCCTAAATCCAAACTGTGTCTCACTAATGATTTTCTCACATTTTTCGTATAGCCTTTCATGGATGAATCTCAGAAATATTTTCAGAGAATGATCCATAAGACTAACGAGTCTGTGATCTTCACATCTTCTCGCTTCCTCTTCTTTGGTAAGGGAATGAAAGTTGATAATAGCCATTCGGGAGGGTAATGACCAGCGTCGTAAATTTTGTTAAACAGTTTATGTAAGACTTTGATACGTTCTTCATCAATGATATATTTTTAACGTAGTGGAGATGTGCATTTACCTAACATGAAACCACAGCTTCTGTGTACAGGAAGACTACTAAGGAAACAGTAATGTGTCTGTAAACATCGATAAGACAGTTTGGATAGACAGTTTAATGAAGATGATTTTCAGTTGTATAATTAAGATAAATAAAAAAATTGTATGTTAAATCACAAGCCCAGGAGTGAACAAAGACGTCGGTATACATCTAACCAATTTTATAAAGTACCCTGGTACACATCCAAGTGAAACTATTACATCTTCCTTGACAAAAGAACATGATATTAATAGAGTGGAAGCTATGATTTACAGCTACAGAATGGATGGTTTGCTTGATCCTGTTGGACATTGTGTAAGTGTATTAAATGCCAGTGAATAGTATTTAAAATGTGCTGCACAGTACTCAGTGTCGAGAGCTTCAATGTGGTCTAAACTACCAGATATGGCTCGAAATTATTCACTAAATGCGAGTTTCATGGCATCAGCGGCACTGGGTACAGGTGTAATCTCGATCATGTTGAGCTCACAGCTGACATTAAAGTTAATGATTAATGGAGACGCCTCAGCTGTATTTTTCGCACTCATTGTGTTACAACTGGACTCGTTTCTCTGAACATCTTCAGGTTGCTAAGGGGTGCTGAAGTCAAGACACAGATGCTACATATATCGTTGTGTTTAGCGGTGTGTTGCAGTTTATCTGCTGGAACAATAGGAATACACGAAAATTGACTGTGCACAACTAAATTCTATATCAGACTAAAAGTCCTAATAGAGGAATGAAACCATTATGAATGTAATTGGCAGGATTCAACCCCTCATGTGGTGACCTGTTATAAACAAAGTAACAGACATTACGTCACAAACTTTTACAGAAACTCTAATGCCATACAAAAGTCAGTTCTATACGAAGAATGTTCAAGAAAAAAACACTTTTTGATAAAGGAGTACATACCATTTTTAAAACAAATACATGACACTTCGATGTAGACGTCAAAGGCGTCAGAGACTCATTACCAAAATGTAGAAAAAGATGTAGCACCATTAACTGAAAAGTTTCAGCCTAACGCTTGAAGTTCTACACGAGCAATGACCAGCGCAATCGTGTGTGCTGTGAGGAAGGCTCTGTGACGTAACCGTGTCGATGCTGGTTTAATGAGCGCCAAACACAGGCTCGTAGCCAGTGTAATGCATCGACACGGTTACGTCACCTAGCGCGACGACAGAGCCTTCCTTCCAGAAGACAGGATTGCGCTGGTCATTGCTCGTATGAAACATAAAGAGTTACTGCGAAACTGTTCAGTTAATAGTGCTACCTGTTTTCTACATTTTGTTAATGAGAGTATTTGACGTCTTTGACGTCTACATCAAAGTGTCATGTATTTGTATTAACAATGGTATGTACTCCTTTATTAAAAAGTGTTTTTTTATTGAATATTCTTCGTATAGAATTGACTTTTATGCGACATTTGGTTCCTGTAAAATTGTGTAACGTAACGACTATTACTTTGTTAATAATAGGTCGTCAGAGGGTTAAACCCGAAACGCGTCATGACAGTTATAAGATTTAAAGAAAACCAGCGAATCTCTTAAGCAACCATGCAGCTTTTTTAAATTCCTTCCAATAATTATGTACAGGTAAATCTTCCCGACAGTCAAGACAGAGAAAAGATTAAAAACCGTGTTCTGCCATAGATAGTTTTAATTGTTTGAACAGACTCCTTCAAAAACGACATAAATATTGTATGTAAGTGTTACATTGAAGTTGGAGAAACATATTTTTTGCAATGCAGGGTGTTATTCTCCACAATCTACTCTGTAGGAATCAGCATGGGTTTCGAAAAAGGCGATCGTGTGAAACCCAGCTCGCGCTACTCGTCCACGAGACTCAGAGAGCCATAGACACGGGTTCCCAGGAAGATGCCGTGCTTCTTGACTTCCGCTAGGCGATTGATACAATTCCCCACAGTCGTTTAATGAACAAAGTAAGAGCATATGGACTATCAGACCAATTGTGTGATTGGACTGAAGAGATCCTAGATAACAGAACGCAGCACGTCATTTTCAATAGAGATAAGTCTTCCGAAGTAAGAGTGATTTCAAGTGTGCCGCAGGGGAGTGTCGTAGGACCGTTACTATTCACAATAATTGCACTGAAATGCAAGAGGATCTGCAACGAATTGACGCATGGTGCAGGGAATGGCAATTGAATCTCATTGTAGAAAAGTGTAATGTGCTGCGAATACATAGGAAGAAAGATCCTTTATCATTTAGCTACAATATAGCAGGTCAGCAACTGGAAGCAGTTAATTCCATAAATTATATGGGAGTAGGTATTAGGAGTGATTAAAATGGAATGACCATATAAAATTAATCTTCGGTAAAGCAGATGCCAGACTGAGATTCATTGGAAGAATCCTAAGGAAATGCAGTCCGAAAACACGTAGGTTACAGTACACTTGTTCGCCCACTGCTTGAACACTGCTCACCGGTGTTGGATCCGTACGAGATAGGGTTGATAGAAGAGATTGTGAAGATCCAACGGAAAGCAGCGCGCTTCGTTACAGGATCATTTAGTAATCGTGAAAGCGTTACGGAGATGATAGATAAACTCCAGTGGAAGATTCTGCAAGAGAAACGCTCATTAGTTTGGTACGGGCTTTTGTTGAAGTTTCGAGAACATACCTTCACCGAGGAGTCAAGGAGTATATTGCTCCCTCCTACGTATATCTCGCGAAGAGACCATGAGGATAAAATCAGAGAGATTAGAGCCCACACAGAGGAGTACCGAGAATCTTTCTTTCCACGAACAATACGAGACTGAAATAGAAGGGAGAACCGATAGAGGTATTCAAGGTACCCACCGCCACACACCATCTGGTGTACTGTCAAATATACTTACTGTAAAATTAAGATTGGTTGCAATGAATAATGTTATTCCGCTGGTTTTAAGAAGAAGAACAAATACATCAAGCAGACTTCAACCATCTCTGTTAGATACTACTTTAGGTGTAGTCACTGTATACCACGTATGCAAAAGAAAACTGCACATGGAAGATGTCGAAGTGAAGAAAGTGCCTAGAGGACTATTTGGTGAAAACAGTTGTTATGAAGGAAGAATATAAACTGCTTTTACGAGAAGAAAAAGTCATTGCTGATCTGCAAACAAGGCCTAAAAATTACAGTAAACAAAATGCAAAAAAATATTAGTATTTACTGTCAATGGAAAGTGGCCATCTATTGCAGTACTTGCATAAAAAATAGATCCAAGGACATTTAGTACATTAGACGATACACGAAAAAATGTTTACAAACCTCTATTTCCACTTGGATATGTTTAGATAGGATAACTGTATTGTATCTAAATGTGGCAGTCTCGACGCTGCGTATCTAGCAACAGACAAGCCGCTGTCAGAGTCTAAACCTGATAGAATAACGTCATTTAATGACCATTCGTTTGCTAAAGTGGTAAACTCGGAATTTTATAAGCAAATTCTGCAAGAATGTGGAGGAGAAGAGTTAGCAATGTACACCCAATAAAATGTAGATTGCTTTAACAATAGTGTAATGGGGAAAATAAAAGGCGAAATAAAAGTGCGTGAATTCTCTCGTGTAGAAGAACTGCGAGAAGAAACAGCAGTAACTGTGACGGCCACGCAACAGACTATTCAGAGGAAAAAAAATAGATACAATGTGTGTTACACTTTGAGAAGATTCCTTCTTTGTTTTTATAGAATTGCTGGCTGGAGAAAGAATTACATGATTCAGATGTAGATTTAAATTATAAGTTAAAAATTAAGCTGGTTACTATTATACTTATATCGACCTAGAATAAAGAAGTGTTTCCTGTGTCTAAATATACAGAGTGAGTCGCGTCTGTGTCTAAATATACAGAGTGAGTCGCGTAAGACGTAACACCCCCTTTCCGGGGGCGATTGCACGTATCGGCATGCGGTTTTCGGCGAATCATAGCGGACTATGGCGCACATACGTTGGTACATGCACAATAATCACAACGTTTATATTGACCGAGATAATGAGGCAAGTACATGTCTTTTAAATTGGACGCTACACTTTTTTTACCATCATTCGAACGCCCTGGAAAAGACACGTATAGTGATGTAACGCATGTTGCTATTGTGATCCAAACTTTGCTTAAAAGAGGGCGGATGAGGATGTAGCTACGTAGCGTAGGCCGTGCAAGCTGCATAGAGCGCGGCAACTCGGCCTGCGGGTCGCGCGAGGCGTGTTTACAGTCTGCAGCCACTTCCGACTGCCTCGACCGTCAGTCGTACAATATTTCCCAGCGTCTTTAAAGCGAAGTTTGAGTCACAATAGCAACATGCGTTACATCACTACACGCGTCTTTTCCAGAGCGTTCGAATGATGGTAAAAAAAGTGTAGCGTCCCATTTAAAAAACATGTACTTGCCTCAATATCTCGTTCAATATAAATGTTGTGATTATTGTGCATGCTCCATAGTCGGCTATGATTCGCCGAACACCGTTTGTCGATACGTGCAAACCAACGGAATAATGGGGGTGTTACGTCTTACACGACTCACCCTATATATGCATAAATCAATAAATCATTTTTACAGGAAACATTGTTTTCATTATCCCCATCAGAAACCCAACAAAAGTTCCCTGTTTACCGTAATCTACATGTGTTTTTCGGACGAGAAGTAGTCGAAAGTGGGTAGTTGAAAGCATAAGAAAGTGTTTGGAAGTGGGTTGGTGAAAGCATGGCACATCCTATTTCCATCTGTTCTTCCTTACTTGCTATTGGAAGTACGCTTATCATGTGTATAAGAACTATAGGTCTCCAGTCCCAGACTCCTACAGCCATCAGGAAAGAACTGAGAGGGATATGGTGGTGCACACCTAGTTACACTCGTGAGCACCACGAAAACATAACTGACAATAACGCATTTATTTGGCAGTAAAGCAGGATTGTCTTCCAAAGCCCCGTGCCTCAGTCGGGCTGGCGGAGCAGTGCTTCGTCAGCAGCGGGAGGCCGGCGTGCGCTCGACTCGCACCAGTGCGGCTAGTGCCGCGAAGCACCATCTGGCGGCTGCCAAGCCACGGGCGTCCGTCGACCGCGGAATCCAGTGGCCTACAGCTCTGTATACAGGTCTCCGAAGTGATTTCGTGGACGTCGAAGATTTTCACTCAGGACTCTGGCTCCAGGTTCACCTGAAGCATATACTACACTCATGCTCATAAATTAAGGATAATGCTAATACATGGTGAACCAACGCATTGGTGGGCGGTTTGCGGGTTTAAATCACCTCGGGGTATGACCATGCGGTGCATTTGACCTGCGGTCGTCGCACGGTGGCGCTGGCAGCAGTCCACATACGCAGAGGAGTGTTGGTGCATGTCACAGTACGGTGCAGCGAGTAAGTGTGCAGACGTTTTCAGACGTGCTAATGGTGACTGTGGGTTGAAAATGGCTCAAAGAACACATATTGATGACGTTATGAGGGGTAGAATACTACGGCGACTGGAGGCTGGTCAAACACAGCGGGTCGTAGCACGGGGCATCCGTGTGCCACAAAGTGTGATCTCAAGATTATGGCAACGATTCCATCAGACAGGAAACGTGTCAAGGCGCTGCAATACGGGATATCCACAGTGTACAACACCACAAGAAGACCGATATCTCACCATCAGTGCCCACAGACGGCCACGGAGTACTCCAGGTAGCCTTGCTCGGGACCTTACCACAGCCACTGGAACAGTTATCTCCAAACACACAGTCTACAGACAACTGAACAGACATGATTTATTCGCCCGGAGACCTGCAAGGTGCATTCCACTGACCCCTGGTCACAGGAGAGCCCGTAAAGCCTAGTGTCCAGAACACAGTACATGGTCATTGCAACAGTGGTCGCAGATTATGTTGATGGACGATTCCAGGTATAGTCTGAACAGTGATTCTCTCCAGGGTTTCATCTGGTGTGAACCAGAAACCAGATACGAACCTCTTAATGTCCTTGAATGTCCAGTATGGAGGTCGTGGTTTGATGGTGTGCGGTGGGATTATGATTGGTGCACGTACACCCCTGCATGTCTTTGACAGAGGAACTGTAACAGGTCAGGTATATCTGGACGTCATTTTGCACCAGTATGTCCACCTTTTCAGGGGTGCACTGGGTCTCACCTTCCTCCTGATGGATGATAACGCACGGCCCCACCGAGCTGCCATTGTGGAGGAGTACCTTGAAACAGAAGATACCAGGCGAATTGAGTGGCCTGCCTGTTCTGCAGACCTAAACCCCATCGAGCACGTCTGGGATGCTGTCGGTCGACGTTTCGCTACACGTCTTCAAACCCCTACGACACTTCAGGAGCTCCGACAGACACTGGTGCGAGAATGGGAGGCTATACCCCAGCAGCTGCTCGACCACCTGATACAGAGTATGCCAACCCGTTGTGCGGCCTGTGTACGTGTGCACAGTGATCATATCCCATATTGATGTCTGGGTACATGCGCAGGGAACAGTGGCATTTTGTAGCACATGTGTTGCGGGACGGTTTGCTCAACTTATCACCAATACTGTGGACTTACAGATCTGTGTCGTGTGTGTTCCCTATGTGCCTATGCTGTTAGTGCCAGTTTTGTGTAGTGCCGCGTTATGTGGCACCACATTCTACAATTACCCTTAATTTATGAGCATGAGTGTAGCTTGGAGCGGTCGGCTCTTAGCGCTCGTTTAGCAAAGAGGAGCCAGCAGCATCGGTGTCTGGCACGAATGGGATGAGCAACAGCAGCGCCCACCCACTCGAAGGTGGGTGACGGACAGCATCCAGGTCACACAGGTCGAGCCTTCAGCAGGCCTTCAGGGTGATGGTGGCCTCCACATCCTCAGAAGTTGGCAGTGTAGCTGGCAGCTACGCGGTTGTGTAGACAATCGGAGACAACGAGACGTGCCGAGGGTCGACCTCCGTAATCTCCTCTCACACTCGATACCTGCAGCTGACACAAGGTCTGAGACTACATACTGGGCAATCGGCAATCAACACTCATCAATCGCACATTTGTTGAGAAGGCTGGGATATTTATTCTGGCGCTCCCAGTGCGCTCGGCGGCGGTGGGGATGGCTATGACATGTGTTCTGGTTTTACCTCGCTGTCAGCTCTCCTAGTGACTTCAGACTTCCTCAGCTTCGCTTTTCAGAGACTTTCTTCTGCTATCTTTGCACCTGAATACTTCAATTTTCGTTGTAATTAGCCTCTTTTATGAACTTCTGCTTTGTCACTAGTATGACGGTGTCTCTCCTCTTGCATGGTGTCGTTATTCTCCACTCATAGACTGGGCTGCCCGGTCGTTCCCCCGTACTGCGATAACTTCCGTGTTTGCCGTGACTCACACAGCATTTCCCACTAACTGGTAGTCTACCGATGATTGACAAAGGCAGTTTGATTTTTTGGAGCTGCCAAGATAGAACTTGGACAAATTTTTAGTGTCCGCTGGTGATAATACCCTGTGGTGTAACAGAACAAATGTTGCTCGAACAGTCCACAGGTATACTACCGGTTCATAGCGTCCAACGGGCACAATATTTCGGCGATCAGACATGTCGCCATCGTCAGGTGCGCTGACGAACTGAGCTCCTGAGGGCGGGCGGCCGATTTAAATCCCCTCCCCCGCTCTCTTTACCGTCCGCGCCCGCGCGCCGGCGGTTGCGAAGACGTGGGCGTCGGAATCTATCATAGCGTCGATGTACTTGCAACGTCCGCCCTGGTTGCTAGTTCGTACTTCTTGCTGAGAGTCTTCTTAATTACAATCAATGCCGGGTCCCAAGCCTTGCTGAGATTGTAGCCACAATCTCGGTTGATAAGATCTTCCCTGGTGCGAATTTCGATAGCCTCCCTTATAACGCTGTCCCAATATTTAGAGGTCTGAGCCAGGATCTTGGTACGCTCATAATCCATCACGTGTTTCTCGGACAAACAGTGCTCTGCTACGCCGACTTGTTTGGATATTTCAGTCGAGTGTGCCTTTGATGTTCTCGGCAACGATCTTCGAAGATGCGAGCTGTTTGTCCGATATAAGTCTTCCCACACACACAGGGAATTTGGTGTATGCCGGCCTTCCTCAAACCGAGATCATCTGTCACACCTCCCAGTTATGCCCGTGTTTTATTGGGAGGGCAGAAGACGGTCTTAACTCGGTGTTTCTTTAATATACGGCCGATTTTCCCCAATAGTGCGCCATTGTACGGAATAAAGGCAGTGGCTACCTCTTCTTCCGTGACTTCATCCCTCTCCACAGGTAGTGCTGTGGTGGTGGGACGGAGAGCGCGTCTAATCTGCTATTCCGAGTACCCGTTCTTTCGGATCACGGTTTTGAGGTGTTCGAATTCCTGGGGCAGATTGTCTACGTCTGAGATGCTGCGCGCCCTGTGTACTAGTGTTCTTGGTACTCCATTCCTCTGAGAAGGGTGGTGGCAGCTGTTTGCATGCAGGTACAGGTCAGTGTGCGTTTTCTTCCTGTACACACCGTGGCTCAGGGTACCATCAGCTCTTCTCTTGACCATGACGTCCGGGAATGGTAATCTTCCTTCTGCTTCGGTCTCCATAGTGAATTTGATGTTTGGATGTATGGAGTTTCGGTGTGTAAGGAAATCCAGGAGCTTGTCCCTATCATGGGGCCAGATGACGAATGTGTCATCGACATAATGGAAGAAACAAGTAGGTTTCCAATTGGATGACGCCAAGGCTTCCTCCTCGAAGTGCTCCATGTACAAATTCGCGACCACCGGCGAGAGTGGGCTGCCCATTGCGACTCCATCCGTTTGCTCATAGTATTCACCATTAAACAGAAAATACGTTGAGGTCAAGACATGCCCTAAGAGTTCGGTGGTCTTCTCGTCAAATTTCTGCCCAATAAGCTCGACTGACTCTCGTAGAGGCACCCTGGTGAATAGTGAAACCACGTCGAAGCTCACTAGGATATCAGTGTCTTTCAGTCTGAAGTTGTCGAGACGTTTCACGAAATCCACCGAATTACGGATGTGGTGAGGGCGTTTACCTACATAGGAGCTAAGTAATTCAGCCAGATATTTTGCCAGCAAGTAAGTAGGTGCCCTAATGTTGCTGACAATTGGGCGCATGGTGTAACCAGTGGCTCCTGAAAATCAATCCTTCCAAGACCCAGGCAATCATCATAGGTCGTACGACTCGTTCCTTCCGGCTGCTGGATTTCTCCCTTACCATCTGCGCCCGTTCTGTCCGCCTCTCCCACACCCTCACCTACCTTGGCCTCATCATTGACCATCACCTCACGTGGATCCCTCATCTCTGCTCCATCCAATCCAAAGGCCACAACCTCCTCAGCTCCTCTCTGGCCGGACATGGGGGTTGCACCCCTCTGCCATCCTCCACACCTACAAATCCTTAATCCATCCCATCCTCTGTTATGCCAGTCCCGCCTGGATATCCCCCCCCCCCCAAATTCTATAAGCCCTCCAGATCCTCGAGCACCATGCACTCTGCCTCACCTTCTGTATACGCATCCTGCCCCCTCGCGGATCCTCTACGACCTCACTCCTTTCCCCCATCTGCTCCTATTCCTCGAACATATCCGCATACTCTACACCTCCCGCCGCCTTGATCCCCCTTAACCCCTGGTTGCTCCTCTCCTCTCCAATCCCCGCCCTTTGCCACGCCTTTACTGTTGTGTCCTCCCTACCCTCCATCTCTACACCCTTCATCTCCGTTCCCAAGGTGGCTTCCGTCAACTACCCCTCCCAGATGATGCCCTCTCTCCCTCCGTTTATCCCTCCTATCAACCCTGATCCTCACCCCCCTCCTTTCCTGTCCTTTCCCTGGGCTCCCTCTTCCCCCCCTTCCATCCTGTTTTCTCCCCATCTAACTCCTCCTTGCCTCCCCCCTCCCCCCACCCCCGAGTCCTTTTGTATACCCCTCCTCTGCCTTTCCCCACTCCTTGTCGCATCTGCCCAGCACCCGCCCCTCCCCTCTTATGGGTCCTCCTCCTCCATTGGTTCCTTTCCCCCCTCCCCCCACTTCGTTTTTTCCTCTCCTTCCTCCCCTTTTCCTTCCCCATCATCTGTCCAGGTTCCGCCCATCTGCCCTTGGCTGTGGTATATCATGTCTGTGCCAATTCTTTTAGTGCAGTGTTCAAGTGAATGTTCAGTGTTGTTCGTCTTTCCAAAGTGTTGCAAACAGAAACCATGCTGTCGCTGGGTGTAAATTTTATACCTCTTGCGAACAGAAACCAGACTATCGCCGTGTTTTTTTTAATTGTATGTCTATTCTTTTACCTGTCTGCTTCATATGTATTTTATTAGCATCATCAATCCTTTGTTTTATGTTTTAAGTTCCACGATTTTCCGCCATTTTACCATTTAAGTCACCGATTTTATCGCCTGCTTTTACTATCTATTATCTTCATCTTTTTAAAACAAATTCTGTACGCTGAAGAGCGGCGTACTAAGCTGCTGCCAGCCCGCCCCCTTGGGGAGGAATCGAAACTCAATAAAGAAAGAAAGGGAAGAAAACGCTTGTACAGTCACAATAATTACGCGGAAGACATAATCTTGTTAAAATGGAACGTTTAACAGTCACAGATAAGGTAGATACGGTGTTTATTTATGGTCATTGTGATCAAAATGCCCAACAAGGTCGTGCTGTGTATGTTGATCGTTATGCTGACAGACAGCATCCAAGTGCTCTTACCTTTCGTCGGAGAGGTAATGTATTTAAAGAAACCGGAAGTGTTCAGCCAAAGAAGAAGACGCAACTAAGAACTGCAACAAATGACGATGCCCAAATGAGTGTTTTAACTGCAGCTGAGGCTAATCCGCACATCAGTATCAGACAAACTGAGCGGGAATCGGGAATTTCAAAAACGTCGGTTTTGAGAATTCTACATCATCATACATTTCACCCTTACTATATTTCTATGCACCAGGATTGCATGGCGATGATTTTGAATGTCGTTTAATTTTTTGCCACTGGGTACAAAATAAATTAAGAGACGATAACAGGTTGTTTTCAAGAGTTCTGTTTAGTGACGAAGCGTCATTCACGAACAGAGGTAATGTAAACCGGCATAATATGCACTATTGGGCAACGGAAAATCCACGATGGCTGCAACAAGTGGTACACCAGCGACCCTGACGGCTTAATGTATGATGTGGAAT
Source organism: Schistocerca americana (assembly GCF_021461395.2). Taxonomy (NCBI): domain Eukaryota; kingdom Metazoa; phylum Arthropoda; class Insecta; order Orthoptera; family Acrididae; genus Schistocerca; species Schistocerca americana. The sequence continues at coordinate 184,234,608 of NC_060124.1, read as the reverse complement.
TATAGGTGAATATCTAATTGGCCCTTATTTTACGATGGCAATATATGCCGATTTCTTAATTAAGGTTTTACCGATTCTATGATGTTTCACTTCATGACAAAATGGCGACGTACTTTCAACATGGTGGATGCCCGGCACATAGCACGCGTGAAGTTGAAGAGTTATTAAATGGAAAATTTAATGACAGCTGGGTTGGCCCTAGAAGCACCATACCATGGCCTGCACGTTCAAAGGACCTTACATCTCCGGACTTCTTTATTTGGGGAAAATTGAAACATATTTGTCATCGTGATCCACCGACAACGCCTGAAAACATGCGTCTGCGCATTGACAATACATGTGCGACAATTACTGAAGGCGATCTACTCGCTATTGAGAGGAATTTCGTTACGCGTATTGCCAAATGCGCTGAAGCTGAAGGACATCATTTTGAGCATTTATTACATTAATGAGGTTATTACGCTTGCTCACGCAGTAACAGCATGCGTTTCCATAATTTATGACAAGGTCACAAAAGTAAATGTATCATATTGAAACAACAGAAATAAAGTCCAAACGTAACTACTTTTTGTGTTCTAATTTAAAAAATCACGTTGTTACCAACTGTAAATCTAAATGGGTGAGGCATATTATAAGTGTCGGTATATTACAAAGCGAAACAGATGTTCCAAATCAGACATTCATATTTATTTACGTACTATACGAATACGTAATAAAAATGGGGGTACCTATTAAAAAAATGGAGTCTCTATCAATTTGACCTATGGCAGCGCCATTTAGTGGGCCATCCATAGCGCCATCTGTTTTCCCCCGTCACGCTAGAACAGATTTGTTCTTCTTATTTTTTCGTTTGATGCTAATTTCGTAAGATATTTGGTCCGGTCACTATAAATGGATCACCCTGTATAGTACGATCCCAACATCATACAGTTTCCACTATACAGCAATGTAAATTGAAATTAACGGCAAAAGATAATCAATGCTTCAGGCTGTTGCGTGAAGAATACAGCCTGCATGAGCCTCGAAAGCTAGACGACATGCACTATGAGGAGAAAGATGGTGCCTCTGGGGTACATAGGTGAATCTACCACTGTAACATCTTTGGGGGCCTGCCACCGAACAAACAGAGCAAAGTGGCCACTGACTGCAACAGTCAGTGGAGGCCGGGGGAGGGTGCACTCCGGTGCTGGTCGTCCTGGTAGTTGTGTGGATCTGTACCAAAGTTGACACTCAATTCCTACTAGCATTAAACGTTAAAAAGGCTTAATAAAAATATGTCATGTACTTTAAAACTCGTTTGCGATGTTGGTGTCTCACGCACATTACGGTTCTTGATTATTTTTCTGTTGTCTCTGGCAAATTGGTCGAACTGCAGGCAGGACATGGCTGACTGAATAAAACGCCCTTAATACAGTCAGGCAACAGCTAACTAGTATATTGTTGCTTTCACAAGTGTTTAAAAGCGATGAGTTCATTGAATGACCTGTGAACACTTCAACGATCCACTGAGTTTCGAACGGCAGGCACAGATCAGAGTTAATATCCACTCTATCTACTGTGGAAAACTTTTCTAAATCCATGAACGCATGCAGAAATTTTACAAGTCTCCGATCTGACGCAGAAAATTTGATACACTTAGTACCGACTGATGCGGCACACATCCACACAGGTGTTGCCTCTACCAGCTCATTCAACGTGCTGCAGCTGGTTAACAATGGCCGCTGTCTTATATTGTCGCTAATCTGCCGCTGCAAAAATCACAAATAGCATTTGTGTACATATTATTGCTAAAATAAGTCTAAATCTAAATCTAAATATCTAACCATATAAATCTAAATACAAAACGCACTGATGCCTCTGACACGTTATAGTATGTCTGTTATGTCTGTATTTCAGTTTGATTGGTTTTCATAGGTATATCTTGCATTATGTCTCTCGTCGATCACACAACGACTTCTCAACGAATAAGAACCATATTAAAGTTATCGGTGTCAAAAGTGTTATAAATGGCGTTTAACAAAAAAGTGTTGCATGTTCTGCAGAAGTATTTGTCAAAACTAGAAGAAAATTTACCATAATGACATGTCCTGAAACCAATATGTGTTGGTGTATGAGCAAATCTGCCCTCTTATTCCAATCTGTCTTACTGCGTACCAGTAGTTAAGCAGGCATGTGGTTACCACTCATCCTGAGGCATCCTTGAGTTCTTCTTCACAATGAATCACGCACTCTTTGAAATATTCCTGGCTCCATTCGGATTGCGTCACTTACTTTGATCACACGCCCCTGTAACGTCTGAACGTTGACTGCGGTTTGGGGACACACCAATGCCTTTAAATATCCCCATGGCCAGAAATCTGAGGGACTCAAGTGTGGTGAACAGGGAGGCCATACTACCGACCCACCTCGACCAATCCACTGGCCAAGAAACGGTGCGGTGAGCTCCTGTTGCAAAATCCGTAGAAAATGAGCTGATGACCCATCGTGTAGAACGGACAGTCGTTGTCTCTCTGCAGCGGCAACTTACTCCACTTGCGCAGGTAACTCGAGCAACGAACTGCAACAGTAACACGAGGTACATAAACGAATACTACACATCACGTGTCACACGTAAAATGATCAATAACTTAACAGGTATTAGTTTGAAGACATATCATTGTGGGAACATTTCTTCTAGTTTTGACCAGTCTACTTCCCTTAGGATTATATAACACATTTGCAAACATCCCATACATATGCAGATAACTCATGTGATTTCGCATCCCGTGCTGCCAATACAATTATTGTTTCAATTTTTATTTTACGTAAATGAGTTTTTAATCAATATTATCAACATCCCGGCTCATTCAAATTACACTGATTTTACTGGTCAAGCGGCGTCAGTGGACGCTATTTCATAATGATAACTTAAGGCGTTTTGCAAGTATTCATTTTCAGAGAAGAAAGAAACTATACAGATTTCTTCATTTCCTCATTTTTCTCCTCTGTGTGCTGCCATGGCCTATTTCGTAGCTTTACGAGTACTGGATTAACTCCTGCGGGGCTGGTGTGAAGTAATTTGTGGCCCTTCAGTTCCCTCCTAATCGGCTCCCTCACGTGCCACACCGTCGTGTAGTGGCCACTAGCCGTGCAAAACCGTTCGCAGTAAATTATCAGCTTTCCATCCTGACAGCCGTGGGTCACTTCGTGATCGGCACATCCCGCCAATAGTAGAGGCTTAGGAGTCGTCTGCACCAAACCCAACAGCTCCTACAAGCTACCATCTCGTCACTGTGGGTCCGGAATCGCTCGGCAGCGTTGCCACATCTGTCCGTCATTCTGCACTGTTACAGTATTTGATGATATCATAGGGATGTTCACAAAGTTTGTCTTTATACCTTTCAAGCTGAAATTCAGTTATTATTTCCAGGTGGTATGTGCAGATGCGTACAGACTCCTGCGGCGGGCGTGAAGTAACTTGTGGCCCTTCAGTTCCTGCCAAATCGTTGAGTAGGACATCTGGAGATATTTGTTTTCCCATCTACATCATTAAAATTTTCTTTTGTACATTAATTGAATACTTGAAGGGCAAATAAGAAACTATGTAGCTGGACCGTTACAGTATGAAAGTTACAAGTTTTAAAAAAAGCACCAAGTTCTGCACCAGCTTTAGAGCGCTGTATTCCAAAATGACGTCTATTTGGTTAGGCCAGAGATGTGCAAAGCGGTCATGCATCACATTGATTCAGGTTTTGCGGCACAGTGTGGATATCCTATGTCAGTTATTCCATATTTCACATTCGGAAATGCTTCAGAAGTGAAACTGAAACGTTATGACGTCACGAATCCAGTTCTGCTCCTCCTTCAAGTCAGCGCTCACAAAAGATGTAAGAACGGCCTTGCAGCAGAGATCAGAAGTGGAACAAGTATGAGTCCAGTGTTGAGGGTTGCATACATTACAAATCGAGGCGCCACTTTCACGTGACAGCTGTAGTGGCTTCCTTCCTTCTCGCTACAGTTCCGTGATTATGACGAATTTCAAAACGGTGGTGATGTGGTCGCTTCCCTGTCAACGACTCGTTCTCTCTGGGACCAAAAAGTGCACCATTTCTATAATGGTTCGGTCATGGAAACCTGCGTTTATGATGTAATAACGAGCTGTGTAGCTTACCATTCATTTCTGTTAAATTTTGGAGTACTACTGTAAATATTTTCATAATTAATCACCATTTAGAGAATACATTACATCTTCCTGCTTTGTTTTCTTCTTGGCCAACAAGATATACGAGTCCTCTAGTGCGCATCACAGAATGTGACACTACAAATCTTAACGCATTGTAGGGACTGTGTTCGGCAGGCACCGAGTTACAATTGTAGACTGGTTTCATCATTTTTAAATACAATCACGGTCTCTCTAACATATGACGGCATTAAGGACTGTGGTATATTTCCATTGAGATGGTGATTTCCCATCTGGACCCAGATGCACCAAAGCGTTCACAATGTATGTTTGGCACGCAACTACCATGACATTAAAAGTTCGTTCGCCATATTTCCTATTTCCTGTGGGGCCCCAGTTTTCTTGCACGTGTCAAGAGTATGTGTATGTCAATGTAATTGTTGGACATTCTTTGAATAGAGATAAATATTAAAATAAATTTACAATGGTCCTAAAGGAAACCTTTTAACAAATACACACACAAACACACACACACACACAGATATATATATATATATATATATATATATATATATATATATATATATATTCTTCTGTACATTAATTGAATACTTGAAGGGCAAATAAGAAACTATGTAGCTGGACCGTTACAGTATGAAAGTTACAAGTTTTAAAAAAAGCACCAAGTTCTGCACCAGCTGACGAGCTCCCATACTCCGAGAAGCGTAGGGGACGATGTGGTAGACCCGCATGGCCGTACTAGGCAAGGTCCTAGTGGAGGTGGTTTGCCATTGCCTTCCTCCGACCGTAATGGGGATGAATGATGATGAAGCAGACGACACAACAACACCCAGTCATCTCGAGGCAGGAAAAATCCCTGACCACGCTGGGAATCGATCCCGGGACCCCGTGCGCGGGAAGCGAGAATGCTACCGCAAGACCACGAACTGCGGAATACATCATATATTGTACCGAAAAACATTACATCAGTATTTACTTCATTTGCAGACAAGTAATTCTAGCTACTAGGAGCAGTATGTTTTTAGATTGGTTAGTACCTGCAAGTACTTGTGCCAAGAGCAAGCCATTAATGCCTATTTTTCCTTGGACAGCAGGTCAGATGTTGAAGTGTTGACACATGGTTAGTCTTTACTGACCGATATAGTCCTCTTATTGATGTAGTTATGACTACAAAGAAAACATCGGATCATAAAGTCTGTGACTTGTTTGTCCAAAGACTGTTCGATGCAGAGAAAAAAACCACGAGACAGTGATGTGTGTACATATTAAGGTAACACATATACAAATATGTCCAGTTATATCCACTGCACTCTGACACACACACACACACACACACACACACACACACACACACTCACTACTAACTGAATAGTCACAGTGTTGCTGTATAACAACCGTCATACCCAACGCATGTACAAGAAGTGGCGACGCCGCGAATCCTCAGTAACACTTTCGAGCTCGTGTAGTCGCTCGCCTTTCTAATATTGGTGCAGCCCACTTGCGCCTGACAGTAGGCTCAAGTGAGGCTTTTCACTTATGTGGGCAGCGACGGCGCATACAGGCGAGCCGCGTCGGAGACGGCTAGTCGTGAGATGACACGTGACCCGCAGGCGCTGAGCCCGTTCCTGATCCTCGCTGTACCGGCAACTAACTGGAGCCGCGGGTAATGCGCGTGACCTTGGTACAGCCGGGCAGACGCCATGGGGCACGGATTTAACCGCCGCGATACGCGATATTCGTGGCCGGTCGGCCACTGGCGTGTAAGGGGCGCGGGCAGCTGGCTTATCGGAGCGCCGGCCACTTCGCTAGCGGCACGGAGGAGGGCGCTAGCTGAGCCGCGCACGCCAGCGCTGGCCGTGTCCGCGGATGGCTCGTGCCGTCTAAAGTGCGCGTCATTTACGACGGCGGCCGAGTTTAGGTTTGTTCTGCGCATCTGATGTCACAAAACACAGTCAGCCAATGAACAGAGAACGACGTGGCCAGAGCTCGACTGCAGTGCAGAGCACGGACGAGTGTCTTCAGTTTTAGAAACGTTCAGTCATAAATAAAGTAATTGAACAAAAGCAATGTCTTGATAGCAGACTTTGTTTTATAGAAGGTTTGGAAAAAGCATTCTTTATACCAATTGCTTCATATTCTGTTAATTAATTAAACCAAACAAGCAATAAGCCTCCTAATTCAGGCGATAGCAAGGAAAGGTGTTTCTATTATTCTCACTAACCGCTTTTTCGCAATAAAGAACAGTGGTAATTGATTATTTCCTATTGTTCTTCGACGAAACGTGAATGAAATGAATTCATAGTCATACCAAGAGTGTTTGTCGGTATTTTTCACGACATTTTAAAGTCCTTCGGGAGCTCTATTACACGACAAGCTGCGTTAGCATAATGGTTAAAGTGGTTGGTTAGCATGTGACAGGTTCTGAGTGCAAACCTTGTTTGGTGCTTAATATTTTCCTTATTTAAAAACAATATCGAAGTGTCTCACTTCATGACCTTTATTCGTTCGAATGTATTTTTTTTTTAAATTTCTAGTAGCAACTAAAATCGACCATACGGAAAGTATACGCTATGGACTTCTACCTCTGCAAACTCTTCAAAATTTCGTGCAATGGTTTACTACATCTAATGCGGCACGATAACTGCGTTGAACATCGAAACAAAATTAAGTCTTTTATGGGGGGAAGGTATCAGTCAAGAAGATGTGTAAAAATCAAATTTTTGTGCCAAATAGTTTTTGTGAAATCGAATGATAAAGTGTGACAAAGCAGTCGAAACACCATGTGTCCGCACAGGCGAGCAGTGCAACGATGACAAAATCGCGCACAGTGCGGAATGCGGGGAGCACGTCTCTGTAGCAGCAAAAAGGTTAATGCGGCCGTGGTGGCTTTACTTCATAAACTGCGCGCTCCCCTATAAACGTAAGTTTGCGAACTATACTACGGCGCTGCTTCTTTTGGCGCGTACAACTGGCAAGGCAGCAATCTCCCGCGTCTGGGCGGGCATGCGCGAGCCGCCAAGATAAAAGAATTGAACTATAGTTGCGCAATAGTGCGCAGTAGGCCCGGGAGTGCTGCGCGCGCGTTGCACTCTGGTGGCGCACTTCGGCTCGTGCGTGCCGCGCAGGGAAGAACGATGGTGGACGGGCGACCTGCCGGCGACCCAATTGGCGGGCCGGCCGCGCCGTCCCGTGCCGTGAAAGGGCGGCGTGGCGTGACGCACCCTCCACCCGCGGCTGGGCCTCTCTCGCCGGTGGAGGGCACTTCCCGCGACGACAACCGGCTCACATTACTTCTTAACATCGTCGGCGAACGTCCCGCGGTTACGTGCGGGTCCGTCACAGGTTTGGGAGACCATTTCTAGAAACAACATCGTGGTACATCAGCTATATTCGTCTGCTCCGTTCACTTGCTACAACAATATGCTTGAAATCTGGTTTCGCAGAATAGAGCGCATCAGATTATGGCTGTGGAAATGGGCCAAAATCAGTTACTGTTAGTTGCGCAAAACACACAACTTCATTTTCCTATAAACACTTAATCACACATGCCCTTAAAAGGATTCAAAACGATACGGCAGAAAGCCCGATCACAAGTTATTAAAATTGCTTTAAGGCCTTTCTTAAGGGGGGTAGGACATCAAACGGGACGACTTGGAGCAGGAGAGACACCACAGGAATTTTTAATTTCCACTGTCTATAATTTTAAAAATAAATTCATAAAACTTTATCAGAATGACCAGAAAGGATTCAGGATTTACACTTATAGTGGTGGAAGTTCAAAAATGTAAGAAAATGATTTATTTTTTTACATTTGTATTTCACCTTTTTTTCACTTACCATTGACTGCATTTGTTGCTATAGGTACACTTTTCTTCATAAGTAAGGGAGATTCTTCGATGAATTTTGCACAGCATACAAATCATACTTACAGGTGTATGAAATTCTAGAATTTTCCAAATCTACAAAAAACTGTGGTAAAAATTGAGATAATTAACTACAAAATTTGAGTTTTTTCTAAATATGAAGTTTAAAATGTAACAGCAGATTCATTTTTTCATAAATTAAATAATTTCTAGAGTTTCATACACCTGTAAGTATGGTTTGTATGCTGTGCAAAATTCATCGAAGAATCTCTCTTACTTATAAAGAAACGTGTACCTATAGCAACAAACGCAGCCAATAGAAGTGAAAAAATGATGAACTTTCACATGTAAAAAAAAAATTATTTTGTTATTTTTTTGAACTTCCACTGCCATCATTGTGAATCCTGAATCCTTCCTGGTCATGCTGACAAAGTTTTATGAATTTATTCGTAAAAGTATAAACAATGGAAATTAAAATGTCCTGTGGCGTCTCTCCTGCTCCAAGTCGGCCCGTTTGACGTCCTACCCCCCTTAAAAAAAGTCTCTAAAATACTCGGCTGAAGGCCGCACACTGGACATAGAGCAAAACTTTCTTAAAAAATTTGTTTAACCAAAAAATCTTCAGAATTTTAATTTAAGTCAGCTGAAGGCCTTATCTAAAAAAAAAAAAAAAATTCACGTAAAAGCTCGGCTGAAGGCCATATACTGTACATCGAACAACTCAAAACTTAAGGCTTGGATAACAAAGATTTAAAATGGAGCGAAATCTCCTTTTTAAAATTAGTTTTAAACAAATCAATCTTGAAAGCTTAGTTTAAGTCGGCTGAAGGTCTTATTTTAAAATTAAACCAACTAAATTAATAGGCGGATGAAGGCCTCGTACAGTACTTGAGACAAAAAATCAACAACAGAAATGTGGTACTCAGAAGTGTTCCAAGAGTCGGCCTGAGGAAGTAACTCTAACATACGTTTAGGTGAGACAGGCAGCCAAGAATAAGACTAAATAATTAGATGGCAACCTGACCCAGGGACGGCTGAAAGACCGACCAACAACCTAATCAATGCCATTCCTCTGACCAACGACACGACAACGAAAAATATCAGCGGAGGGCAAAGATGACAGAAGCACTACGTCTTCAAAATTGGCGTGTAAAAACAGCCAAGGCACAATAACCACCCAAAAATATGGACAACACCAAAATCTGTCGATCTACACGCCGTGCCGGACAGCATCAACACGGCGAGGAAACACACACTCGCTGCTCTGTCCCAACCGACCGACTGCCTACTCCAGTACGCAGACAGCATTCATAACTGCTCAGTGGAAATTACACAAGCTACACACAGTTCCACGTAGCCACTTGCTCTAAGAACTCCGACAATCCTAAAACCAATCACTGTGGATCAACAAGTACGAGTCACAAGTCGACACACACAGAGTTTCCACAAGCGATCGGCGACCAAATACACGTCATCCGAGGAGACGACCGACCGAACGACCAACCAAGGTCGTCCCCACTCAAGTCATGTGTGTCAGCAACGGTCGGGCGAGTCTTGGCTGTCTGGAGCTTACTGCAGCTCTATTCCGACTCAACTCGATGTCCGTTCGGAACTCGGAGACACGGCGACCTGGGCACACTGGCTCCGACCCATCCATGCAGAGGTAACACTTGCCCATCGCCCACGACATCTCTGCACAAGGAAGGAACCGACCCACGTCCGGCAAGATGACCAACTGACGAGGCCCAGAAACGGTCAAAAGACCAAATACACGTCGTCTGATGAGAATACCGACCGAACGACGACCAACCGTCTTTCCCGCTCCAGTCTCCTTCCGTCGGACAGTTCATGTGTGTTGCCAGCGGTCAGCGAGTACTGGCTGTCCGCATCTCACTGGCGCTCCGTCCCAACTCAACACCCGACACACGACGAGCCGGAAATACTATCGGTTCGCTTCAAAGATAATACGATAGTACTCTTATCGATACGCTCTGCTGCTGCCACTCACGGGCAGGCAAGCCAGCAACTTAATGACGCCAGTAAATCGAATAAGAAACGAGGTAATAATTCCGTAAAGAAAAGCTGTCAAGCAAGAAACGGCATGAACACGAGCCGCGCACGGCTCAAGACTAATGCTATGATAATCAAACCGGATAAATTAGTAGTCACCTTCCTAAAATGTGACACTGGTCAATTTGGATTGATGTGGAACTGGTAACAGGTGGTCACGTGACCTTCCACCACTAGTATGAAGTCACGGCAGGAAAGTGGTGTGTGTGAGACAGTCATCTGTATGGAATCAGTGGACGTAGATAGGTCGAGGCAAGACCACGAGAAAATGGCAGAAAAGAGCTATTGTGTTTGGACGTGAATGAAATTGTTCGACTTGCTGCTGTTTCAAAATGGATTGTCCAACAGGTCTACGAGCAATCACGTGTGTCAGCCATGTAATACGGCATAGGAACACTGGCCATCGAAAGATTATGACTGACAGGGATCGGACACGAGTATCACTCGTTGTCAGTGGCGACACCTTTTACATCCGACAGGAATCGCTGAAGTCAACAAATTTAGATTCTTGTCAGCCAGTTTCCGAGGCAACACTGCGAAGGGAACCACACGTAGTGGACACTTCTACATCTACATCTACATCGTTACTCTGCAATTCGCACTTAAGTGCCTGGCAGAGGGTTCATCGAACCATTTTCATACTAATTCTCTACCATTCCACTCTCGAATGGCGCGTGGGAAAAAGGAACATCCAAATCTTTCCGTTCGAGCTCTGATTTCTCTTATTTTATTATGATCATCATTTCTCCCTACGTGGGTGGGTCTCAACAAAATATTTTCGCATTCGGAAGAGAAAATTGGTGATTGAAATTTCGTAAATAGATCTCGCCACAAAGAAAACCACCTTTGTTTCAGTGACTGCCACCCCAACTAGCGAATCATATCGGTGACACTCTCACCTCTATTGCGCGATAACACGAAACGAGCTGCCCTCCTTTGCTCCATCAATCCTACCTGGTAAGGATCCCATACCGCGCAGCAATATTCCAGCAGAGGACGGACAAGTGTAATGTAGGCTGTCTCTTTAGTGGGTTTGTCGCATCTTCTAAGTGTTCTGCCAACAAAGCGCAGTCTTTGTTTCGCCTTCCCCACAATATTATCTACGTGGTCTTTCTAATTTAAGTTGCTCATAATTGTAATGCCTAGGTATTTAGTCGAATTGACAGCCCCTAGATTTGTGGGATTTATCGTATACCCAAAATTTATCGGATTTCTTTTAGCACCCATGTGGATGACCTCGCACTTTTCTTTGTTTAGTGGCAATTGACACTTTTCGCACCATACAGAAATTCTCTCTAGATCATTTTGTAATTGGAACTGATCGTCTGATGGTTTTACTAGACGGTAAATTACAGTGTCATCTGCAAAAAATCTAAGGGAGCTGCTCAGATAATCACCTAGATCATTTATGTAAATCAGGAACAGCATAGGACTTATGACACTACCTTGCGGAATGCCAGATATCACTTCTGTTCTACTCGATGATTTACCGTCTATCACTACGAACTGTGACCTCTCTGAGAGGAAATCACGAATCCAGTCACACAACTGATACGATACTCTATACGGGCGCTAAAGGCTACACTGTTGAGCGCCCATAACACCATATCCACCCATCGATACTCTATATGCACACAATTTGATTAATAGTCGCTTGTGAGGAACGGTATCAAAAACCTTCTGGAAATCTAGGAATATGGAATCGATCTGAGATCCCTTGTCGATAGCACTCATTACTTCATGGGAATAAAGAGCTAGCTGTGTTGCACAAGAACGATATTTTCTGAATCCGTGTTGGTTATGTATCAATAAGTCATTTTGTTCAAGGTGGTTCATAATGTTCGAGTACAGTATATGCTCCAAAAACCTACTGCAAATTGAGGTCAGTGATACGGGTCTGTAATGCAATGGGTTACTCATATTTCCTTTATTTGTAGTCCGGCAACTCGCAAAAGGCCGTTGTTCGCAGCGATACGTAAAGATTCAAGTTTTGGGTGGGCCAAACAACGCACAGAATTGATAGTTGTTGAGTGGAGACGTATAATGCGGTCAGACGAGTCGCGATTATGACACTTTTCAAGTGACGGCAGGCATCTAGTGCGCCGTCGGTGCAATGACGCGCTTACCGCACAATATGTGGAGCCTCTTGGTGTCTCTGTGATGTTTCTAAGGTGTTTCTCGTATCATGACTTGGTGCCTCACATTCAGGATGTACCAGTTTACTTCAACATGCCGGGTGACAAGGCGATGGGCTGCGTTGCCCTTTCTTCCACGTCGTCTTGATGAACACGCTGTGCACACGCCCGTCTTCCAAGATGACAACACCCCAGCTGGCAGGGCTGCACACGTACGTTCTTCCTTGACTGACCCTCACTCAGGCACCTTGTCGCATCTCGACTGGCCCCCTGAATCACTCAATCTTAACATCTTAGACAATTTGCAATACCGAGTGGAACTTATTTATCAACATCTCCACAATTTGGCATGTATTTGTGTGTGTGTGCGTTGGATATAGTATACCCAAACAAAGTTGTGACCTCTCCTCGTCACGGACTTGAGGCTATTATCCAAACAAACGCGTTGTTATACGCCATTACCGTGATGTTGCCTGGGGGATTACTAAATTTTTTGTCCAGTGTGCTTATTTACCATACATTATATAGCTTAAGATAAAGAAAGATAAAAGTGATGAACATTACTACAGACCAGGCCAACGAGTTCCTTAACGTCACAGGAGAAAGTGAAAGAACATCCTGTCTAAGAGGTGACATTACTCAGGGCGGCCGAACCAAGTAAGAGGTCACAAGTAGATTGGCTCAGCAGAAAGCAGCTTTGTTCAGTAACAGATCAACTGGCATCAGATACTGATACGGACGTGAGGAAAGTACATAGAGGTCTGTCACCAGAAGAAGAGAAGAGCAGACAAAGTTTGGAATACACTCAAAAAGTTGTAGAGGGTGATGGCTGTAGTAGTTACTAGAGATGAAAATATTAACACAATTTAGGAAATGATGGATACCATCAAACCAGTCGAAAGATTGATGACTAAAACATGAAGCGAAATGATGCAGCCATTATGAAAATTTTTTTGCGTTGTTATATCTACCTAAATTTGCAGTGAGTATAGCACATTCTACCGGTAAAGGGTGTGTGCTGTGTAAAGTACATACATGATTACCTCAATAGTGGAGACGTTAGCTATTAATCGTTAGCTTATGGAGAATAAACGCTAGTCTCCAACTATGTTTTCTCTGCTCAGGTGTGTTTATTATTTCTTGTATCTTCAAATTGTTCAAATGGCTCTGAGCACTATGGGACTTACGAGGGTAATCCCAAAAGTAAGGTCTCCTATTTTTTTAAAAGTATATAAACCTTTTGTTCTACAATATTGTAGAGCAAAAGCAAACTGATACTTTTCATTTATTATAATGTTGTTCTACCAAGAACCGACGGAAGATTCTGTTCATAGTGTATAAACCTGTTTATTTCTACAATGGTTTACATCAGTTTACAGCTTGAACATTTAGCTACTTTTCGACATAATCACCATTTCTGTCTATGAATTTTTGTAGACGCTGTGGTAGTTTTTGTATGCCCACATCATACCAGCTTGCCGCCATGCTGTTCAGAAAGTTATGAACCTCTTCTTTGACCTCGTCGTCGGAACTGATGTAAACCATTTTGGAAATAAACAGGTCTATGTTGTTGTTGTTGTGGTCTTCAGTCCTGAGACTGGTTTGATGCAGCTCTCCATGCTACTCTATCCTGTGCAAGCTTTTTCATCTCCCAGTACCTACTGCAACCTACATCCTTCTGAATCTGCTTAGTGTATTCATCTCTTGGTCTCCCTCTACGATTTTTACCCTCCACGCTGCCCTCCAATACTAAATTGGTGATCCCTTGATGCCTCAGAACATGTCCTACCAACCGATCCCTTCTGCTGGTCAAGTTGTGCCACAAACTTCTCTTCTCCCCAATCCTATTCAATACTTCCTCATTAGTTATGTGATCTACCCATCTAATCTTCAGCAGTCTTCTATAGCACCACATTTCGAAAGCTTCTATTCTCTTCTTGTCCAAACTATTTATCGTCCATGTTTCACTTCCATACATGGCTACACTCCATACAAATACTTTCAGAAATGACTTCCTGACACTTAAATCAATACTCGATGTTAACAAATTTCTCTTCTTCAGAAACGCTTTCCTTGCCATTGCCAGTCTACATTTTATATCCTCTCTACTTCGACCATCATCAGTTATTTTGCTCCCCAAATAGCAAAACTCCTTTACTACTTTAAGTGTTTCATTTCCTAATCTAATTCCCTCAGCATCACCCGACTTAATTAGACTACATTCCATTACCCTTGTTTTGCTTTTATTGATGTTCATCTTATATCCTCCTTTTCAAGACACTATCCATTCCATTCAACTGCTCTTCCAAGTCATTTGCTGTCTCTGACAGAATTACAATGTCATCTGCGAACCTCGAAGTTTTTATTTCTTCTCCATGAATTTTAATACCTACTCCGAATTTTTCTCTTGTTTCCTTTACTGCTCGCTCAATATACAGATTGAACAACATCGGGGAGAGGCTACAACCCTGTCTTACTCCCTTCCCAACTACTGCTTCCCTTTCATGTCCCTCGACCCTTATAACTACCATCTGCTTTCTGTACAAATTGTAAATAGCCTTTCGCTCCCTGTATTTTACCCCTGCCACCTTTAGAATTAGAGTATTCCAATCAACATTGTCAAAAGCTTTCTCTAAGTCTACAAATGCTAGAAACGTAGGTTTGCCTTTCCTTAATCTTTCTTCTAAGATAAGTCGTAAGGTCAGTATTGCCTCACGTGTTCCAGTGTTTCTACGGAATCCAAACTGATCTTCCCCGAGGTTGGCTTCTACTAGTTTTTCCAATCGTCTGTAAAGAATTCGTGTTAGTATTTTGCAGCTGTTACTTATTAAACTGATAGTTCGGTAATTTTCACATCTGTCAACACCTGCTTTCTTTGGGATTGGAATTATGTACTTATGTACTGTACTTATACAAAAATAGGAGACCTTACTTTTGGGATTACTCTCGTAACATCTGAGGTCATCAGTCCCATAGAACTTACAAATACTTAAACCTAACTAACATAAGGACATCATACACATCCATACCCGAGGCAGGATTCGAACCTGCGACCGTAGCGGTCACGAGGTTCCACAACGGCCGGCCTTTTGTATCTTATTTGGACTGATGAACCAAAACATTATGACAACCTGCTGAATAGCTTGTTTTCCATCTTTGGAACGAAATACATCACTGATTCTGCGTATCAGGGATCCGACATATTGTTCGTAGGTCTGTCGAGGTATGTGGCACTAGATGTCTATGCACAGGTCAAGCAGATCGCATAAATAACGGGCCGCTGATTTTCCTACGCGGTGATGGACCCCAATAACGACCCAAATGGGTTACATAGGGTTTATGTCAGACGAATTTGGTCGCCGAGACATCAACGTGAGTTCACTGTAATGCTCCTCAAACCACGTAGCACTGTTTCAGCTCCGACACAAGGACAACTGTATTGCTGACAGATGACATCGGCGTCGAGGAAGACATCAAGCATGAAGGGATGCAGGTGGTTCGCAGCTATCAGTGTGTCTTCGATTACTATCACAGGTCCCACGCAATTGCAGGAGGATGTGTCCCAAAACATTCTACTGCTCTTACCAGCCAGAGTCAAGGTGCGCTGCACGTTTCTAGTTGCCATTCGCCTCGATGACGGCGTTTGTGGCGACGACCATTGACGTAGTGTAGCAAAAATGTGATTCACTCAAAGAGTAGACACGATTCCACTGATAGACGGTTCAATCCTGATGGTCCCGTGCCCACAGCAACCTTAATTGACGATGTCGTTGGGTCAACATGTGAATACGTAGGGGTGGTCTGCTGTGGAGCTCCATGTTCAACAATGTATGATGAACGGTATCCTCAGAAACACTTTCACATGTTGCTGTTTTGACAGAGATGCCTCGGATCACCATCTATCCTACTTTACAGGGCAAGCAAGACTCCGAATCCCACGTTCTTGGGAAGGTAGACCCCGAATCCCACGTTCTGGGAAGAGTCGAGGACGTCGAAACGTTTAGGGGCAGTGGTAGTTTAACTGTCCTACCTCTTTCCTAGATGCTGACGATAGTAGCAGACGAAGTACTCGTTCACAGGCTTTGCGTAATAGTAACCTGTCCTTTGTCAAAGTTGTTTGTGTCAACGGACTTCCGCACTTACAGCCCATATCCTTGTTAGGGTAATCTCTCGGCCGTGTCTGCTCCGGTTGCATACTTTTGCTACCGCGTCACGTGCCCGGAACGCCTCCAGGCGGCATCCAACGTCGTGGTGTCCAGTGGTCACATTGTTTTGTATATCAGTGTTATTTGCTACCTATTTCGAAGTAACTAAGGATTCATATTCAGAGAGTTCAGCACTGTCATCTATTGACATAGAATTCGCAAGTAGGGGAACCCAGGGTAGAACGGGGTACCGGGGCAGAATGAAGATGTACGTATTTTCGTGTCAAGGAGGTGCTGCCAACGATTGGCAGTAAGTAGAACTAGTTCAGACAGTTACTGTTCAACGTTTGCAGCCATGTTTGTTTGGTTTTCGTAAACTTTGGATCGTGAAGTTTTCATTGTGCTAATTTTTGCTCCTGCCTTGTAACTTCTGGCGAATTGGAAGCAAGAAAAGGTATACCTACTTATTTACAATACGACTATTGCTAGTAGATGCTTAAAATATGTTTAATAATCTTTAGTTTCATGCGGTTAAATGTTTGTTTTGGTATCTTTGTTTAGTGGCCTTATGTCCATAACCTGAACCATGTACCTGAGGGGAAGTACCCGATTCTGCACCGCTATATTTTGAACAAAGAGATCGCTTTTATTAGGCTCCTAAACTATTTTGCTTTCGATATCAGAAGGTTTGAGTATATAAGAGAAAAACACGAAAATTATGAAAAGGGCGAAACGGAAGAGGGGGAAAACTGTTGTTTTAACTGATTCGCTGTACAAAAGCCATTATTAAGGAAAAAGAGGAAAAGAACTTTGCAAAAGAAGAAAGAGAAAAGAAAAAACTATTTGAGAAAGAGAATAAAATTAAGAATTCAAAAAATAAAGGAAAGGGCCTGAAGATATATGAAAAAAAGAAGGAGACAGCATCCAATACTAACGAGAGTCATTATGAGGAAAGTTCTGACTTTGAATGTTTATATTGTGGTGAGTTTTATCCAATATCAGGTGAAGGTTGGGTCGTTGTTCCATGTGCAAAAAATGGGCACATGACTCTTCTTCAGGAATAGATAGTGAAGATGATGAGTCTCGCCTCATGTGTGAATTTTGTAAAAAGCCTTAAGAAAAGGATACAATACATGAAAACTGAAGTCTGACATTAACATTCACTTTAAACTAAATAAATACCCAGGAAGCCAATATTTTCTGCATTTCAGATAATTTTATGCGTTTCTATAATTACTTGTGCTTACCACCACAATCTGCCCTGTGCACGGAGCAGAATGGGGCAAATGACATACCTTTCTGTTTATGGCAATCCTCTTGTATTTTTGTGATTAATACATCATAATGCGTTCATATAAAAATTGGTAACTGTCTTATTTAACACTTTTCTACTTTTAATCAATGTTTTCAACTTGGTACCCCGTTCTACCCCGGGTTCCCCTACGTACATCCGGTTACATCCACGTCTGTACTCAGCAAACCGCCTTCTGGTGTGTTGTGGAAGGTATTTTGTGCTCCACTGTCTCTTCGCCCCCTTTCCCCTTCCAGTCGCGCACTAATGGTCAACCCAATCCTCTGTCAAACGAGACGTTTGTAAGTTACCTCCTTCGTGGACGCTACACTTTCTGAGATTTCTTCCATTACATTTCGGTCAGCCTCTGCCTTCGTTACTATTAGTTTCATGTGCTCGTTCCACTTTAATCGATCCGTTCACATACTTCCAATACAATGAGGTGACAAAAGTCATGGGATAGCTCCCAAAATGCGGCAATTCGACGTGGCATGGACTCAACATGTCGTTGGAAGTCCCCTGTACGAATACTGAGCCATGCCGTCCATAATTGCAAAACTGTTGTCGGTGCAGCCTTTTGTGTATGAACTGACCTCTCGATTATGTGGTATAAATGATCAATGGGATTCATTTGGAATGATCTGGGTGGCCAAATGAGTCGCTCGAATTGTCCGGATTGTTTTTCGATCCAATCGCGAACAGCTGTGGCCCAGTGGCATGGTACATGGCCATCCATAAAAATGAAATACACGAATGGCTGCAAATGGTCAATGATCGGGTCATTAGGACCAGAGGACCCAGTCCATTCCATGTAAGCAGAACCATTATGGAGCCACTATCAGTTTGCACAATGCCTTGTTGACGACTTGGGTCCATGTTTTCGTGGGATCTGCACCAAACTCGAATCCTACTATCAGCTCTTACCAACTGAAATCGGGCCTCGTCTGAACAGGCAACGGTTTTTCAGACGCCAAGGATGCAACCGATATGATCACAAGCCCGGGAGAGGCGCTGCAGGCTATGTCGTGCTGTTAGCAAGACACTCGCGTCGGTCGCCTGCTGCCATAGCCCATTAACTACAGATTTCGCTGCACTCTGCTAACGCATACGTTTGTCGTACGTCCCACATTGATTTCTGCTGGTATTTCAGAAAGTATTGCTTGTCTGTTAGCACTGGCTACGAAAATAACGCTGGTCTCTGTCGTTAAGCGAAGGCCGTCGGCCACTGCGTTGTCCCTGAAATTTCGTACTCTCGGCACTCTTGACGCAGTGGATCGCGGAATGTTGAACTCCCTAACGACTTCCAAAATGGAATGTTCCATGCATCTACCATCCTGCGTTCAAAGTCTGTTAATTCCCGTGAATTACCAGAGTACAAATGACAGCCCCGCCAATGCACTGCCACTTTACACTTTGTTTACACGATTCTACCGCCATAAGAATATCCACTGTCCCATGACTTTTGTCACTACAATGTATGGTCACATATAATTTCAGCAATAATTTACCAGTTTCAAATTCAAATGACGATCTTTGTGTCTACAAGAAAGATAATAATAGAAATAAATTTTCCGGCCGTTGTGTCCGAGCGGTTCTAGGCGCTTTAGTCTGGAACCGCGCTACCACTACGGTCGCATGTTCGAATGCCTCGGACATGGATGTGTGTGATGTTCTTATGTTAGTTAGGTTTAAGTAGTTCTAAGTTCTAGGGGACTGATGACCTCAGATGGTTAGTCCCATAGTGCTCAGAGCCATTTCAACCATTTTTTTTTTTGAAAAATAAATTTAAAAGGTGAAGCTATACCGATTACAACAAACTGGAATGTGTAAAATTCAGTGACGCCATATTGTAAGCGCACTGAGGAAACCTCTTTACCATCATATGCGAATGGGGTGAGTCGTGCATACTCTCTCTGATGTGAAGCATCCAGGAACTTGGTTAGCGGCAGTCCTTCGCCTTTATGACGGCCTGTACTTCGCTGCGGACACGTTCAATGAAGTGCCTGAGTGTCTGTGGAGGAATGGCACACAATTCTCTCTCAGCAGCTGACAACAGAGGAGGTGGTGATGTTGGGTGCTGGGGCCTGGCGCCTATTATTCGTTCCAAATGCGTCCCACTGGCTTAAGGTCTGGACAATGAGCAGGACAATCCATCTGAGTACAGTTTCTGTGTACAAACATTTGCCTCACAGATGATGCTTTATGACAAGGTGCACTATGATGATGATACAACAATCGTATTCGAAATCCTCATCTACTGCACTCAGTACACAACGCTGTAAGATACACTCCTGGAAATTGAAATAAGAACACCGTGAATTCATTGTCCCAGGAAGGGGAAACTTTATTGACACATTCCTAGGGTCAGATACATCACATGATCACACTGACAGAACCACAGGCACATAGACACAGGCAACAGAGCATGCACAATGTCGGCACTAGTACAGTGTATATCCACCTTTCGCAGCAATGCAGGCTGCTATTCTCCCATGGAGACGATCGTAGAGATGCTGGATGTAGTCCTGTGGAACGGCTTGCCATGCCATTTCCACCTGGCGCCTCAGTTGGACCAGCGTTCGTGCTGGACGTGCAGACCGCGTGAGACGACGCTTCATCCAGTCCCAAACATGCTCAATGGGGGACAGATCCGGAGATCTAGCTGGCCAGGGTAGTTGACTTACACCTTCTAGACCACGTTGGGTGGCACGGGATACATGCGGACGTGCATTGTCCTGTTGGAACAGCAAGTTCCCTTGCCGGTCTAGGAATGGTAGAACGATGGGTTCGATGACGGTTTGGATGTACCGTGCACTGTTCAGTGTCCCCTCGACGATCACCAGTGGTGTACGGCCAGTGTAGGAGATCGCTCCCCACACCATGATGCCGGGTGTTGGCCCTGTGTGCCTCGGTCGTATGCAGTCCTGATTGTGGCGCTCACCTGCACGGCGCCAAACACGCATACGACCATCATTGGCACCAAGGCAGAAGCGACTCTCATCGCTGAAGACGACACGTCTCCATTCGTCCCTCCATTCACGCCTGTCGCGACACCACTGGAGGCGGGCTGCACGATGTTGGGGCGTGAGCGGAAGACGGCCTAACGGTGTGCGGGACCGTAGCCCAGCTTCATGGAGACGGTTGCGAATGGTCCTCGCCGATACCCCAGGAGCAACAGTGTCCCTAATTTGCTGGGAAGTGGCGGTGCGGTCCCCTACGGCACTGCGTAGGATCCTACGGTCTTGGCGTGCATCCGTGCGTCGCTGCGGTCCGGTCCCAGGTCGACGGGCACGTGCACCTTCCGCCGACCACTGGCGACAACATCAATGTACTGTGGAGACCTCACGCCCCAAGTGTTGAGCAATTCGGCGGTACGTCCACCCGGCCTCCCGCATGCCCACTATACGCCCTCGCTCAAAGTCCGTCAACTGCACATACGGTTCACGTCCACGCTGTCGCGGCATGCTATCAGTGTTAAAGACTGTGATGGAGCTCCGTATGCCACGGCAAACTGGCTGACACTGACGGCGGCGGTGCACAAATGCTGCGCAGCTAGCGCCATTCGACGGCCAACACCGCGGTTCCTGGTGTGTCCGCTGTGCCGTGCGTGTGATCATTGCTTGTACAGCCCTCTCGCAGTGTCCGGAGCAAGTATGGTGGGTCTCACACACCGGTGTCAATGTGTTCTTTTTTCCATTTCCAGGAGTGTATATTCGTTTCCTACCGCATTTAGCCTTTGCTTAAGCGTAATAAGAGGATGTTACGCCGTCGCCAAGGTAACCCCTGGGGGGCAAGCAACACATCAAACACCACACAGGACCGAGGTTGTCTATGCCCAAGGCGTAAGCAATGGTAAACATCGGCTGTTTTGGAAACAGATATTCCGCGTACTACTTCCTGCAGAGGGAGTTCGAGATGGCCTACAGGAAGTATTACTACACCAACATCTGATTGGCTGGCCAATACTATTTAAAGGCTAGAACCAGCACCGGGCGTCAGTTCACGCCTAATACCGACCCCAAGGACGTCTCCACGGAAGACTACGTCTTCGCTATCGGAATAGGACTTGGAATTAAGTGTGTGTGTGCCACCACGGGCTCTTGTGGGAAACTTAGAAGTTATCTTTTGCTGCCTCTAGTAGGAAATTCTTACTAGTTTTTTGATTGTGACTTTTCGTTGTTATTCAGTCATTTCCTAGTAGACTCACGTAAATAAAAGTTGTGTTGTAAAAATTTTTCAAATTGTCAATTACAACAGAGGACGACACCCTAGTAACGGAAAACACGCCCCGCACCGCAGGACTGCCACCTCCTCCGTACTTCACTGTTGACACAACACGTATTGGTCGATAGCGTCCTCTAGACACTCGAAAAACCTGAACCTCCTATCGACTTGCCGCAGGGTACAGTGTCCTACGTCACTCCAGATCACCTGTTATCACTTGTTTCCAGTCATCCACTGTCCAGTGGCATCGGTGTACACACCGCTTCAAGCAACGACTACAGAAATGTGTGGCTCATTATCAAGAGCCACTCGACCATGCTAACCTACTCTTTTTGACTCCGTAAGTATAGTCACTATGTTACCTGGACTGGTGGCAGAACTTTGGAATTCGTGACTGATTGCTGTCGCTGATTTTTTTGCAACATTTTACAGCCAGCTTTTTCAATGCTCGACGATCATTGTTCTTCAGTACATGAGTACTTGCTTTAGCTGTGGTTGTTCCTTCACATTTCCACTCCACACTGTCCGCCCCCGGTAGCTGAATGGTCAGAGCGACAGAATGTAAATCCTAAGGACCTGGGTTCGATTTCCAGCTTGGTTGGAGATTTTCTCCGCTCAGGGACTGGGTGTTGTTGTCCTAAACATCATTTCATCCCTATCAACCCGCAATTCGCCGAAGTGGCGTCAAATCGAAAGACTTGCACCTGGCGAACGGTCTACCCGACGGGAGGCCCTAGTCACACACTCCACAATTACATCACCAACAGCTATCGTGGCCAGCTTTAGTAGGGTTGAAATGTCCCTGATGGATTTGTCACTCAGGTGATATACGTGACAACTCCATTTTCGAAGTCACTGAGCTTTCCTGATCGATCCATTCTGCAGTTACAGATCTTCTGCTGACAATACACACTCCCTGCCTCCTTTTATAACCTTTTTTTATGGTACGGGTCCGCCTCTCGTAATAACTAGTGGTCGGTTCCGCATTGTACAAGTTGTATTTTTATAAGTGGTACCTTCGTATGTACACACAACAGCGTGTTGGTTTTTCTCTGCTTGAACCACTCTTCCCAGAAACATCACAAATACTCATGCTCATAAATTAAGGATAATTGCAGATTGTGGTGCCACACAACATGGCACTACACAAAACTGGTGCTAATAGCATAGACACATAGGGAAAATGCACGACACAGATCTGTAAGTCCAAGGCATTGGTGATGAGTTGAGAAAACCGTCCCGAAACACGTGTGCTACAAAACGCCACTGTTTTCTGCTCATGTATCCCGACATCAATAAGGGATATGTTCACCATGCACACGTACACAGGCCGCACAACGGGTTGGCATACTCTGGATCAGGTGGTCGAGCAGCTGCTGGGGTATAGCCTCCCATTCTCGCACCAGTGTCTGTCGGAGCTCCTGAAGTGTCCTAGGGGTTTGAAGACGTGCAACGATACGTCGACCTAGAGCATCCCGGACGTGCTCGATGGGGTTTAGGTCTGGAGAAGAGGCAGGCCACTCCATTCGTCTGATATCTTCTGTTTCATGCTACTCCTCCACAACGGCAGCTCGGAGGGGCCGTGCGTTATCATGCATGAGGAGGAAGGTGGGACCCACTGCACGCCTGAAGAGGCGGACATACTGATGCAAAATGACTTCCCGATACACCTGACCTGTTACGATTCCTCTGTCAAAGACATGCAGAGGTGTATGTGCACCAATCATAATCCCACCGCACACCATCAAACCACGACCTCCATACAGGTCCCTTTCAAGGACATTAAGGGTTCAAGGACATTAAGGGGCTGGTATCTGATTCCTGGTTCACGCCAGATGAAAACCCGGCGAGAATCACTGTTCAGACTATACCTGGACTCGTCCGTCAACATAACCTGGGACCAATTTTCCAATGACCATGTACTGTGTGCTTGCTACCAGTCTTTACGGGCTCTCCTGTGACCAGGGATCAGTGGAATACTCCTTGCAGTTCTCTGGGTGAATAAACCATGTCTGTTCAGTCGTCTGTAGACTGTGTGTCTAGAGACAACTGTTCCAGTGGCTGCGGTAAGGTCCCGAGCAAGGCTACCTGCAGTAGTCCGTGGCCGTCTGCGGGCACGGTGGTGAGACATCGGTCTTCTTGTGGTGTTGTATACTGTGGACTTCCAGTACTGTAGCGCCTGGACAAGTTTCCTGTCTGCTGGAATCGTTGCCATAATCTTCATGGCACGCGGAGGGCCCGTGCAACGACATGGTATGTTTGACAAGCCTCCAGTCGCCCTAGTATTCTACACGTCATGACGTCATCAGTACGTGTTCTTTGAGCCATTTTCAACCCACAGTCACCATTAGCACGTCTGAAAACGTCTGTACACTTACTCACTGCACTGTGCTCTGACATGCACCAATACACCTCTGCGTATGTGGACTGCTGCTAGCGCCACCGTGCGACGACCGCAGGTCAAATGCACCGCATGATCATACCCCGAGGTGATTTAAACCCGCAAAGCGCCCACCAGTGTGTTGTTTCACCATGTATCAGCATTATGCTTAATTTATGAGCATGAGTGTAGTTTACTACCTGATGTTTTCTGCAAGTTCGCAAAGGCACCACTAACTGGACTGCGCCTACAGTGTACACTAACCGTTCTGTATCTACGTGCTCATACTGTTGCCCTGATACGTGCCCGGCGGAAAATAAGCATTAATGGCTTGCTCTTGATACATGTTTGGAAGTACTAACCAACCTAGAAACATACCACTGGTAATAGCTATAATTATTAGTCCACAAATGAAGTAAATACCAATGTAATGTTGTTCAGTACACTGTGCTCAGTCACCAGTAGAAGTCTCTGCAGTGTGTATACCCATTACACCCTGATTGTGTCCAGATACTGTTGATCACATAGTGTACTTTTTTCCGATATGAAGGCCATACCTTGTGTTAGTGATATTATAACTGATTTTCAGGCTTTCTTTCAAACTTTCCCTCTTATTTTCTCCCACTACCTGTTGAAGTTTATCTCCACTAGAGGCAAACAATACCATACGGACTGCAAAACGAAAGTTTTCGAGGTATGTGCAGTAACAGCATAATGAAGCGATTAGGAGAGCTTAGTGATTTCCAAAATGGGCTACTCATTGGATATCGCCTGAGTAACAAATACATCTGGGAAATTTCAACCCTTCTAAAGCTGCCCACGTCGACTGCTGATGATGTGATTGTGAAGTGGAAACGCAAAGGAACAACGACAGCTAAACAAAGACGGGACAGAACTCATGTACCGATGGCCAGTGACCATTGAACATTGCGGTGGGTGGCTGTAACACGTTGCAGAAAATCAGTGAAAGCAGTCAGTCGTCAATTCCAAAGTTCTGCCACCAGCCCAGCTGACACAGTAACCTGTAAGGGAACGGCGGTCAGTATAAAAAACAATACCCGTGATCTCACTGAGCAATCAGGTAATGAAATATTTGTAAGTAGCAATGGGTGGTCCATAGCAAATGGAATGTCACTGAATTTTGACAAGACCCAGTATATGCAGTTTAGTACCTCACAAAGAATACCTGACCCTATAAGAATAATGTATTCAAACAATGAAATCAAAGCTGTAGACAGTGTCCAATTTTTAAGGCTATAAACTGACAACAACCTAAATTGGAAAACTCACACTCTAGACTTAATCAAACGCCTTAGTTCATCTACATTTGCAGTACGCATGATAGCAGAAATAGGTGATTTAAGAATGAAGAAGTTAGTTTATTCAGCATACTTCCATTCACTAATGAGTTATGGAATCATCTTTTGGGGAAACTCCTCTCACAAAGAGAACATTTTCAAAATTCAGAAACGAATCATTAGCATTATATCGGGTGTCAGTCTTAGATCATCATGCAGAGACCTCTTTAAGAAACTTGGTATTCTAACTACTACTTCTCAGTACATATACTCATTGATGTCCTTCGTCATTTCCAACATGTCTCTTTTTACACAAAATAGTGGAAAAACATGATTATAATACCAGAAACAAAAATAATCTGTATAAGGACTATAAAAGCTTAACATTAGTGCAAAAAGGAGTCAACTGTATGGGTACTCATACATTCAATAACTTACTAGAGCGTATCAAAGGTGTGGTAAGAGATAAAGATCGGTTTCGGAGTGAATTGAAGAACTTCCTGTTGGCTGACTCCTTCTACTGCATCGATGAATATCTTCACAAAGATTATAGCTCATAACTCTATCTGCATTAGATTTGTACAATTCCATGAATCTCAATAAAAAAGTATGTAAAAAAAACTTCCACATCCAAGAGACTCCTCTCCAAGGGATCCATGGAAAACGTAAGAAGTAATATAGTAAATATAAAATAGTGGTTGCGGTCAGCGTGGGCCACCTCGTGTTTCTCGGGTTTGCGGCAAAACAGCGGACGCACGCTGTGCTCGGAATGAAGTGCAGACATCAGCCCGCCATTTACTGGAAGTCGAGTGATGCAGCTGTTGAGTTTGCGTCACAAATAAATTTCATTTCTTTAGTGTCGAAGCAGGTGAACGTGTATTTTTCAGCGTCGGCCTATACTTAAAAAGTAAGATATTATATTATCACACTAGTATTAATATTAATATTGAAGTAGTCTAGGGCAGACTGTATTGTAATAATGAATTTCTGATTACTCATTCCAGTTTCTTTTTCTGTCGGTGAGGATCGAAGCGAGTGGTCGATCAAGTAGTGTGGATAGCGAAATGACTGGAGGCGCTGCTGCTGATCGCTCTAATGTTCCTAGAGCCACACTGAAAAGGAGCCTGAAATGATTATACGGAATCGGGAGACGTATGTGTCACTTCACATGGTGTTTTTCAAATCGGCGAAAATTTCGAAGAAATGCTTGTAGTAGAAACGAGAGTTAATGCCTCCAGTTAAGATTGGATTACGAGAGTTCTGGATTGCAAGTTAATGCCTCCAGTTAAGACTGGATTAGAATAGTTGACTTACGATTTGGCACAATATTTAAAGCTGCCTCACACATTTAACAAAGAAAAGATATTACTGAAGGTTTCTATACAAACTTTATGAAGAAGCACCCAGAACTGTATTACAGGAAACCTCATTACACAAATTTAATCCATTATGTCAGAACGATTGAAACCACGAACTAACGCCTCCTAACCAACATTTTTTTTATTATTTCGTACTTTTCATGTATAAAAGGACATTTTTTGCGACCCAGAAAAACAACTTCATTTGAAAACCTATATTTTGTTCTATGGCGCACACTGCCCGACGCTTTTCTTATCATCTCGAATTGCAAGTCTCAGAAAGTCTTTTCTTGCTGTATGTACTCTTATGGAGAAATCCTTCTTCGTCACTTAAAGCAAAACAAATGTTCAAGTAAATGTTTATGCTGTTATACCTTCTTTCAGAACAACAAAGGTTTTTTACCAGTTTTCGCTTAACTGGTCCACACTAGACGCCGCATCCTCTCACGAAAACAGCATAATAAATGGCAACAGCCTACCCAAAACTGCATAACGACGGGCGTACTGCGAATATTGCTGTCTAGTACCGTAAGTCCCATTCAAGGGATCGATTTCTGCCCAAGACGTGAAAGGCGTCCGTTTCACAAAAGCCGACCTTGGAGGGCGTCTCCGCTGGCGCCATCGATCTTCCAGTTCCAGTTCCAGTGACAGCGGCGGCCGCACCTCCCTCCAGACCCTTCTTCTCTTCTAGTATCCACCCACTAATTCATCCTTTTGGCTGTTCGTAACTACTCATTAATTCACTGCTGTGAAGGTCTTCTTTTCGTGTGGTGCTACCACGGAGGTCAAAACCGGTGGGAAGGGGTCGGTGGTGGGGCGAATTGGCGAGTACTTTCGCTTTTGTATAACATGCAGCCTCTTAATTCAGTCCAGTTCGCCAGCTTCCTCGAGGTCATGTTACCCAACGCTACTTGCTAGTGGAACCAATCATTATACACTGTGTGATCAGAAGTATCCGGACACCCTCATAAAAATACGTTTTTCATATTAGGTCCATTTTGCTGCCACCTACTGCCATGTACTCCATATCAGTGACCTCAGCAGTCATTAGACATTGTGAGAGAGCAGGATGGGGCGCTCAGCGGAACTTACGGACTTCGAACGTGGACTGGGTGTTACTTGAGTCATACGTCTGTATGAGATTTCCACACCCCTAAACATAGCCAGGTTCACTGTTTCCGATGTGATAGTGAAGTGGAAACGTGAAGGGACACGTACAGAACAAAAGCGTACAGGCCGACTGTTGTGTCTAAACAAGACAGCCTAGACACAATGAGAGGAAGCCGAAAGGCACGCGCTAAGCTAAAGCAGGATGGGGTGAGGTCTGAAACAGGATACGTAATGAATGCTATAAAGAAAAGTACGTAGCTTCTGGAATACTTAACTTTAATCCATCCTTTTGGTACATCTGGAGATTGTGGCGATACAAGTGAGACTCTTTAGATACATGCAATGTTACTAATGGCGCCTTGCTAGGTCGTAGCCATTGACTTAGCTGAAGGCTATTCTAACTATCTGCTCTGCAAATGAGCGAGGCTTCGTCAGTGTGCATCGCTAGCTACGTCGTCCGTACAACTGGGGCGAGTGCTAGTCCGTATCTCGAGACCTGCCTTTGTGGTGGCGCTCGGTCTGCAATCACACAGTGGCGACACGCGGGTCCGACATGTACTAATGGACCGCGGCCGATTTAAAACTACCACCTAGCAAGTGTGGTGTCTGGCGGTGACACCACACCGACCTCGTCTGTTGACTGACAGAGACCGCCGACAGTTGAAGAGGGTCGTAATGTGTAATACGCAGACACCTATCCAGACCATCACTCAGGAATTCCAAACTGCATCAGGATCCACTGCAAGTACTATGACAGTTCGGCGAGAGATGAGAAAACTTGGATTTCATGGTCGAGCGGCTACTCATAAGCCACACATCACGCCGGTAAATGCCAAACGACGCCTCGCTTAGTGTAAGGAGCGTAAACGTTGGACGATTGAATAGTGAAAAAATGTTGTGTGGAGTGACGAATTACGGTACACAATGAGGCGATTCGATGGCAGGGTGTGGGTATGGCGAATGTCCAGTGAACGTCATCTGCCAGCGTGTGTAGTGCCAACAGTAAAATTCAGAGGCGGTGGTGTTATGGTGTGGTCATATTTTTCATGGAGGGGGCTTGCACCCCTTGTTGTTTCGCTTGGCACTACACAGCACAGGCCATGCACATTGATGTTTTTAGCACCTTCTTGCTTCCTAATGTTGAAGAGCAATTCGGCGATGGCGATTGCGTCTTTCAATACGATCTAACACGTGTTCATAATGCATGGCCTGTGGCGGAGTGGTTACACGACAATAACGTCCCTGTAATGGACTGGCCTACACAGAGTCCTGAGCTGAATCCTATAGAACACCTTTGGGATGTTTTTGACGCGACTTCGTGCCAGGCTCCACTGACAGACATCGATACCTCTTCTCAGTGCAGCACTCCGTGAAGAATGGGTTGCCATTCCCCAAGAAACTTTCCAACATCTGATTGAACGTATGCCTGCGGGAGTGGAAGCTGTAATCAAGACTAAGGGTGGACCAACGTCATATTGAATTCCAGCATTACGGATGGGGGGTGCCACGAACTGTAAGTCATTTTCAGCCAGGTGTCTGGAAACTTTTGATCACATAGTGTATTATTTGCAAGAGTATGAGAAAAAATCGTAAAAAAGTTGGTGTGCAACTTACTTACGGTGTTTCTTTACATATTCTGCGCTTCCCTCCTTGCTAGCAGCCGCTGACGTAGAAAGACTACGATTCACATGTGCACTTGGCAGTTTTTGCCATTGCGGTCAGTTCAAGATGGTTAACGAATAGAAAAATATTTTAACCACTGGTGCGGAAGATGGTCATTCAAATAAATGTAATAAACGTACTTACTCCATGGGACTACGGTCCTCTGAGGGCCTTGGCCTCCTCAATCACAGATTTCCAGTCGAATCGGTCTTCAGCACGCCTGCGCCACATCCCCACTCCCACTGCTCTCAGGTCGGCTTCCACATCTTCCATCCATCTCACACGCAATCGTCCCCTCCTTCTTCTATCACCAAGATGTCCCATCATCATCTTCTTCGGGAGTTTTTCTTCTGTCAACCGCTGGACATGTCCTAACCATCTTAGCCTTCCCATTTTGATGGAGTTTACCCAATGAGGTCCTTTGTACAGAGCCCTTATTTCTTCATTAGTCCTAATTCTCCATATCTCACCTTCTTTTACGGGACCAAAAATTTTCCTCAGCACTTTCCTTTCCCATATATTTAGTTTCTTCTGCAAAGCCTCTGTCAGTACCCATGCCTCATTGCCATACATAAGAACTAGTTTGATCATTGTAAAGTTTAAGCTTTAGTTTCCTACTTAGGTTCTTACTTTTGAGTATGGTATATAGTGCTCTATACGATTTGCCAGCAGCCTTAATTCGTTTTGTTATAACTGCCTCCACTTTGTTTTCTGATGTTATTACTGAGTCAAGATAAATAAAGCTATCTACTCTTTCAAAGTTGTACGCTTTTAACTGTAGATCATCTGTGTTTCTTCTAACTCTCCCAGTTACCATATACTTAGATTTTGTCTCACTAATTTCTAAACCAAGGTTCTTGGCAGCGGCTTCAAACTCTTTGGAGGCTGATGTGAGCACCTCCGTACTTCTAGCAATTATTACTACATTATCTCCATAGGCTAAGATTTGCAGAAGTCTACTGTAAATATTGCCTCCTGGGTTTGTGGTTATTGATCTTACTGCAGTCTCTAATACGAAGATGAATAGTACTGGGGATAATGAGTCTCATTGTCTTAGGCCTTCTTCCGATGGGAACGATCTCGACAGACATCGCTGAACATTAACCTGGCTGCTGCTGTTTTCCAGAGTCATCTTAGTTAATTTTATTAGCTTCTTAGGAAATTTGAAAGTCTGCATTGTTTTCCACAGTGCTGATCTTTTAACTCTGTCATAGGCCTGTGTAAAGTCTATAAAGGGTTGTTCTGATCTTATATTATATTCGTAAGTTTTCTCCATCATCATACATACTGTAAAGATATGGGCATCTGTAGACCTCCCAGATCTAAAACCTGCCTGGTACTCGCCCAGAATCTTTTCTGCCCCTATAGTTACTCTCCTTGATATAGCTGTAGAAAGGATTTTTTAGACGATACTAATCAGAGATATTTCTCGGTAGTTCTTACACTGCATGTGTGATCCTTTCTTATGTATAGGTCAGATGGTTGCTAAAATCCAGCTATTTGGCGTTTTTTCGCTTTCCCAGGCCATTGTAATTATTTTATGTATCCTCCGTACTAATATTTCACCTCCATGGTTTATCATTTCCGCCATTACCAGGTCGTGTCTAGGAGCTTTATTATTCCCAAATTGCTTTATAATTTCTCTTAACTCTTCTATCGTCAGTGGTTCTGTGTCCAATGCATCATCTCCATCCACCTCTCGTTCTTCTTCAGTTTATTCTCTGGACCCTCCATTTCTCTCTTCACTTACGATGTGTCTGTTTGACAGTAACACTTCAAAATGTTTTGCCCATGTTTCTGTTATTTTTTTCCTTTCCAACTATCAAACTGCCTGTCTCATCTTTCAGCATATCCATCCTTATCTGATATCCTCTCTTTATTTATCCCACCCCATATAAGAATTTCCTCCCTTGCTTATTTTCAAAGTTCTTCTGTATTTCATCCAACCTTTCCATTTCCGCCACTCTCTCTCTAAATTCTTAGCTACCCTTCTCTTCTCTTTAAACTTAGCCACATTATTTCTTGTAGGTCTCTGTAACATTCTTTGTCGAGCTTCATTTCTATCATCTTCCGCCTCTGACATCTCGTCATCAAACAGTCCGTTCCTTTTCTGTTTTCCTCTTTCTCCAAGTACCTCTTGAGCTGTTGTATTTAAAGCTGTCTTAGTTTCCTCCCATTGTACTTTGATATCCTTTCCCTCAATCACGCTAATCTTCTGCAACTTCTCTTGCACTTTGTTCCTATACTCTTCCTTTTTCTTCTGATCCTTGAGCATCTCCACATTGTAGACCTTACTTTTCTCCAACCCAGCCCTTATGGGTATAACTGCAATCCTTTCTAAGGTTTTGATTCTTACCAAAAGATGGTCTATGTCAATATCCGCTCCTCGGCGGCTAATCACATCCAAAATATCTGAGGCACACCGTCCATCTTTAGTACATGATCTATTTTATTTCTCGTCAACCCATATGGAGATAGCCATGTCTCCTGCTGAATGTTTTTGTGTGGGAAACCCGTATTTTTAATCATTAGTCCTCTACTAAAAGCAAATTCAATCAGTTTCCAACCATTTTATTTGATTACAGGTGTTTACTGTGAAGACCTGTGTGAGTTAACGAGCATGTCACTCTCATTTAAGTATATGGCCGAAAGAGGCAGCCTTCCAGGAATTGTGAAACGAATCCTGTCTTCCAGAACCGTGTGCCACAAAGAGTGCAGATTCTCCACGAGATGGGGAAATTCACAGGCGTCTATTGTGCTGAATGAGGCCAGGCTGATCAGGCCTAAGCGCTGTAGTGTGCGAGTGAGACGGACAAGAACCTACGTCATAGAAAAACCCCGTATGAACTGTTTGTGCCCAGGGAGGCATAGCAGTGTTAAATATGGCTGACCTAAGATCGGTCATAAAGGGAAACATTTATGACTATTTAATTCTGTAGTAATTCAGAGAATGAAGCCACAGTAACTTCAATCTACCATCTTTCTTAAATTTTCATGGTGATCCCAATAAAACTTGAATATTGATCATATCAATAATAGTTTAGGATTTACTGTTAAAGTGAAATTAACAAGTTTTGTAACAAAGACCTGAATGCTAAATCTGAACGCTTTGGTCGATCTTAACGATCGACATTTCATATAAAAGCGCATCATTAAAATGACAAATGTTGTAAATATCAACTCTGTAATTTTATATGTTTGAATTATCAGTATTTTCAGTTAAGCAGCAGACCATCATTTCCTCCACCCAAAACACATTGAACGATGACAGCATGACACCTTATTGAATCATTAGGTAATAGAAAATTTGTTGTAAAGTTTAGTGCATAATAGTTACTTTTGTTCTTTATTTATTTATCAGAAAGCACATTTGTGCAAGGCTACTGGGCATGACATTCTAAGTTAAGAAGGAAATTGTATTGGTTTAATGTAAAAGAATTTATCTTTATTATGTAAAGTATATTATTGTTACTTGATTTAGAACGTGAAAGTGGTCAAGCTTTGATTATTTAAATATGTTAAAGTGTTAAATAATGTAGAGACTAAGCTGTAGCCAATCAGATGGCCGGCTTCAGGAAAGGGAACTGCACTAGTCAGTTGAGCGACGATGTTCGACACGCGGAAGACGTGGCTGGAGACGGGCAGAGGGGACAGTGCTGGTACAGACGCGAAAGCGGACAGTCGGTCTTTAGGTAGCTAGGAAGTGAAACGACTTAGAAATGTCGCGTTGTGTGGTATCGCGGGACTTAATCTCTGAGCGGTGGGCAACCATGCGCCTGGTGTGAACTCTTACTTTTCGCGTAGATAACGAGGTGGAGTATTGGACTTGTATTTCGCGATTAGATTGTGAATGATCGAACTGTCTCAAATGGATAAGCACTCAATGTGAAACAGTAACTCTAAATACGACCACATTCGCTATTAGTTTGCTTTCTGAATAAACATTATTCTAACCAAATCGCAAATGTGTGGCCTACATCATTTATGGGTCGTTAATTTAGTTCCCGATATTATGATTACTGTTACTATAAGTTATATTAACTTTGAATGTTTCATACAATTTCATATGCTTTCCATCAGCCACACAATTTAACCAAAGGGTCACAAGTGTCTAATTTAGGGTGTGTAATGCGACACGTGAAGTTCAACCCCTAGACGAGCTTGAGCCAAGATATTTCGACGAAGAGGAACCGCATGTGAGCCAGAACGTCTTTGGGATGTTAGCTCGCAAAACAGTGTGAAACTAGACTTATCAGACTAAATGATGTTCTTACACCGCTCCATACGCCAGTTTTTATGGATTCCACACCACGTTTTCCTGTTGTGGGGAACTGTATCAGCGATGAGTGCTTTCGGAATTCCAGATCGACGTGAAATTCCCTGCTTACGGAGATCCTTTCGTGTTGTTTCGGTGGTGACAGGGTTCGGTCATTCACTGAGTTTTTCAGCTGTTGTCCTTTTTCTTAGTCGCAGTCCTTCTCAATGAGCTTCTGTCACGATCAGTCAACAAACACATTCGTCCTCATTGTGAATTAGAAGATGATGTTTTTACTTTTGGACTGTATCGATATAAATTTTCGATGTGGTGCCTCTTGAAACATCAAACACTTGGGCTACCTTGGTTGCAGAAACACCAATAATTTGGCCACGTCGGAATTAATTTAGGTCTGATGTAATGCACTCACAGCTACACAGAACACTGTTCTAATCACGACTCGCACTTCCAATGTACTGATGACATGCCACAGGTGATATTCGCGGTAAGATACAACAGCGCAACCCGCAGGCTCCGCTCCACTAGCGCCTGTACTTATGCTGAAGCACGTATTCTCGCGATGTTCCCATGTTTTTGTCCAACCTCTCTATATTTAATGGGTTGGCAGAGATATAATTCTGAGATGCTCAAACCAGGACCTACGCAAATTTTGTGAAATGGCTCCGGGTATTGTTCTGACAGCACTTCTCTGGGCGAAGAATATTCTTTGTGAATGTGCAGAGGACTGTGAAACAATATGATACAATCAAGTAAAAGCATTCGAAGTCAATACGTTTTTGTGTTTCAGTGTCAGGGACAAGGGAGATTAATCTTGTACTAATGGACTCAATCTTTCCCTCCAAACATTATTAAGCTGTCAGTCTACAGAGCCTCTAAACAAAGGTGAACAGTTGTGTTTCGTGAACTTGAGTCGGAAAGCGAAACATTTCAACAGCCAAGCTCTTACGAAGATTCGGTTTGGACGTTTAATTCATCGGTGTTTCCTGCGACACAAACGGTATGTTTTTTCAGATTAGGTTTTATGGAGTATGCGAACAGATTTCCAGCAAGGATAGAGTAAATTAAAATGTACACAAACAGTCTCGACCGCAAGAAACCTTTATTTTTGTGGTTAACGGTTTCGGTCAGATTATGACCATCTTCAGATCTCATATCATTATCGTAAAGGTGTCGCTGAACGGAGCAGGTGTTAGGAACTCCATCAGTTGATCAAGTTCAGCAGTTGATGTCCATGGAGTTCGTAACGCCTGCCCCGTACACCGCATCCACCTACCATCATGGCACGAGGTATGAAGACGCTCAGAAACTGGCCGATACCGTTACCCACAAAAATAACGGTTTCTATCGGTCGACACTGTTTATGTTCGTTTTAAAGTACTAAGAAAAAACGCTGGTCTCCTCGAGAAATGTTCTCACAAATTACAGAATAAATTAACCTGTACAAGTGCCACAAAAACTACTAAACGTAGTAATTATATAGCTGACTTTTTCTTTCTGTCTTGTTGTTGTGACCTTCAGTCCGAAGACAGGTTTGATGCAGCTCTCCATGCTACTCTATCCTGTGCAAGCTCCTTCATTTCCGAATAACTGCTGCAACCCACATCCTGCTTATCTGCTTATAGTATTCATCTTGTAGCGAAGCAGCCTACTCACGCCATATACACTCCTGGAAATGGAAAAAAGAACACATTGACACCGGTGTGTCAGACCCACCATACTTGCTCCGGACACTGCGAGAGGGCTGTACAAGCAATGATCACACGCACGGCACAGCGGACACACCAGGAACCGCGGTGTTGGCCGTCGAATGGCGCTAGCTGCGCAGCATTTGTGCACCGCCGCCGTCAGTGTCAGCCAGTTTGCCGTGGCATACGGAGCTCCATCGCAGTCTTTAACACTGGTAGCATGCCGCGACAGCGTGGACGTGAACCATATGTGCAGTTGACGGACTTTGAGCGAGGGCGTATAGCGGACACGCGGGAGGCCGGGTGGACGTACCGCCGAATTGCTCAACACGTGGGGCGTGAGGTCTCCACAGTACATCGATGTTGTCGCCAGTGGTCGGCGGAAGGTGCACGTGCCCGTCGACCTGGGACCGGACCGCAGCGACGCACGGATGCACGCCAAGACCGTAGGATCCTACGCAGTGCCGTAGGGGACCGCACCGCCACTTCCCAGCAAATTAGGGACACTGTTGCTCCTGGGGTATCGGCGAGGATCATTCGCAACCGTCTCCATGAAGCTGGGCTACGGTCCCGCACACCGTTAGGCCGTCTTCCGCTCACGCCCCAACATCGTGCAGCCCGCCTCCAGTGGTGTCGCGACAGGCGTGAATGGAGGGACGAATGGAGACGTGTCGTCTTCAGCGATGAGAGTCGCTTCTGCCTTGGTGCCAATGATGGTCGTATGCGTGTTTGGCGCCGTGCAGGTGAGCGCCACAATCAGGACTGCATACGACCGAGGCACACAGGGCCAACACCCGGCATCATGGTGTGGGGAGCGATCTCCTACACTGGCCGTACACCACTGGTGATCGTCGAGGGGACACTGAATAGTGCACGGTACATCCAAACCGTCATCGAACCCATCGTTCTACCATTCCTAGACCGGCAAGGGAACTTGCTGTTCCAACAGGACAATGCACGTCCGCATGTATCCCGTGCCACCCAACGTGCTCTAGAAGGTGTAAGTCAACTAGCCTGGCCAGCAAGATCTCCGGATCTGTCCCCCATTGAGCATGTTTGGGACTGGATGAAGCGTCGTCTCACGCGGTCTGCACGTCCAGCACGAACGCTGGTCCAACTGAGGCGCCAGGTGGAAATGGCATGGCAAGCCGTTCCACAGGACTACATCCAGCATCTCTACGATCGTCTCCATGGGAGAATAGCAGCCTGCATTGCTGCGTAAGGTGGATATACACTGTACTAGTGCCGACATTGTGCATGCTCTGTTGCCTGTGTCTATGTGCCTGTGGTTCTGTCAGTGTGATCATGTGATGTATCTGACCCCAGGAATGTGTCAATAAAGTTTCCCCTTCCTGGGACAATGAATTCACGGTGTTCTTATTTCAATTTCCAGGAGTGTAGAATTCATATGCTTTCCATTGTGTGCCAGCCTAGTCCGCTCTAACTTGATATGACGTCACGAATGTTGCGCAATACCTTAAAAGTGAAGTAAATGATCTAAAAAGTTAATAGCATGTCAGGAGTGATGCTAAAATAATAATGTGTTAAAATTCAGTTTAGTAACTTTTAACAGTTTTCGAAATTTGGACGTTTTACGGAAAAATCATCGGCGCAACAGGAAGGAGTTAGAAACTTCAAAATTTATATTCAGATTCCTTTTTCATTGTAATTCAATGGAAAAAGTATGCTGGATCACACAAAGTAATATTTTGGTTGAAATTCATGATTTCCTGTTTTTGTGTCCTAAGAGTATGGAAGCAAGATAGATTAAGTAAGTGATTAGGTAAAGCTAGGATGTTTAGATTTAGGTAGAATGGAGATACACTATAATAACAAAGATGTGAGATGTTTCAAAAAGGTAGCTATAAAACTATAGCTGTAGCGTGTCTCCAAAGGGCAAGTTCAGAGCTCATCTATTGCGTGCATTGCAACTAAAATAATTCTCTCGCCAAAAGTATTTAACCTAGCCACATCAGAATTTTATTACAGATACTTACCTGTGTGCTGATAGCACAATTAAATTGAGAGCTTCATTGGCCTTCAGCGAATGAAGCAATTAATTATTTAGTAACTTGAAGTAGTGTTCTGCTAGCCCAGTGGCTAGTCAGCAAGGTAAATCTTGTCGGCTGCGCCTTCGGCGGTCCGCACTGCGGCTATATAAGTAAGGGCGCTGCGAGCTAGAGCCAGGCCCCAGTTCTCTTCTACATTCGTATCAGCGCGCACTGCTTGCCGGAAGCCGCGTCGCGTCTGTGCAGTTGCAAGGAACAGCCTTGGATGCCGTAGTATGTAACTCGGTATGCACGTAACAATGAGTTCGCATTGTGGTAAAGTGTTAATTGCAGAACGACTTCAGTGATTTATTGTCAGTTTGCGTTTGTCGTATTTTCACGTGTCGCAGCAGGACAGACCTTCTACCATTACTAACGTGGCATTTGATGAGTATTATCATCATATTTTGGCAAGCATTCACTTTGGACATTTACATTGATAACTATTATTGAACAGTTTCGTTATCTAGGGGTAGTAGGATCCGCACAATAGACTCTCTGAACAGCTCTGATGGTACAACAGGTGATAGTAGCATTGCTTGGGTAAACATTTGTCTGAAACTTCACGCTTTATCGTTTTCAGAGCATAGTGAAAATTGTCATAGTAAACTGCATTTTCTATGAATCCCAGACATCATCCTAAATCCTCTGCATAATGAACTTCAATGACCAATAAATTTATTTCTCCATCAGAGTGGGCACAGTGAACTTTTAATTGCAGGCATCACGTTTTTGCTAATCACTTTCTGGTTGCCAACATTGTAGTTAGAGAGCCTGTGTTGAGAACGGCAACAATAGAAAAATTCTCCACGTGCCGCCCCACAATCTCTTCGTCTCCCTGTACTCTTTTAACCCCCCACACATCCCTCCAGTACTGAAGCGGTGATCCCTTGATGTCTCAGAATGTGTTATATCAACCGATCCGTTCTTGTAGTCAGCTTGGGCCACATACATATTTGCAATTTTATTTAGTACCTCCCCATTAGGTACGTGATCTACCCATCCAATCTTCAACATTCTTCTGTAGCACCACATTTCAGAAACCTATGTTCTCTTCTTTTCTAAAATGTTTATCGGCCTTGTTTCACTTCTGTACAAATACTTTCAGAAAAGACTTCCTAACACTTAAATTTACATTCAATCTATATTTTATACCCTCACTACTTTGTTATCATCAGTTATTTTGCTACGCAAATAGCAAAACTCATTTACTACTTTAAGTGTCTCGTCTGCATTACCTGATTCAGTTTTACTAAATTCCGTTATCCTTGTTCTGCTTTTGGTGACGTTCATTGTATGTCCGCCTTTCAAGCACTGTTCATTCCCTTCAAGTTCTTTGCCGTCTCTGCCGTCTCCTTTTCCGTTCCTCGGCGTAGATTGTTATTTGACCTGCCGACAAAAGCAACGCTACCGTTGTCGTGTCCTACGAGGACTACACTGAGAAGATGCAGCACCTGATAAATGACTACACCTAAAGGAAGATCAACGCTGACTCCCCCAAAGAAGGTAGAGAACAATACTAGGGCGCTTCTCAATGAATCAGAGCTACCAGAGGGCGTCTTCAAGAAACTGTCACCACAAGGACCTGTTCCGCTCAGTTTCGGCAGCCGTGGCGAGCGCATCGCTGATGCTGCGCTCTCCGCTGGCGAGACGGTAGTGGAGCTGAGAAGGCGTGTCTCTGCTGTTGCGTGGGATGGCGGGAGCAAATTCTCGTCGGCTGTGTCCTTCTGAAGACGCGAGCGAAATGTCGTGCCTTCGCTGGTTCGCCATCTCCTGTTTCTTCTCGCTGGCGTCGCCGTGGCCTAGTTCGCGACGTGTGGCGCAGAGCAGCGGCCGCACGTCGGCGCTTCACCTCTGCCTCTGCCACAGGTGCCACCTCCATACTCGGCAGAGCATGTTCCGCACCTGATGCCACTGTAGCAGTGCTTCGCCACACGGCCTCCTTCACCCTGGTACCGGGTGGGGCTTATAGTCCAGGGTGCGTGGTTGGGCTTCCGCTGCGACGGCGAAGCCGAGGAGCACACGCGTCTCGAAAAAGCTGCCGCCGTCGCCTGCCGTTTGCACGCCGACGATAAACAGTGGGCGACCTCTTCTTGTTTGTTCGGTTGTGCAGCTTTCCTGCCGGTATCCCGAGGCCAACTGTTTGCAGCCCTTCCTCGACTGTCTTTCTCGTTGCAGGTCCGAGGCAGTTCTCGAAAGAGCGCATCTTATAGAAATTTCTAGCATTATTCATTTTGATGTTGGAGTACATTTGTTTTAATTTGTTTTCGTCGTAATTTCTCTTATCGTGATACTCACCTCACTTCCACTGTCTAAGAGACAACGTACATTGATACCCAACATATTCACTATTATTATTGGGTGGCTTATTCTAGGTTGTACAGGTAGTTCCTCAAACTCATCCAGACCGGGCATAACACTAGTTACAGCTAAACCACTTTCACTGTTATCACCTGACAATTCAGTATTTTGTAGCTCTTCCCTACCGTTACACTGCTGCGCCTTCTCTTTCTCTTCCCACTTAGAAAGCGTCTCTAACACGGTATCTATCAAATACTGTGAGTGGTTTAATATTTCTGCAGTATCATTGGATGCTACCGACCCATCATCCGAATCCTCAGTTTGAGTATTCTGATCTGTCATACTAATTACTATAATTACTGGCTTAGGAAAAGCAACCGCCTGGTGAGCGCCAGTATCCTCATAGACGGGAACTAGTTTTCCAGCCTCTGCCTACTACTGTTTCTATTTAATTCTGTAGTAATTCAGAGAATGAAGTCACAGTAATTTCAATCAACCATATTTCTTAAATTTTCATGGCGATCCCAATAAAACTGGAATATTGATCATATCTGTAATAGTTCAGGATTTACTGTTAAAGTGAAATTAACAAGTTTTGTAACAAAGACCTGAATGCTAAAATCTGAACGCTTTGGTCGATCTTAACGATCGACATTTCATATAAAAGCGCATCATTAAAATGACAGATGTTGTAGATATCAGCTCTGTAATTTTATTTGTTTAAATTATCAGAGGCGCAGAATCGCTCAGACTACAGTAATTTGGGTCGTGTTCAGCAAACTAAATGTAATGAAGTCGTGCGGTGTTTCGATTTAAAATTAATAGACCGACTGGAAAAGGCAGCTGAAAATATAATTCAGGAAACCCCTACACACTTTGACCTTATGATTTTATTTTATTTTGTCGCTACCAGTTTCAACGATTCAGTGCGTCATCTTCAGGCTATTTTTGATGCGATACAGATTGAAATGATCCCCATGCATACCACATCTGTTGCCAGCATTACTGCAAACGCAGATAATGTGTCAGCACTGCATGGTTGGAGTGCTGAAACATTATCTGCGTATCCAGTAATGCTGGCAACAGATGTGGTATGCATGGGGATCATTTCAATCTGTATCGCATCAAAAATAGCCTGAAGATGACGCACTGAATCGTTGAAACTGGTAGAGCCAAATAAAATAAAATACAATCATAAGGACGGCTGTAAGTGTTTTTACTTACTTGTCAAGATAGTAAACGGCCGTCGTCCCAGAGACCTCCTGCTAAAAGGATGGACATACAAAAGCTTAATTTCTCTTAGTTTCCTGTCAGTCTGGCTGTTTCCTTCCTGTTTTAAAGGAATCTTGTCACGTTTTCCGTGTTATTGTCCATACTTTATTTTTTTTAATGCAATTTGTCTTCTTGTGACTGCCTCATCATATACCAAATCCACCTGGCGTGCATTTTAATTTTAATAACGAGGATTGTTGTTGCTTTTTCTGTTTGAACAAGGGAATGTTTCAGTTGTTTCCAGTTTACAGAATTCTTCGTTTCCAGTTAATCCCTAAAGTTTCTTCATTGTTTGAATTTTTCAGTGTCATATTTCAGAGTCTTTGCACTGACTCGTCTTTTCGCATTGGTTTGAATTTGAATTTACACAGATAGTAGTCAGAATGTAACTCACCGTTTCTTATTACCTTAACGTTCTGTAATTCTTGGGAAGATTCTTTGGATACTGCAGTATGATATATTTGAATGTGACCTAAATTGGAAAGGGCGGGGTGGACGAGCGGTTCTAGGCGCGACAGTCTGGAACCACGCAACCGCTACGGTCGCAGGTTCGAAACCTGCCTCGGGTATGGCTGTGTGTGATGTCCTTAGGTTAGTTAGGTTTAAATAGTTCTAGGTTCTAGGGGACTGATGACCTCAGAAGTTAAGTACCGTAGTGCTTAGAGCCATTTAAACGATTTTGAACCTAAATTGGAGTTTGGAGAGCTTCTTTTTTTCTATTTTCTGGGGAGATAAAATGGTTCAAATGTCTCTGAGCACTATGAGACTTAACATCTGAGGTCATCATGTGGGGCGGCGGGTGGAATAATAGAATAAATGTTTTGTATTTATGCTGTTTGCCGTTCTCAACACTGGCTCTCTAACTACGATATTGGCAACCAGAAAGTGATTAGCAAAACGTGAAGCCTGTAATTAGAATTCCTAGTGCCCACTTCATCTGAGAAATACTGAACCAATGCTCGGTACATTCCTGACATATCTGTATTTTATTTACTTAACTGACTCATCTTCGATTACCTTAT
This sequence comes from Schistocerca americana, assembly GCF_021461395.2. Classification (NCBI taxonomy): domain Eukaryota; kingdom Metazoa; phylum Arthropoda; class Insecta; order Orthoptera; family Acrididae; genus Schistocerca; species Schistocerca americana. Next base: position 184,192,288 of record NC_060124.1, on the reverse strand, counting down.
TCTTAGAGATAGTATGAGTATATTTGATTAGCAGTTGTCTTCTCAGCCTCTTTGTACATGTGAGTAACTTGTGGTAATAGTACAGTTCTGAGTGTTCAAAACACACTACGTTTAGTTGACTACTGAATCCACTTATTGGTCCTCTGCTGCTGTGTCAGTTCCACACCTGCAATTATGTACTTACTGCATCGAAGTGTATTTATGCTGAACTATAAATAATGTTTCACGTCTGCCATTATGTTACTCAATTATGTTGCTAATGTATGTACTTATTTAACACTCACTCTATTAACATTTAACGCATAGGATAGCACATTTATTTCATATCTATAGTGTATTGCAGCTGATCAGTTTGCTCACGTTGCAATCCATTTTCACTTGATTGGATGCTGAAGCCACAGGTAGTCTCTCTCGACCTACCACTAAAGTGCATTAAGTAATTATGGCCGAGCGTAATGCTAAATTCCTTAAACCTATAGGACACCATGAGCTGCTCTGTCTCATCTAACATAAGGGTACCTATGGTCGCATTCACGCCACCAACTCATAACCTCAATACGTGTAGGTGTGTCCTGTCACACACTACACCAAATAACGGCCAGCTCCAACCTTATAAATATTTCAAGGACGTGTCCTTCACGTCTCAACCACAAACACTGTTCAATTCTATTACACTGCCATTCCTTGCTACACAAGCTGAGTTCATTCTTACAACTTATCTGCATATTTTTCATAACACTAAGCAATCTCTTTTACTATTAGTTAGTTAGCTCTACAGCATACAATAGGTTTCACTGCCACTTCAGATCCTGCTTGTACATGAATTTGTATATCTTTTTAAATTACTGTTGATGGACCATTTCCAATAAAACAACAACTTTGTACTTATAATATTACCAGGGTTCTATACATACTTGTTACTCAAATACCTTTGTATCTTAATTACATCATGCTTCTCTGTTGTTTATGTCACTGTTAGGTTTGTCACATTAGGTATTTTCTTCACTAATCGGTGGACAGAATGGTTAAAGAACTCATGGCTTGATAGCCATGACGGAAAATTTTTCTATTGCAAAGAAGGAGTCGAAACTTTGGTGGATAGGAAAGATGAAGATAGAGTGAGACCTGAAAAAGGAAAGAAGATTTCACACAGCTGGGACTGCACAGCTGCCACACTGAGTAGAGGTTAAAGAACAACCTCCTCCCTACAGAATTCATTAGCTTGATGCTGGCTTGATAGTCATACCGGAAGATTTTGGTATTTGAGAGTAAGAGCCGAAATTTTGGTGGATAGGAAAGATGAAGAATAAGTGAGACCTGAAAAGGAAAGAAGATCTCACACAAGCTGGGACTGCACAGCTGCCACACTGTGTGGAGGTTACTGATCAACCTCCTCCCTACAGAATTCATTAGTTTATTATATGTTTATCAATAAAAGGTACCGTAATTACTCCGGTTATCGGAAAGACCAATTTTAACTGGCTTCTTTCAAAGTCAACAACACTCTGATATTTCGACAAGAAATGTATGCCAATTAAAACCTCAATACTGAGATTGTTTACAATTAAGGATGGATGATCAATTAAATTACCATTAATATCAAAGGGCAATAAAGCTTCTTGCTTTACCGTTTTTGACACCTTGCCATTAGCAAAAAAAAAAAAGGTTCAAATGGCTCTGAGCACTATGGGACTCAACTGCTGTGGTCATAAGTCCCCTAGAACTTAGAACTACTTAAACCTAACTAACCTAAGGACAACACACAACACCCAGCCATAACGAGGCAGAGAAAATCCCCGACCCCGCCGGGAATCGAACCCGGGAATGCCATTAGCACCAATTATTCTTAGTCCTGATACCCTCATTACTGGAAGCTTGTCTTTACCAGGTAATGCCTCAAAGAAGGACTGAGATATCGCACTCACCTCACTTCCACTGTCTAAGAGACAACGTACATTGATACCCAACATATTCACTATTATTATAGGGTGACTTATTCTAGATTGTACAGGTGGTTCCTCAAAATCATCCAATAGTTCCTTTTGGATTTGTCTCCAACTAAAGTGATCGACTCCTGTCTTCATTACATTTAGGTCAAAGTGTGTAGGGGTTTCCTGAACTACATTTTCAGCTGCCTTTTCCAGTCGGTCTATTAATTTCAAATCGAAACACCGCACGACTTCATTACATTTAGTTTGCTGAACATGACCCAAATTACTGTAGTCTGAGCGATTCTTCGCCTCCAGACCGGGCATAACACTAGTTACAGCTAAACCACTTTCACTATTATCGTCGGGTTCCTTCGGTTCCTTCTCAAGTGACAACTGGTCACAGCTACTAGGTTTCTTCGACCCACAACAGGCTATCCTCTACATTCTCACTTACCTCCTGTCCTAAATCTATTAGTACAGTATCAACATCCTGCACAGGCACTTTAGATAAGAGCACATCATCCTTATCGTAAATATAAACATGAATTTCTTCTGCTTCTTCACCTGACAATTCAGTATTTTGTAGCTCTTCCCTACCCTTACACTGCTGCGCCTTCTCTTTCTCTTCCCACTTAGAAAGCGTCTCTAACACGGTATCTATCAAATACTGTGAGTGGTTTAATATTTCTGCAGTATCATTGGATGCTACCGACCCATCATGCGAATCCTCAGTTTGAGTATTCTGATCTGTCATACTAATTACTGTAATTACTGGCTTAGGAAAAGCAACCGCCTGGTGAGCGCCAGTATCCTCATAGACGGGAACTAGTTTTCCAGCCTCTGCCTACTACCGTTTCCTTTATTTACATTATAGTTAACTGGCACAGCATTGCTTTCCGCACTGTTGTTTTCCTGCATAATTTTGTTCGGAACAAAATTACTATCATTTGGATGCCATTGTTGGTTCTGATAATTATTTATCCAATTCCTACCTCTCTTAGGATCGCGAACACCTACTGTTCTGATGTTTACATTGCCATTCTGCTCGTTCTTAAAATTACTGCTAGTGTTATTACCATTTCTGTTATTACGTGCTTGCTCCTCATTGGCAGCAACACGCTCTACACGTTCCAAATACTCAATGAAACGATCAAGATTGTCTCTAGGGGCAGATATAATTCTAGTTTGCCAATATCATGGCAATTTGGCTTCAAGACCTAGTATTATCATTTCAGGTTTCAGCTTTTCCGCCAAATGTGACAAACGTGAAATCCATGACCCAGCAAACTCTTTAATAGATTCCTTGCCTGCATTGAAGCGTTTTCCACTCCAAAATTCTCTCAACCATTTTGCTTACTGCTAGACCAATACTAATTAATGAAAGCTGTTTTAAATTTCGCTAATGTTTTACACTTCAACATGACATCAGCTGACCAACGCATGGCGTCACCTGCTAAATGGCTTCTAATAAATGAGATTTTCTCTCGTTCAGACCAAGTTGGTGGAATCACATCTTCAAAATCGTTCCAGAAATCTAGGGGGTGGATATTTTTATCTGGATCGAACCGGAAGAACTGCCGACATCCGATAAATGCGGCGTTCGCAGCTACAACTTGTTGTATACTACCATTACCAGAAGTTACTGAAGCTACTTTACTCTCAATGTTAGTACTAATATTTTCTACTCTCATTTCAACATTATCTACTCTTTGCACAATATGAGTAGTATCAGTTTTGATTGCATCTACTTCTGTTTGACACATGTTTACTTTTATATTAACATCTTTAAACCTATCTGAGCACAGTTCAGATTCCGCCTCGATCTTTTCTGTTAACTTGTGCTCCAGTTTCGCATCTTCCATTTGGAAGTCTTTGCGAACCTCAGCAACTTCGGATTTTACTGTTTTATACATTTCAGAAAATTGTTGAGCAACCTTTTTACTTAATATCCTCATGATTGTAAACAATTTTATAATTCAAACTGTCCAGATCCTCTTTCAACTTATTGCAACCAGCCTTGAAGGTATTGTCTATTACCTCCAATCGTTTATTAAAATTAGTTTGGCTGGCCACAATCTCATACTTTAATTCAGCATTACTGATAGCTATTGCTTGTAATATAACATTTAAATCAATAGCCCCAGTATCTTTGGGTTGCTCACTAGCTGGTTTTTTTATCACACTCAGGTGACGAAAAACTAGCTCAAATACCAGAATTATCAAAACAAAATGAAACATCTGATTGATCAGTCATATCTAGCTTATCCTTTTTAAAGTCTACCACCTCTGATGACTGTTTCGTTTTTAACTCATCATACAAACTATCATCCAATAAATTAACAATGATTTGTGCTTTACTACAGGGGTCTCTATTATTGAATCATTGCCCCTTTTCACACTACTGTCAGGAGACAATACTTCATATTTCACTTTAACATTACTATTTTCATGCATATTTGCACTTGAACCATTGTCTGGATTTACAGTTCCCTCAACAGACATAGGTTCTGATTTAAGTTTAACCTCAGTTTCTTCTGGCAGTTCCATCGCCGACAGTCTTTTAGTGCAGGTTAGTAAAAATTTTAACAGCTTTTCACTTAACTTAGTTCCTTCTGCACGACGAATGGCGTTGCCGGCGCGACATACTAGGATTACTGATGCGACGCGGTGCATTGGACTGCAGACGGCACTTCGACAGCTGCTGTGTGCTTGCGTGGCCCGCAACTGCAGGCGCGGTTCCGGTTGCTCCGGCGGACGACTGCGGTGAGGCGAAACTGGCTTCTCGCGATGCCGGCAGCGCCGCTAGACTCAGTGCCAGCTCTGTCAATCCAGATGCGTTGTTAATCCAATTGCGTCGTGCACATGCACATGTAACACTATCACTGTTCTATTACTCAGTTGCGTGTCGCATTACACTCCCGAATCCGAATATTTAAAAATCACTTTCACTTTTACTCAGTTCCTTCCCCGGCCGATTGGCATCATATGTTGTGCGGCAGGTGGAATAATAGAATGAACGTTTTGTATTTATGCTGTTTGCCGTTCTCAACACTGGCTCTCTAACTACGATATTGGCAACCAGAAAGTGATTAGCAAAACGTGAAGCCTGTAATTAGAATTCCTAGTGCCCACTTCATCTGAGAAATACATTTATAGCTACAGCTTATATATCTGAGGAATTAGGAGATTGTCTGGGATTCATAATCAAAAACCATTCCCTCTAAAATGTTCACTATATTCTGAAAGTCGCAGACCAAAAAGAATCCACACAATCCAACTACCAGAGCAGTTCAGAGTCTAATGCGCTGATGCAACTATAACTGTTCAAATTAAATGTTTAAGTGAATGCTCGCCATAATTTGATGATAATGTTCATCAAACGCCACGCTAATAATGGTAGAATGTCTGTCCCGCGGCAGCACGTGAAAATACGACATACGCTAACTAAAGATAGATCCTTAACGTCATCCCAAAATTAACACTTCACTCGAAAACGATTTCATGGTTACGCGTATCCCAAGTAACTTATTACTGCATCCGAGGCTGTTTATATCAACGATACCGACGCGACGCGACTCCCAGCACAGGTGGTGCGCTAATCAGCGTCTGGAGAGAACTGGGGCCTTCCTTCTTCTCGCGCAGCGTTCTTACATATAAAGCAGCGGTGCGGACTTCTAAGGGAACGCCTGATCAAATCTGCTCTCCCGACTAGCCGCTGGGCTAGTAATGCACCACTTTAAGTTATCGAATAAATCATTGCTTCCTTTGCTGATGGCCAATGAAGCTCTCAATTTAAATGTGCAATCAGCACACAGGTAAGTAATCATAATAATAGTCTGACGTGGCTAAGTCAAATATTTTGGGCGAGATAATTAATTTAATTAGACTACACGCAGTAGACGAGCTCTGAACTTTCCCTTTGGATATACGCTATCGCTATAGTTTTATAGTTATTCAGTTGAAACTTCTCACATCTTTATGATTATAGCGGATCTCCCTTCTACTTAAATTTAAACATCCTAGCTTTATTTATTCGCCTACTTAATCTATCTTGCTTCCTTAATTTCTAAGACAAAAACCAGAAAATCATGAATTTCAACAAAACTTTTAATATGTGAGGTACAGAATACTGTTTCTACTAAATTATTATGCAAAAGGAATCTAAATACAAATTTTTAAGTTTCTAGCTCTTTTCTGTTGCGCCAATGATTTTTACAGAAAAACATCCAAATTTCGAAAATGGTTAAAGTTATTGAACAGATATTCAACACATATTGATTTAGTATTACTCCTGACATGCTAGAAACGTTTCAGATTATTTACTTGATTTTTAAAGTGTTGCGCAACATTTATGACGTCAGAGCTAGTTACAGCGGACTGGCCTGGCACACAATGGAAAGACTGATGTGAATTTTATAAGGCGTGAGTAAGCTGCTTCCCTACAATCAGTCCCCTAGAACTTAGAACTACTTAAACCTAACTAACCTAAGGACATCACACACGTCCATGCCCGAGGTAGGACTCGAACCTGCGACCCTTAGTGGTCGTGCGGTTCCTGACTGAATCGCCTAGAACCACTCGGCCACACCGGCCGGCTCTGGGGAGATACTTTAAGGCAGTGGACTTCACTACCAGGTTAGTTTCTCTGGCGTTCTTGTTTGTCTGTTTCGCTTAGTGGCGAATTAAAACCTGCACCAGTTCTACAGTGTATTCCTTCGAAATTTTTGTGGCAATTTCTGTAAAATCTTTCCGAAACGTATCTATTCCTCTGTTTTATTACCCTGGCACTAACTATTGTATATGCCTTATTTGTGCATCTGAAGAGAGCATGCACACTCTGCCACTAGGTGACTGGAAATCTGTTAGGGAATCTAAAATTTTGCAGCAGACAATGATGGCTCCTTCTAAATGTGGGACATTTTCCATAACCCGTTCCCCTACTTTTCCTTTGAAAGTCGTACAGTCGTCCGTTTCAAAGGTATACACGCCTGTAAATCTTTTTTTCTGTGCTGCTGTAATGAGTGTGTTGTGTTTACTAAGAACTTGTGGCATCGCTTTAATTTTCTCGGATTTTCGAAAGTGAATTTAAGTTAGCTGTTGCAAAGAATTCTTCTGCTTGTGCCTGATTTTGTTCTCACTTTTCCCAGAAATCTCTAACTCTTTCCAGGGCACTGGAGTAAGTTCTCCAGAATCCAATGACTTCCTTGAGCTTTCTGTGGTAACAGTGGATTGGGTACCACCTGGAATAGTTTTCGTTCCACTTGGAGATCGTAATGTTTCAGCTAATCCAAAATATTTTCAGGATTGTTAATCCTTGAGGTTTATAAAGTTAACCTCCATTGCCTTCTTCGCCTTTACGGACGATTTCTCGTCTCAGGGGCAAGGGTGTTCTCTGCGCCTCTGAGCTTCGATTTATTTTCGTTTTCATAGTTTTTTTTTCTTAGAGGCACCTACAAAACGAATGCAGTATGTCGATGTACTGTAATAGTGTTTGAGGAGCCCGAAATGGTGGTTGTTGAAGCCTGTTTCGTGCTTGGAGGATGTAGTGTTGTACACTTGTCTCCAAACGATAAAAATTATTGGAAAAAAGGGAAGTTAGATACTTTAAAATACGAACAATCCATGTAAGTTTCCCTCATAAATTACTCAGAAACCAAGAAAAGGCTACCCGCTTTGAATAGTTACATCTTTCAAAGACGATGAAAAAGAATGCGATATACACATAATGTCTGAATCGTGTTTGTGCTACGTGGGTGGAGTGAGTCTTTTGGTGTGGTTTGTAACTCTTTTCAGCTGTCGCAAGCCACATACAACTATCGGTTGCATGCGTCCTTAAGCCGTGCTCACATGGTACGAGGCGCCTAACGTTGACATGGATGTGGATAAGAAATCCGACATCACGAAACACAGTGCCAGCGTCACACAGGACGTGCCAGGTAATGTGATCTACAATGGCAGCTCTCGGCTGTGCCTGGTTCGCAAAATACGCAGTTTGTTTGGATGGGCGTAAAGTTCCTATGTTTTTTCGCATGATATCTTGCGAATCATGGATAAAGAGTATCAGACGGATGCCATATTCCTTGACTTCCGGAATGCGTTTCACTCGGTGCCCCATTACAGACTAAGGTACGAGCATATGGGATTGGTTCCCAAGTATGTGAGTGGGTCGAAGACTTCTTAAGTAATCGAACCCAGAACGTTGTCCTCGATGATGAGTGTTAAACGGAGGTGAGGGTATCATCTGGAATGCCCCAGGGAAGTGTGGTAGGTCGACTGTTGTTTTCTGTCTACATAAATGATCTTTTGGATAGGGTGGATAGCAATGTGCGGCTGTTTGCTGATGATGGTGTGGTGTACGGGAAGGTGTCGTCGTTGAGTGACTGTAGGAGGATACAAGATGACTTGGACAGGATTTGTGCTTGGTGTAAAGAATGGCAGCTAACTCTAAACAGATATTAATGTAAATTAATGCAGACGAATAGGAAAAAGAATCCCGTAATGTTTGAATACTCCATTAGTAGCGTAGCGCTCGACACAGTCACGTAGATTAAATATTTGGGCGTAACATTGCAGAGCGATATGAAGTGGGACAAGCATGTAATGGCAGTTGTGGGGAAGGCGGATGGTCGTCTTCGGTTCATTGGTTGTATTTTGGGAAGATGTGGTTCATCTGTAAAGGAGACCGCTTATAAAACACTAATACGACCTATTCTTGAGTACTGCTCCAATATTTGGGATCCCTATCAGGTCGGATTGAGGGAGGACATAGAAGCAATTCAGAGGCGGGCTGCTGGATTTGTTACTGGTAGATTTGGTCATCACGCGAGTGTTACGGAAATGCTTCAGGAACTCGGGTGAGAGTCTCTGGAGGAAAGGAGGCGATCATTTCGTGAATCGCTACTGAGGAAATTTAGAGAACCAGCATTTGAGGCTGACTGCAGTACAATTTTACTGCCGTCAACTTACATTTCGTGGAAAAACCACAAAGATAAGATAAGAGAGATTAGGGCTCGTACAGAGGCATATAGGCAGTCATTTTTCCCTCGTTCTGTTTGGGAGTGGAACAGGGAGAGAAGATGCTAGTTGTAGTACGAGGTACCCTCCGCCACGCACCGTATGGTGGATTGCGGAGTATGTATGTAGATGCATATGTAGATGCATTGAACCTCACATTTCCTCCCTTGTCCGTATGCTAGTCATTTTGTTCTGTCATGGTATATGTAATTAAAAACTTCAGTATCCATGAATATGTTATAATACAAAAAAGTTGCATGTTCAGTCAGTAATTACGTCAGCTTGTAAACATCACAAAATCGAACAAACCGGACAGAGAGTGCTCTTATATTCACATATCGTCGAATATTGCAGGACTGGTTTCTGTTAACTTAATAAGAAAGTCCTTCAACTTTTTTGAACATGTAAGGTGAAAACTAAATAAACAAACAAATAGATAAATCAGGATACAGCCACACACAAACGCACTATACAGTATTTCGTAGTTTGATGCCGCTAACAACTACATTACGCTTCACTTCTGCAACGAACGATCGTGTATTTTAGGTCACGATCTTCTGAAAGCTTTAATAGCGGATATCTTATTAACTGGGATTTAATTATAACATATCATACCAAGAAAGGCTCTTTTTTGATGATTTTTCAGTGTGCAATTGCCTTAAAATGGCTTACTTTCACAACACGAAACCACCAATAAGACATTAAGAACTGCATTATGCAATAGACAGCGGTAACGGCATATCTTATTAGAAACGATCGATTTCGGTCTAGATTCAAATCATAATCTTAAAGGCTTTTTCTTTTTTTCTCATCATTTTATTGCGAGCATCGTACCAATAAGGACGTGTTCTGTAGAGATACTCAGTGTGCGGGTGCCTAGGAACAGCCTACATGATGCTGTAAACCACCAAATATGGGCTCCTGCTGAAAATGACAAATACTATACGGTGTTTCACAAGTACTGCTTGTGTCGGAGAGCGTTCTCGCTTCTTATGGGTTGTACTTTATGTGACACATTACCGAAACATTGCAGAACTTATTTTGTGTTTCACGTGACGATATGGCTCCTCAATGTGAAATAGCAGGAAGTGACATCACAAAACTCATACAGCTACATGTCGACGTTAGCTAACTAGTGCTTACATTCCTCGCGCTACATTTGAGTCTGCCCAACTTGTTCCCTGACAGATGCAGCGGGATGAGATCGGCAGCTTCGCAGGCCTACCTGGAGCGATAACGTAACACGTTTTTGTAAACGTCTCTACGGCCATCCCTCAGTGCTCTCACAGCTCCATAGATGGTACTGTTTTCGCCTGCAGCCGCTAGCGCTTCGCAGTGGAAAGCTGGCAACGTCGCTGTGATAAAAGTCAGCGATCTTCTTGTGCTGCTTCGACTATAGCCAACCATCACTGCCTTTGTCCAACTGCCCAGCCTCGGCTAACTGGCCGCAGTTCGGCAGCTGCCGCATACTCAACTGCTGACTTCTGCTCCGTAAGCCGACTCCTTGTAGTGTTGTAAACTATGGCACAAAAGTAATGGCGGGAGGAGTAGACGCTAGACAGTCTTGGAAGCATCTTCAGGAAGCGTAGTCCACCCAGGATGTAAGTAGCTTACAAAGCCCTCGTTCGACTGATACCTGAGTGTTGCTCGTCTGCTTCAAACCCTTACCCGATAAGCGCATTTCATTACAGCTTCTTTTAGCGAGCCCGAAGAAGAAATGACTACGGCTATACAAACACCCTGACCCCTGCCTAAGAAAATCTCTCCAACCCGTCCATGAATCGAACAAGGCACCCAGCAGCCTGGGGGTGGCGTTGCTGACCACCAGGCCACAAGTGGACAATTAATCTCTTAACCGGACAAGTATATCTCACTAATGATAAAACAATGAGCACAACTTATCGTCTTATTTGCTGGTCAAATATTTGACATACAGTCATTCAAAACAGAGTGAGAAAGTTTGGAGGTTTATGAACCTGAGAATTTAAAACATATAATTTATCTAAACAGATAATATCGAATAGTAAATATCATTATACATTTCGTCTACTGACCTCAATGGTGCTTCGCCCACGTGTGCAGAAAATGTTATAAAATGGCAGGCAACAACGAGATGGACACATCGGTAGTCGAAGTTGAGCCGAACTTTGTTTTGACTGCCATATTGTTTACACTGCACAATGTTGCTTATTATTTTTAAAAAAACAATTTTAACTGTGAGACCTGAGTTTCTCCTGGCGTATACAACCTTCAAATAACTTCCGGGAATTCAGCCAGGTAACACTTTAAACGAACACCGATAATTTGGTGGGAGAGCACCCCGCCATTTTCAAGGCAAACTGCAACGGACAGGCGACGTACATGCAAATTTAAAACCTACGTCCTCGGATTGAAGCAGGAAAGATAACACACTCACTGAAAACTAGTGCCACTAAAGATGACCAAAGTCAGAGCTATCGATAGTGAGATTACGAATTCGAAGGTGAGGTAGCATTGACTCTGTCCCTCTGTTTTTTGACAAGGGAGAGAGACGGATTCCAAACAGAGTTCAAACAAAAAGCTCTATCCACGTTAACGAGGATGATCGCTAATTTAATCTCAACTGACTCCTTAATAACACTGTCCCAATAGCTGGACGTGCATGCCAATATCTCGGCATTATTGTATAACATGGGGTGACCAGTATCCAAGCAAGAGCAGTTCGGCAAGAGCAAATCTACTTGGGTGCTGTAATCGTGTGAGCCGTTTATGCTCAGTACATCGGTCCTCCACGTTCCTGATAGTTTGACCAATATATGCCATGCCGCAGCTACAAGAAATACGATGTACACCCGCCTTACGCAGACCAAGATCATCCTTAACAGAACTCAAAAGCTCTCTAATTTTAGATGGAGGTCGAAAAACACATTTCACATCGTATTTCCGTAAAATACGACCGATCTTGTTGGAAGTGTTACCTATGTAAGGCAAAAAGGCAGTAGACTTAGGTGTCGACTGACGCTGAGACTTTGCCAGCTGAACTGTCCCATCTTGTAGTTATGAACGTGCGTTACGTTATCGACCAACTGTACATCGGGTGATTGATGACATTTCTGAGTCGACACAAGTCTACTGCCTTTTTGCCTTACGTAACAATACTTTTATAATTATAGTTTACATCAAACGATGGAAGTTTAAGTGTTCCGAATTCGGTCGAGTACACAATAAAAGATTGTGGATTTAGCAACTGTTGTGCGATTTATTGATTTTACGAAATGGACTTACACAGTTGAACACAAATTATCTGACAACTGCCAGGATCTACTAGGATTACTAGGATCGTGGGCAACGAAAGTTGAGGTGCATGCGCGGGAAAGGGATGATTACGCGCAGTATATGTATAGCCGCATCTGCCCTCGTTAGCTGAGTGGTCGCCGGCACGGTAGCTCAGCGTGTTCGGTCAGAGGGTTAGCTGCCCTCTGCAATAAAAAACTGAGTCAACGGCTCAACACTGAACTTCAACGGGTGTCATGGGACATCCGCACCGAACAAATGCACTGACCAATATAGGGGAAAAAAAGTCTCACGAAAAGGACGTGGGTGCAATTCCAGGTCGTACTTATATTTTCAGAGAGCTGAATGTCTTCTGTAATAAAAACTGAGTGGATCAACAAACGAACTTTAACGGATGTCATGTAAAGTGGTCAGCGCGGCGGAATGTCAGGCCGAGGGGCCCGGGTTCGATTCCCGACTAAGGCAGGAGATTTTCTCCGCTCAGGGACTGGGTGTTGTGTTGTCCTCATCGTCATTTCATCCCCATTTCGAGGCGCAAGTCGCCCAATTTGGCGTCGAATGCGATAAGTACTTTCCCCTCAGCGGCAGAATTCCTCCGAATGGGGGACTCCCGACCCACAATGCCTTACGCTTATTTCCGTGTGTATACACATCATGCTGCTAGGTAACGGTTTGTTTAACTAACCGAGACATGGAGTTCAATCCACACAAACGTAACCACCAACCTTTTAAAAATGCAGACTATCGGGTATTAAAACGCTCGAGAAGAACCAGTAAAGTGTCGCTATTACACTAGGCGTTTGTCGCTACGGAAATGACAAACGAAACTTAGGTGCACTGAAAGTAGAAGAATTCTAACGTTAACGTCTGCTAGCACTGCTGTGTGTTTGTGTCCATCGATCGAGTGACCTTGATGTCTACCAGAATGGAAACGATATGCACGCCGGGATACGGACGTCGGCCCAATCACAGCCCCAGAAGGGCAGGTCGCGTGTACGTCACTCACTATGCAAAACCTGCTCCTCTCCCGCTCCCTCCTTTGTAATACGCACCCAGGAAAACGAACTACATAAAACAATGCAAGAAACCACCGGCGAAACACGTACGCTATTATCACAGTGTGTTTAGTCCGTTCTGTCACAGTGTTCAGTATAGTATGTAACAAATGCAAAATAGATCCTTTACACGTATTGTTCTAAGTGTCGACCACCATGATTACTGCGCTGTACAGCGATGCACTATCGATTGTCTTCTACGCTCAAGAACTCCAGCAGTTTGGTGTAATACTTCCACGATTGCGACAATCGTAGCGACTTGTAGCTCTGCGTGAGTATCGATCACAGTCTCGTAAGCCATGCTTCTCACATAGCTCAGTGGAAGAAGCCCGTTGGTGTTATGAGCGATCTGGCCGTGAAACAGAACCACCGTGACCAGTCTGCTGTGATCCAAGCTGTACATCACTGTGGTTCTAATACTCAGTGCAAAGTGGCGTCCCATTAGGCTGAAAAGAAATGAGCTGACGAATCTCCTAGTAACTTCAGGCAATACAGATACAAAGATAAACGGAGATGAGAAATCGATTGAAACGCAATTACTCTCCAGCGAGCCACGTATGACTTCGATGTAAATATCCAGAAAATATCCGTAAAGAGCCCCGAGATTCTGCCGGCGTAGGCTGGATTCACTCTCTAGATTGTGAGTCTACCAGTTGAGTAGGCGCCTGTGGCAGCGTGTAGCTGTCAGGATGTAACTTATCGTGAATCGGCTGACACTGGGACAGACCGGGACAGCATAAGGCTTACCAGGTTGAAAAGAGCGTCCCTTGGATGTCCAACTAGGGACGTCGTTAGATAGGTGGCAGCCTAAACATGAGCAGCCGAACGTGGGGTGTCTTGAAACTGCCTGAGGGTGGGTGCCCGATCGTCGGCAATACTTTTACCAACTGAGTTACCCGGGCATGACTGACGAACCCTTCTCTCAGCTTTGTTTCCACCAGTACATCTGTTCTTCTTTAGTACATCTCCTCTTCTTTGCAAATTGCACAGAAGTTGTCAAGCATACCTTGGGAGACTAACCATTCTTGGAACAAAAGATAATGGGGAGAATGCCTCAGCCACAGCCTAGGAGATTCTTTACAGAATGAGTTTGTAATTCTGCGGCTGAGTTATGTGCTGTTGGTGGCAAAATTGTGAGGGCAGGTCGTGAGTTACACGTGGAAATACACTCCTGGAAATTGAAATAAGAACACCGTGAATTCATTGTCCCAGGAAGGGGAAACTTTATTGACACATTCCTGGGGTCAGATTCATCACATGATCACACTGACAGAACCACAGGCACATAGACACAGGCAACAGAGCATGCACAATGTCGGCACTAGTACAGTTTATATCCACCTTTCGCAGCAATGCAGGCTGCTATTCTCCCATGGAGACGATCGTAGAGATGCTGGATGTAGTCCTGTGGAACGGCTTGCCATGCCATTTCCACCTGGCGCCTCAGTTGGACCAGCGTTCGTGCTGGACGTGCAGACCGCGTGAGACGACGCTTCATCCAGTCCCAAACATGCTCAATGGGGGACAGATCCGGAGATCTTGCTGGCCAGGGTAGTTGACTTACACCTTCTAGAGCACGTTGGGTGGCACAGGATACATGCGGACGTGCATTGTCCTGTTGGAACAGCAAGTTCCCTTGCCGGTCTAGGAATGGTAGAACGATGGGTTCGATGACGGTTTGGATGTACCGTGCACTATCCAGTGTTCCCTCGACGATCACCAGTGGTGTACGGCCAGTGTAGGAGGTCGCTCCCCACACCATGATGCCGGGTGTTGGCCCTGTGTGCCTCGGTCGTATGCAGTCCTGATTGTGGCGCTCACCTGCACGGCGCCAAACACGCATACGACCATCATTGGCACCAAGGCAGAAGCGACTCTCATCGCTGAAGACGACACGTCTCCATTCGTCCCTCCATTCACGCCTGTCGCGACACCACTGGAGGCGGGCTGCACGATGTTGGGGCGTGAGCGGAAGACGGCCTAACGGTGTGCGGGAACGTAGCCCAGCTTCATGGAGACGGTTGCGAATGGTCCTCGCCGATAACCCCAGGAGCAACAGTGTCCCTAATTTGCTGGGAAGTAGCGGTGCGGTCCCCTACGGCACTGCGTAGGATCCTACGGTCTTGGCGTGCATCCGTGCGTCGCTGCGGTCCGGTCCCAGGTCGACGGGCACGTGCACCTTCCGCCGACCACTGGCGACAACATCGATGTACTGTAGAGACCTCACGCCCCACGTGTTGAGCAATTCGGCGGTACGTCCACCCGGCCTCCCGCATGCCCACTGTACGCCCTCGCTCAAAGTCCGTCAACTGCACATACGGTTCACGTCCACGCTGTCGCGGCATGCTACCAGTGTTAAAGACTGCGATGGAGCTCCGTATGCCACGGCAAACTGGCTGACACTGACGGCGGCGGTGCACAAATGCTGCGCAGCTAGCGCCATTCGACGGCCAACACCGCGGTTCCTGGTGTGTCCGCTGTGCCGTGCGTGTGATCATTGCTTGTACAGCCCTCTCGCAGTGTCCGGAGCAAGTATGGTGGGTCTGACACACCGGTGTCAATGTGTTCTTTTTTCCATTTCCAGGAGTGTATCAGTCGCTAAGGTCATTGCCTACTAACGGCAAGATCCAGGGTTCGAGTCCCAATCCGGTACATGGATTTAATCAACAGTGTGGTTTAACGGCCGATGCACTGTCCCTTCCTTAGACAACTTTATTCATCATACTTCAGGAAGACAGTGAACAATGACATATGGTGAGGATGGTGAGGACTATGCAAGCCTTCTTCAAAGGATACATTGGTTCTCTAACCTGCGTGTTTGTCTAACATATCATCCACAGAACATGTCTGGGATGAGGTTGGTTCTTTGTTGCAAGCCTTTTGCAACAGCTGTTGATGCATAGAAACTGAGAGGAGGGAGATTCCTAAGGAATGCATCCAGCCGTTCTTTGATCGCATATTACGAAATTTACAGGTTCTGACTACTGCGGAACGATGAAGTTTGAGAGTAGGGAACTAGGTACAGTTTTGTAACCCACCTCATCTGTGTAATGATGCCTATCTATTTTGTGGTACAAAACTCATTTCATCTACATCTACATCATACTCCGCAAGCCACCTAATAGTGTGTGACGGAGGGTACTTTCGGTACCACTATCTGATCCCTCCAATCCTGCTCCACTCGCGAAGAGTGCGTGGGAAGAAGGATTGTCGGTAAGCCTCTGTGGCTCTAATTTCTCGAATTTTCTCCTTGTGGTCAATACGCGAGATGTATGTTGGGGGGGGGGGGGGGGAGCGGGGGAAGTAATATGTTGTCTGACTCTTACTGAAAAGAGGTGTCCCGAAATTTCAATAGTGAATCTCTCCGTGATGCAAAATGTCTCTCTTGTAACGTCTACCTGTGAAGTTTGTTAGGCATCTCCGTAACGCTCTATCACCAGCTTAACGATCCCGTGACGAAACGCGCCGCTCTTCGTTGGATCTTCTCTATCTCCTCTATCAGTCCTACCTGATAGTGATCCGAGACAGATGCACAGTATTGAAGAACCGGGCGAACAAGCGCCTTATAAGCCACTTTTTTCATGGATGAGTTACATTTCCTTAACATTCTTCCAATGAATCTTCTGCTTTTCCCACTATCTGTTTTATATGGTCATTCCACTTAAGGTCGCTATGGATACTTACGCCTAGATATTTTCGAGCAGACTCTGTCTCCAGCTGTTTGACATCAATAGTGTAGCTGTATAGTAGTGGATTTCTTTTCCCATGTAATGCGCAATGTTTACATTTATCTACGTTGAGTGTCAACTGTCAGAGTCTGGACCATTCATCAATTCTCTGCAGGTCGTTCTGCAAATTCTTACTATCTTCTGGCGTAGCTACTTTGGTGTAAACAACTGCATCATTTGCGAATAGCATTAAAGGGCTAGATCATTTATATATATTGCGAACAGCAACGGTCTTATCACACTTCCCTGTAGTACTCCGGATATTACCTTTACATCTGTCGATTCTGTTCCGTCAAGAGCGATGTGTGGAGTTCTATCTACAAGAAAATCTTGAATCCAATCGCAGGTCTGCTTCGATATTTCAGTGACAGACATCCCACCTGATGTTGCAATATTCAGAAACGATATTTTTGATTATCTTTTCCTCTAAAAGATTCACAGTGTTTTCACCTTCGGCTACCTAATTCCGCCTACACGACTGCAATTTTTACAAGTCAGCTTTGTTGTAATGCAAATATTTATACAGGGGTACGCTGGCACGCAGAAAATTGTTAAACTGGTGGGGAAATACTATTGGATTCTACTGCCTGAACTACTTGTCACTGGGGAATAAAATGTTCACATGTTCGTTTTCTTTTAATTTTTTTGGCATGTGCGGGGGCACTAAATTGAAAATGACCTTGAGGTCAAAATTGTAGTCGTGATGATTAAAATTAAAGAAACAATCGAAGTTTAAAACGTTCTTGGCCGGCCGAAGTGGCCGTGCGGTTAAAGGCGCTGCAGTCTGGAACCGCAAGACCGCTACGGTCGCAGGTTCGAATCCTGCCTCGGGCATGGATGTTTGTGATGTCCTTAGGTTAGTTAGGTTTAACTAGTTCTAAGTTCTAGGGGACTAATGACCTTAGCAGTTGAGTCCCATAGTGCTCAGAGCCATTTGAACCATTTTTTGAAAACGTTCTTGTTCATACTGTTAGTGTCGCCGAATTTTCTCCCTTTAAATTTACGCGTGCATCTTTACGCGAGCCAACTTACGGCATGTCGGAGAGGGTAACTTCGACGGCACGGTCAGTTCTCACTTCTGTTGTTCCACTCTCGAATGGAGGGTATTAAGAACGACTGTCAGTAATTCTCTTTATGAGGTCAAATTTGTCTGATTTTTCGGTCATGATCATTTCGTGTGAAGCGTGGAATAATACATTATTTGCTGCCTGACTTCTTGCAACGTCGGTTGTTATTATTTTACACTAAAACTTGAGGAGACGCTGAACGCCTGCTCTGTAGCGTCTTGGGGAGGGGTGAACAAGACTGCATCGATCCAACATTTGTTAACCGAAGTCTTGACGAAATGCTCTATTTGTTTCGTTCTTCTACACTGACGAGCAACTCTCAAGAATGATTCGACAGAGTGTTCTGCAAAGCACGCCTTTCGAAGACGACACAAGTTGTATTCTTCCGATGAATCTCAGTCTGGCCTCTACTTCTGCAGTCCACTGATAAGAAATGAGATCGACCGCAGGAGCGGCGCAGAAAAGTGTATGCGGGATACGCAGACTACAGCCGTATGTCGTAAAGACTTAATTAGCATATCGAAACAACAATGTTAAGGAATTCAGTTTATTGCTCGTTTGCATGTACGTGTCTCCAGTGTTAGCACAGAGTGAAGTCTCTGCGTCGTAGTACCGTAGCATTAGAGGAGCCAGAACAAAACAGCGCAGGCCGTTGATAATGGAAGTATCGTTTTCGGTACCTCCTCGTCTGTATTTAAAGGGGAGCAAAGTAAAAGAACGAAAGGAAGATTGGGCTTAATGTCCTGAAGACATCGAGGTCATTAGGGATCGCAGAGTACAAGCTCGGATTGTGTCAAAAATGGGAAAGGAAGTCGGTCGTGCCCATTCAAAGGAAGCATCCCGGCATTTACCTGCAGCGATTTAGGGAAATCACGGAAAACCTAAATCTGGATGGTCGGACGCCTCCCGAATGCGAGTCCAGTGTGCTAACCACTGCTCCACCTCGCTCACTTGGGGAGGGGGGAGGGGGGGCCGTTACGAAGATGCACGCTCAGTACATTTAAATGCACGGCAACAATAGAACACCATATGAACACAGTGGTTAGGCACCACAGGCGCTTGCAGTGTGCCCAGTCAATCCTGAATGGTGAAGGACGAAGAGGTGGCAGACCGTTTCCCGGCGAAGAACCGGGAATCACTTCGGGAGGCCCTGGTGATCCAACACCGATTCGTCACTCGATATGACAGTGGAGAAACTGAAAATCAATCGGGGATTATCAAAACTAGACATGATTGTCTTAATGGGATTTCCGCGATCGTTCTTTATGACAGTGAACCCATAGTTCTGTACTGACAAGTTACTCTGTAACTGCAATACATGATCTGAAGATGGGCAGCTAGCCTGAAACCGGCCATTGAAAATACAAAATAGCGATCAAAGACTGAAATGCCATATTTTTATTTACTCGGGGATTAGTTTTGAACATCTGCCTTTCAAGCGCCAGCGGCATTGTCGCACCTTGTCAGACAGCCCCAGGTGACTGATCCCCGCCGGCCGCTGTGGCCGAGCGGTTCTAAGCGCTTCAGTCCGGAACCGCGCGTCTGCTACGGTGACAAGTTCGAATCCTGCCTCGGGCATGGATGTGTGTGATGTCCTAAGGTTAGTTAGGTTTAAGCAGTTCTAAGTTCTAGGGAACTGATGACCTCAGATGTTAAGTCCCATAGTGCTCAGAGCCATTTTTTGACTGATCTCCTTAGACGAGAGCTGAGTGTGTAGCCATGACCTCAAGACAGAGCAGCAGAGCTAGCAATGGGGACGTGCGAGTTCAGTAACGCGGAAAAAGGCGAAGACACAACCACTGTCGGACAAGATGAAGCTGACTTTTTTGGGACTACGGTTGTGCGATGCTAACAGAACATGCTTAACACTATATGGTCAAAAGTATTCGGACGCCCTCTATGTAACGCAGCTTTGGCCACTATATGACACGAAAAGCTGACCCGCCAGTATAAAAGGAGGTAGGGACGGTAGGAAAGCAGAGTGGGTCCGCCAGGAGATCTCTGTGATTTCGAACGTGAACTAGGCAAGGATATCACCTTAGAATGAATCCATCAGGGACATTTCAACCTTTCTAAAGTTGCTCGAGACAACTTTTGATGATCTGACTGAAGTGTAAACGCGGAGGACTAACCGCAGCTAAACCGAGACCAGGTAGACCTGATGTATTGACGAAAGCGACCGTCAAGTATTGCGGGTAGTGGTTGTAGAAACCGCTTGACACCAGGAGAAGAAATCACTAGTGACTTCCAAAAGTTCTATCAGCAGTCCACACAGCACAGTGACTGTGTGTTGGGAGCTAAAAAGAATCGAGTAGATTGGTGCAGCAACTCCTCATATGCCTCACGTAGTCAAAGATAGTGACAGCTGAGGTGGCGTAAACAGCGATGGAACTGGACGTGGGTGACTGGAAACTAATGGAAACTAATCATCACGTCGTACCCTCTGGAAATCCAACAGTGAAGTAGGAGGAGGTGGTGCTGCGGGTTGGAGGTGTTTTTCGTAGTTAGGATGTGCTCCAGTTACCTTAAAAAATCGCTAAAAGCGGACAGACTTGAACACATTTGACAGAACTGTGTACTGCTTACAGCAGAGGAACAGTACGTAGACGATGACTGTGTCATCCTGTTACAAAGCAGTATTTATGAGGCAGTAGTTTGTGCACAGAAACATTCCTGAACTTGACTCGCCCGGCCACAGTCCGGACCGGAACCAGTGGAATACCTGTGGGATGAGTCAGAACGTCGACTTCTCTCCAGACTGCCTTCTCTGGTTGCTATGGAACACTGGCTGCCATTCCTCCACAACCATCGAGACAAGGAACTGCAAGTGTGTGCACCAGAGTTGAAGCCGTCATAAAGGCGAAGGGTGGGCACACGCCACATTGATGTCCACCACTAGGTACCGGGATGAATTTCATCAGACAGCCACAAATTGACCTTAGCACCACTAAGCTCGAATCTTTCACATGGGTCAAGGAGGAGGGGGGGGGGGGTTCTTTGTTTGTTTTGTTTTGATTATTTAATGAACCTGGAATTTCTTTACTAGGTTGCAACACACTTTCCATAGTTATCAGGAGCATTATAGCATATACAAATGCAATAAAATAAATTAATGAATATGAGAAAAATTATTATACTTTTATCATGAAACTAACACTTTCATATACATCAGACTTATATTAAGAAATCATAAAAGAACGTACAATAGCAAACCACAAATAAGAAAACAGAAACTCAATGTCAGAAATTACAATTGAGTTTTTCCTTCCTACTCACTTTCACTTTCAACTTCACAACCTTTGCTTATGATTGTTTTTGTAGAATGAGTGGAACACACATACTTGGAACACGTGCAACAAACTATAGACACTTTTGTCATCATGTCGTTTTCCTTTTTAGAGTTTTTACTCTTCAAACAGATGTGACATCTTACTCTTGAATAAAATTCAACAGATTTAACAGTTGCAGTAATGATGGGCAGCGTTTTCCCTAGAACACTTTCCATTGCAGAGATGATAGGCTTTTGCAAATCCATGTTATTCTTTAGTCTCTTTTCCACAGCTGACCTAACGAGCTGTTGACCTAATTCTAGCAGATATAGCCTTCTATCATTATGCTCTCCTTATTCCAGTTTGGGTTGTTTGTCATGAAAATTGTTCCAGCATTGAGAGAGGCAACATCTATCAAGGTGAAAAAGAGAGATAATGGCCACCTTCTCGTCCCTCGTTTTACTGAATTTCATTTGATCAGTGCTGTCTATGCCCCCTTTGGTTTCATTGTAGTAGAGATTGATGTTTGTCTTTTTTTTCTGTCGATTCATACACCTTGTTATCATTGTGTTGTGTGGAAAGAAGTAGGCTTCAGTTTGGAGATGTATGAAACCAAGGTAAGTGGTGCGTTGCCTGTTTTCGGATCTGTGAAAAAGAACTGAGAGGTTTATAGCTCTCGATCATGCGTCTTCTTTAGCTGTTCTGGTATGTGTTTTCTGTTACTCTTCAATGTTCCCACCGAAGTTAACTTGTCATCATTGCAAATCTCTTCGGCTAGGTCTGCGGATGTATAATAACGATCTGTTGTTATTTTCTTCCACTTCCTGCCAGTGGATTCACTAGACGCCTAACAACTTCCTTTGCACTCCTTTCCTCGGCATGTCGTTCATCCATCCCTGCATAGACCTCCATTTTTAGAACATACCGGGTGTGTGCGTTTGATAACATCCTAATCAATATACCATACTTCCCAGGCTTGTCTTTCATAGAGACCTTAAAGGGACATCTTACTCGAAATAGTGATAGCATTTCATCGATCGTTAGATCTGCACTTGCTATGAAGTCGAAAACTTCACGAAGGGGGCAAAACTTACCCTGCTTTCGTCTTTCGGTTCTTGTTTCTTTATCATCAAATCTAATAAGGGACAGAAGTTCTCCACATCGAATACGACTCATTGTGGCTATTCAAATATTCTTTCCAGTACTTTCCCCATAAGTCCTCAAGAGGCAGTCTAGTGTCATTATTTATGACCATGAGTATCAAAATACCAATGAACGCGTACATTTCTTCCATGGTTGTAAGTTTTAAGTTCTTATTACGAGCTTCTTGGTTTGTATAGTCCACGATAATCTTCATTATTTCGGGAGTTATAAACTTTTAGAAAGATTCTCACACACTAGAGGTCAAGCCCTCATGAGTCGAAACTTCACGAAAATTCACTATATTTTGTACTGACCTGCGTACTTGCCTTAGAGGCGTAGTAATACGAGGGTTATTAGGAAAATAAGGCAAGATCGGTCACGAAATAGAAACCATAGTGAAAATCCTATGAAGTTTTGCAAGGCGTGTGGGACAGCGTCTCTAGTATGCCCGTCGATCGCGTTATGTCGTTCTTTTTAGTTCTGAGCACATAGGGAGCACATAAAGATACCTAGAACAGTAGTGTCTCTCGCCAAGTACGACGGCCTGGTGAGAAACTTTGCCTGAAGCTATGCAGCCAACATTACCCAATTGTCGTGCTCCTTCTCTTCAAGACAATTCTCAGCCGCATTCTGCAGGGGCAATGAAGATGCTCCTGCATTGTTTTCAATTGGAAATGTTTGATTACTCACAATACAGCTCCTAATTGTCTTCCTCTGAGTTTCATCTGTGCTCACATGAACCGCTGGCGTTGAAGACAAAATTTTGGCACGGACAGCGACCTGTAGGCCAGCGTAGAGAATTAGCGGAAAGCACTGACGGCTGCCTTCTATAACGAGGGTATTGGAAAGTTGGTATAACGCTACGACAAACGTCTAAGTCGGATCGGCGATTATGGAGATAAGTAGCTGGAAGTTGTAGCCAACTGTTGCAAATAAAACAGTTTTGATTTTCACTGTGGTTTCCATTTCGCGACCTATCGTTTCTCACTTTCCGAACAGGCCTAATATATTCCCTACCTCCTTTTACTGCCACAGTGATGCTGGAAGCAGCAGCATGCTGTTCATCAGGGGATGAACTTCGTGAACGTACTCATTTTCAATTGCTGTGTCACTATCGTTTGTCACAACCGTATCGTCGGTTCTTGTTTCTTTATCATCAAATCTAATAAGGGACAGAAGTTCTCCACATCGAATACGACTCATTGTGGCTATTCAAATATTCTTTCCAGAAGTTTCTGACTGTTGGTACCGCTGTATTGTGTTGCCATTGTTGTTTTGAAATAAATACCGTCCGTTGTTCGAGCAGTTATACATTACTCGCAGTTCTAGTAAAATTTCCCGTCATTATCAGAGGTTTCTCACAGATAAAGAGGTATCAGCTATAAAAAATGAAGCAAGTAAAGGTGATGAAAGTGATCCAGAAGAAGACGATACGGTTGTGACAAACGATAGTGACACAGCAATTGAATGTGTGTGATGTCCTTAGGTTAGTTAGGTTTAAGTAGTTCTAAGACCTAGGGGACTGATGACCTCAGAAGTTAAGTCCCATAGTGCTCCGAGAAATATTTTAATGGGAAAAATTGTCTCACAGATGTGTGAGGGGGGGGGGGGGGGGGCAAAAACTGCCCACACTTAAATTAAATATAATAGGCAGATTTAAATAATTCACAAAAAGTATAAAGCATGACAGCACATACTCTAGATATTTTTCTACAACTACCTAAATTCTTGCCGGCCGGAGTGGCCGAGCGGTTCTAGGCGCTACAGTCCGGAACCGCGCGACCGATACGGTCGCAGGTTCGAATCCTGCCTCGGGCTTGGATGTGTGTGATGTCCTTAGGTTAGTTAGGTTTAAGTAGTTCTAAGTCCTAGGGGACTGATGACCTCAGAAGTTAAGTCCCATAGTGCTCCGAGCCATTTGAACCATTTTTTAACCTAAATTCTTGGTTCTTCACTCCAACAAATAGATATATTAGACAGATAAAACAAATACTGCGGCAATTTCCCCCCCCCCCTCCCTTCATGGTGTTAGGGTTAATATGAAGGGCAAAGCATCACAGAAGCGTGGTACTGAAATCTCCTTACACGGGTACTGTCTCTCAGAGAACTGCTGAGGAGTGTTACTGCTACACGAGGAGGGCCCAGGCCATTCCTTACAGTCTCACTTTCTGCTTCTTTGCGCCACCTACTTTTGCCTCACACACCGTATTCTTACGAAATGGAAGATAGTGACTCTGTCCCCTTTCTTGCGTTGAAGAAACGAATGCGTAGCAGGCATTTACAGAATGACGACGAAACGATTTTCGAGCTGTAACGTTTCCTGAACCCCCAGATAGAGAGTTCTAGGAGCCAAGTCTCTGCCATATCATCTATCCTTGGGACAAATGATACGCATTGAAGGGTTAATGCAAAGAGGAGGAGTAACACAATTTCCACAGTCGCATCTTGGCTCTTTCGAGGTGTTAATTAACACAGTTGACATCTATTATTCAGTTTGCAGTAATGAAAACAACAGTTACTTACGTCGCCATATAGATTACATCGAAAACAGAGCGAGTGCCTTTAATGTTCTGCACGTGTCGCTGCGCATTAATCGAGCCGCCTGCCCCAGCGAGACGTTCAGCTGAGGGGCGGGGCTTTGATCCGGTATCGACTTTTGTTTGGCGCGCGGATCGCGACTCGGGGACGAGTTTGTTTTGCGACGGCGGGCGAGGCGTCGATGAACTCCGGGGGCGGCGCCGCGACGCACGCCGCCTGGCAACCCACACTGCAGCCCAGCACAGTAGGTCGGCGGCCCGCGGCGCTTCCGCTAGCGCCGCCCCGCGTCGCTGTAGCTGAGGCGCTGCTGGAGGCGGGCGTCGCGGCGCCGCGGTTCAGCCGTCTTCTGGCCGACCAGCAGCAGGCGACGCCATGCGACGCGGCATGAGGTGAGGTGACGCCAGGGTGGCCCAGAGTGCTTGTGCTGCCAGTTCCGCTGCTGGCGGCCGAGGTCGGCGCGCCAGAGCCTCCTCGCAGCGTAAGGCGTCTTTCTAGATCGAACGTTAGACACTGTGTGTGTGCATATATATTTGTGTGTGTGTGTGTGCGTGAGTGTGTGTCGAGATCGAAGTTTTGCCGAGGTTCACAGGGCAAAAGAGGTGCGTTCTTGTCGCTAGCTGCCCCTCCTTGAGTGTCCTTGGTCATATAATCGATGCAGTTCGCCTCTCTCTTCCACAAGCTGGTCCAGTACCTACCATACGATATGTCGGCATCATAGGCCGCGCGTAGCCAAATACTTCAAGCATGTGTAATCCCATTATAATCCCAACGTGACGCCTCACTTACCTAGTCTGCCAGCTGTCCCTGTCTTAGCTAACGGAGAAGCGGCTGGTTTTAACAACCACTTGCTCACTCGATTGTTTCGTCGCTCAGTCTTCTTCTTTCGAGCCGAGTGAAACAACCAAATGAGAGCAGTCTCTGCTGTCACGTCGGCTGTTTTTCGCTCACTCTCCGGGTTTGAGTGATTCCATTCACCGTGAGACAAACGACATGTGTCAACGTTTGTATTCATTCTCCAGTCAGGAGCGTTTTCACTCACGTACTCGTTCAGAGTTGTTGGTTGTATTCGAGTCGTGACTAGGTTTGCCAACCTTTTTACAGACAAGCAACTTCTCTCATTTCAAAGGAAGTTAAATAACAGAGCAGAATCTAAAAGTGACGCATTTAAAAAAATGTATGTACATATTTATGGAGATACGAATTTTCCTTAACTCTGCTATGGCATCAACCATCAATTCGTGGTTGTTTTTAAAACTCTCATACGTATTGCTACATCGTAAATTTATGTTTAAGTCAATGAACGAGTATTTTTGTGTTTAAATTTATTAAAGCTTTGTCTCCCTCTTCTCACCGGTTTCCGCCCATTACGGTAATTGTCTTCCGGTAAATGATTAAGGGGACGTCAAGTATATAGAATATAATTTCTTTAAAATTCTTTGTTGACTTAATCACTTGTTTTTTTAGCACATACACGGAAACATTTTTTCGTTAAAAACATTCGTCAGCATTCGTTTTCTTCGAATGATTAACTAGCGGACCATTCGTCTGGACGAATATGGGGACTATCACCTAAAAACCAATCAGACTGACCAGCACAATTGACAGGAAGTCTACAGACTGCTTTCACTTAAAAATAACGGATGAATAATTCAATCAATGTGCGAAACTACAGCGTACTGCGTAGACTGATTTCATTCGGTTGATCAAACAAACTGGTTTCACTCGAAAGAAATAACTAACATTCCAGACTTTACATAAAAAGACAAACGAATGTTTCGATTGTTTCCAACAACAGACAGAATCGGTTGTTTTATTCGGTTGTCCCCGTCAATGGCCCATTGTGAGAATACTACGCTCACAGTTGCATTTATCTGTTTCGTTTATTTTCTCCGGTATTTTACCCATGTTGATGCTGAGAAGGCGTAGTGTTACAGGACAGCAACACCCCAGAGAAATCCATAGCTGCCGATAACAATAGCTGCTATTTTTAGAATGCAACATTGCGCGGGTGCAACTAGGCGAGCAGAGAAGACAGTGCGGTTCCTGGCTAGCTAGCAGTTAGGGTCGCTCCCGCCTTTGTGAACGTAATTAATGTGCCAGTCCTGGTACCGTACGCAGTATTGTCTTTTATACTGTAGAAAGACGATTTTTATTGAAGTTCATCGCTGTGAGCGTCCGCAGAAATTATTCCAGTTGGAGGCAGGATTCAAAACTTGTCAGTTTTCACATAACTGATTCGGTGAGTTTGAAACCATGCCGAGCCCTAAGAAAGAAATTTCACAAGTACAAAAAACTTATTATCTCTCAAAATATTGATAGTTATCTACTTGGTAGCTTTCTAGAAGATCACATTAGTACCTAATCGGTAAGCATGCTTTAGTATGTGCAGAGTACGTATTTTTATGTTGTTAACATGCATATGGATGCCACCTTCTTGATTCAACGATCTACTATTACATCCTCATATGACTAAATTCAACGTGTTATGAAATAAAGCTAGAACTATTCAGAAAATAATTTATTCATACTCCCATATCAGAAGATCGACAAAAATGCCACATTTATACTCTTCAAAATGGCGAGACAGGAAATAAATTTGGAAGAAGATATATTACGGTTTGATGTTCTCTATAACACTTCAAATATGTCCACGTTAATGGATGTATGGCATTACTTACATAATTTAGATTTTTCAGTGTTGCCTGGCATAACTGAAGTTGAACAAAACACGATCTGTAAGTTACATGTAGCCCACAGTCAGTCCACGACTAGATGAATGTCGCAAACCTTCTAAACCTGTCCCCAAATTGGTGGTAGAATCAACTGTTAGCAGCCTAGGACAGCACCTAGGTCTGCAGTAGACTGCGTCTAGGACTGCACCCCAGAGTCCTATCATCGGTGTACACTCAGTTCTTACCTATGGCATTCTTTTCTGGGGAACAAATGCACTAAATACGAACAGCTTTCGACTTGTAAAAAAAGGCCATAAGAATAATAACCGACAATAGTAGTCGAGCTATTAAAAAACCTGAGGATTTTAACGGCACCGTGTGAGAACGTTTATGAATCAGTTATACACATAAAAAATAACACTGATAATAACTGCACAAACAGCTGTGTCCATGACCAGTTACATTGAACTTACGTTTACCAACAACGAATATACACAGAAACTCAAAACAGTATTTTCTACCAAGGAATAAATCTGTGCAATAAATTACCAAAGGAGATTAAAGAAATTCTTGAAACAAACTTATTTAAAATGCAGTTAAAATACCTGCTAAAACAATACATTCTGTACACTGAAGCATTACTGTTAGATAACACGTAGTAGGGCACGGCTAGAAAACGTAACACAAATAATAACAACGATGGTAAACCATCTAACTTTCCGTAAAACACTTTAAACTATGTTTCCTTTTTTCCTTTTCTGGAAAGACTCTGCAATGCACACTGGTGGAAAATAATTCGCAACACAAAAAATGATTAATGCGGAGTAATGAAATCACGGAAGTGCGTTTGTCTAAGTAATATATTTAAGTTATTAGCATTGCAAGATCACAAGTTAATATACGCGTGACGTAAGCCATTGCAAATGTGAAATAAAAGACGTAACCCCCAGAATATTGAATGCAAGCATGCAAACGTACATGCACTGTGTTGTACAGGTGCCGGATGTGAGTTTGTGCGAAGGAGTTCCATGCCTGTTGCAGTTGGTCGGTCAATACAGGGACGGTTAACGCTGTTTGTGAATGACGCTGGAATTTTCGTCAGATGACGTCCCATATGTGCGCGATCGGAGACAGCTCTGGTGATCGAGCATGTCAAGGCAACATGTCGGCACTCTGCGGCGTGAGGACGAGCGTTGTCTTGCTGGAATACACACCCTGGAATTCTATTCATGAATGTCAGCACAACATATTAAATTACCAGACTGACGTACAAATTGCAGTCACGGTCCGTGGTATAACCATGAGAGTGCTCTCGCTCTCATTGAAATCACACCCCAGACCATAACTCCAGGTGTAGGTCCAGTGTGTGTAGCACACAGACAGGCTGTCTGCAGGCACTCAGCTGGCCCCCTCCTAAACAACAAAAGGCAATCAACACAAGGCATCATTTGTACCGAAGCAGAACCAACTTTCAACAGAAAACACAACAGACCTCCACCCTGCCCTCCAACGAGCTCTTGCTTGACACCAATGAAGTCGCAAATGGTGGTAGTTTAGGGTCAATGGAAAGCACGCTACAGGGCATCTGGCTCCGAGCCTTTCTTGAAGTAACCGATTTGTAACAGTTCGTTGTGTCACTGTGGTGCCCACTGCTGCTGTAGATGCAGTATGTTGCCGAGAGCCATCGCTGAACATGATGGTCTTCCCTATCTGTAATGCCACTTAGTCGTCTAGAGCCTGTCTTCTTGCAACCATACATTTTCGTATCACCGCTGCCAACAGCCACGTATGTGAGTTAACTATTATTTCGCTCTCATTTAAGTATATGGCCGAAAGAGTCAGCCTTCAGGAATTGTGAAACAAACCCTGTCCTCCAGGACCGGCTGCCACAAGAGGCGCAGATTCACCACGAGATCGGGAAACTCACAGGCGTCTGTTGTATATTGAGGCGTAAGCGCTGTAGTGTGCGAGTGATACATAAGAGAACCTACGTCATAGAGAAACCGAGTAGAAGGCGTTTGTGGCCACAGAGATGTAGCAGTGTTAAATATGGTGGACCTAAGATCGGCCATAAAGTAAAACCTTTATGAAAACTATTTAATTCTGTAGTAATGCAGGGAATGAAGCGACAGTAATTTTAATCTACCATCCTTCATAAATTTTCATGGTAATTCCAATGAAACTTGAATATTGATCATATCTGTAATAGAATGAGATTTTCACTCTGCAGCGGAGTGTGCGCTGATATGAAACTCCCTGGCAGATTAAAACTGTGTGCCGGACCGAGACTCGAACTCGGGACCTTTGCCTTAAGGTTCGAGTCTGGGTCCGTTTTAATCTGCCAGGAAGTTTCATATCTGTAATAGTTTACGGGTTTACTGCTAAAGTGAAATTCACAAGTTTTGTAGCAAAGACCTGAATACTAAAACCTGAACGCTTTAGTCGTTACTAACGATCGACATTTCATATAGAAGCGCATCATTAAAATGACGAATGTTGTAAATATCAACTCTATAACTTCATTTGTTTGAAAGATATGGTAAATTTAAATTATCAATATTTTCAGTTAAGCATCAGATCATCATTTCCTCCACACAAAACACACTGAACGTTGACTGCATGACACCCTATTGAATCATTAGGTAATAGAATATTTGTTGTAAAGTTTAGTTCTTAATAGATACTTTTGTTCTTTATTTATTTATCAGAAAGCACATTTGCGTAAGGCTACTGGCCGCGACATTAAAAGTTAAGAAGAGAAATGTATTGGTTTTATGTAAAAGAAGTTAACGATAATAATGTAATGGATATTATTGTTATTTATTTAGAACGTGAAAGTGGTCAAGCTTTGATTATTTAAATATGTTAAAATGTTAAAATAATGTAACATAAGCTGTAGCCAATCAGATGGACGGCTTCAGGGAAGGGAACTGCCCTAGTCAGTTGAGTGAGGATATTCAGCGCGCGGGAAACGCGGCCAGGGACGGGCAGAGGGACAGCGCTAGTGCAGGCGCGAAAGCGAACAGTTCGGCTGGAGACACCAAAGGGTACAGTTCGGATTGAGCCGCGAAAGCGGTGAGCAGCCGCGCGCCTGGTGTGAACTCTAACTTTTCGCGTAGATAGCTTCTATTTCGCGATGAGATTGTGAATGGTCGAACTGTGTCAAATGGATATGCGCTCGAGTGTAACAGTAACTGTAAATACGACCACTATCGCTATTAGTTTGCTTTCTGAATAAACATCTTTCTAACCAAATCGCAACTGTGTGGCCTACATCATTTACGGGTCGTTAATTTAGTTCCCGATATTATTGTTACTGTTATTATATTTTATATTAACTATGTATTTCGCGAACTTGCCATCAGCCAGACAATTTAACCAAAGTGCCACAAGTGTCTAATTTAGGTCGTGTAAGCGGACACGTGCGGTTCCACCCCTAGACGAGTTTGAGCCAAGACATTTCGACGAAGAGGAACCGCATGTGAGCCCGAACATCTATGGGATGATAGCTCGCATGTGCAATGGCTATATTCCTGCCAAATCTTTCTGCAACATCCAGCTTCTCGTAGCCATGTTACATCACTCAAACTCAGTGAGGTGTTGATAATGGCGTCTTTGTCTCCTTAAAGGCATTCTTGATTAACATCAGATCATCACGTCCAATCTCAAAGGTAACTAACACTCACGACTATTGAAGAGCGTCTATTGAAAACAAACTTGATTGGCACCCTCATGGTGCCGCTACTATTACCACTCTTGTGCAACTGGCAAGAAATTTGAATAGATATCGTGTTTCAGATGTAGAAACACGTCTACCAACTTCCGTTTATGTCGCACATCTCATTTTTGGTGTTGTGATTCTTTTCCGTCAGTGTATACTCTTATTACTGACACCTTATCCTCTTTCTAAACGCAACATGTCGCTCGTTATAGATGGATTCTGGCTCGTTTTTTCAGGCTAGAAAATGGGAAGTTGTAGTGTTATGAAACAGTCGCAAACCAAACATCATCATCATAATTGTGAAACAATGTGTGCGTATAGTGTGTGTAGAGTGTGCAGTCACTGGCAGTGAGTATTACCGTTCTGTCATCATTAAATAACTCATTTGTGAAACATTACTGTGCACTAGGGGTAAACCGAATGGGGCTGCACTGTTTTAAACAGTGTGGCCCTGTATTCTGGATGGTGGAGTCTCATGTCTTCATGCATCCATCCTGAGTTAGGTCTTCATAGTTCTCTAAATTATTTCAGGCGAATGTCGGGATGGTTCCTATTATATGGTTGGTTCCTACTATAAGTCCACGGCCGACCACCTGTCCCATCCTCGTCATTGTAGACCTTGTAACACCTCCGATATTTTACTTATCCCGACCCGATCGGATCTGATAGCAGCCCAAATAATAATTAATTAATGTGACTGTGTACCTAATGGGGCTGGCAATCGTATTTGACTGCTACGGAGTTGTTACATTCCATTTTGTCCTTCTCAAATTCTGTAATAATGAGATGTCTGGTGACAAGAAGAACGCCAACACAGCTTCACTAATCAAGACCTATATTCGTCTCAAAAACACAAGAAAAATGAGACAGCCACTGCCTTCGTCATACATATTTAATAACGGCTAATCTCAGCACAGGCTTCCTCGCTATTCATTATCGGCACACGCAAATTCAATCACTGTAATCCAACACCGCAATCCAACACTGCAATCCAAATGATGCCGGCGCGATAGACGCGAAACCAAAAATATCGGCACAGAAATATCACTGATCACTCTCGTAATTGTACTTCTTCACTTTCCCGTATTATTCTAACACAAAGGGGTTAAACCGCGGCGATGGCCACTCCCTTTGTCGGTAAGCCTTGCATTACATCAACCGGCCTCCACACGGCTCGGCCCGCAACCTGGGAACTGGCTCAACTCACACTCGCTCTCGCAACCCGACACTATCGATTGTTTGCCCTATCGACCTGTGCCGAGTGCAAATTTATAGTAAGGGCCTACGGACCCCTTACATCCCCGCCCTCGAAAACTTCTTTGAAGCCACTGGCGTAAAAGAATCGGCAAGGGAATTGCTACATCTGAACAAAGCACATAGTGTAAATAATTAATTCACCAAATAATCCCTCGACTCCGGTAGTGGGCCGCCTCCACAATAGTATTCTACAAAAGGTTATTACACCTCATAAACATGGCATTGTCCAAATTACAATTTTTTTATATCAAACAGCAATAGTCCTCTATAGTCCATATTGAATGAAACACACAACATACAATCAAAAATTATTACGTGAACACATGACATATGAATTATTATATTACAAAATAGTTGTTACAGGTTTTTTACACCCATTCTCAGGTAATCGTCGATATGAAATTTGAAGTTCTAGTTACAATACATCAGAAAATACAATGCAAATAAACATTCCCCTTTTTCAAATGTCCATTCAACAACTAAATATCCTAAATATATCTTAGTAGGTGTGTTCGGGTCCTTGCAGCACTCACTCTTGACTGGACCTCACCTGGAGTGTCATTCAGTTTTCCGGTCCCTCCACCTCTTCCTCTATAATCAGACGAATGATTAAAATGATTCCTTGGGTCATTACTTCCCCCTCGGTTTTGATCATTAGCTTGATTGTGTTCCTGTGATCGAACAGATTCCAACTGTTCCAGTATCTCCATCAAGGCCTCCCTATCTTTAATTAGGCTCCCGGATACCGTTTCTTGTATTTTCCGGCTCAATCTTCTTTTTATCGCAGATATCATTACGTCATCACTCAGGGGTTGTTCCAAGGTCTCGTTCAATTCCCACAAATGTTCGGCAAACTCTTTCGACGTTCCTCTCCATGTATTAAGTGACTTGCGGTGTAGTAGGTCCTCAAGTGCTGCACACTGATGACTTTTGGACCAGTGTTTCTTCAAGAATTCTCCTTCAAACTGATCAGAACTAGTAGTCCCTTCCTTCTTCTTGACTCCCCAAGTGAAGGCCTATCCCCTTAACTGCATCGTTGCATTGTTTCTGCACCTGCGTCACCTCGGCGATTCCATGATCGCAATTTGTTTCCACTTCGGTGATTCTTTCTCCCAATTCGGCTTTAGTTTCTTCAATATCGTCTTCTATCTTTTTTGTTAGCTTCCCTTCTATCTTCTCCACGTCTCCCTGGACTTGGTCTATGTTCTCCTGTAGCTTACTCTCTCTCTCATCGACGTTCATCTTCAGTCGTTCTGGTAACTCCTGCATTTCCTTCTTCAGATTACATTCCATCTTCGTGTACGATGTTTTGATCTCTTGTACACCTTTCTCTAACGATTCTCTAGTTTTTTGGAAATCTTCCTTTAATGATTCTCTGAATTCTCGTAAATCTTCCTGTATTGATCTGTGGAATCTTTCTCTCCTTTTCCTTGTTTCTTGAAAATATTCTCTTAATGATTCTCCAGTTTTTTGGAAATCTTCCTTTAATGCCTTGGTCTCCTTTAGTAACTCTGCCAACACCGACCACATATCGGCACCCTCTGAAACCGACTTATTTCTCGTCGTTTGTCCTGGTGTCTCGGGATAACTAGTTGAATGTGCTAATGGGCTATCTAATGACAATCCATAACCACTGATTCCTGAATCATCTCTGTCTTCCTGTCCTATCCCTTTCCTTTCAACTACTGCCTCAGAAACCTGCTTATCTTCAGTAGACATGTTTGGTTTATTTTTAATGCACAGGCAAGTAATATAAAATAACTTCTAGTAACCCAAAACACCCCTAATTACCACGAAACTAATCAAACAGTACCTGCAGTGTTTTCAGTTAATCCCAAAATTGATGCACTACATATGAATACCGAACATAACAACTATCAAAACCTAATAACTTTAAATATCAATTCTCACATACACAGCTTATGTAAAATGTTCTAAACAAGATAAATCACACCACTCATAAAATCTATAAATGTAAAAATCCCCAAAAACAATAAGCATATCTGTATAATCACCATTTAGACTGCGCAGTATGCATAAATAAGTATGCTATATTTCAGAGTATGTTTCGCAAACTTTTCGGAAATTACTGTGATTGGGCACTTTTCCTAATGTGAACTTCCGTTTACAATTGTTTATTTACCGCGAAGACTGCGCACTACAATTTAATGTTAGGCCAACCAGTCGTCTTCACTCACCAACTGACGTTACCACGAGTCGCGATGTTTTGACGTTTGAAGTGGGCATGGCGCTGTACTGCTGCCAGAGCCACGTGAAGTCACGCTGAAGATCTGTGGCGAGTCGTCGTAGTTCTCCGTCGGCCGCTCCGTGCCGCTGCAGGCGGGCGTAGTTTGTAGTTCGGCCGCTAGATGCCGGGTCGGCGCTCGGTGTAGTGCTTGACCTACTCCTTGCACAGGTAGTTGGGATGACGTGTGGCATCACCTCACAGATCGAAGCTCTTTGGCGCAACTGCTACACGGGTCTGCGTGACGTCACTCAACAATTGCGTCGCTACAATACACTGTCGTCCGCATAACAGTTTATGGGTCCACATGAAGCTGTCCGATTTTCACTATTCTAAGAGCAATATCGGTCACAATATTACCACTAAACACTTCTTTAAAGCTTTCGTGACGAATTCTTAGTTCGTTTTGCTATAGTAATGTTCACACATGTCTTTCTTTAGTGTTCACTTTTCACAGTTTTTCGCGCGGATTTACGCATTTGCACATTATAACACAGTTTATTGACACTATTATTCTTATCTAATATGGCAAGAAAAAAGTTTAGTCACAATCGTAAGATGCTATTACTTCGTATTGTTCAAAAATGCACTGTTCCTTGTCGCGATTTTAAAGTTTATGCTCTGTCTCGATCCAAAATTGAAAAAAAAATTTTTTTTTTTGTGTTAAGCAAGGTAAAATTACCTATTGTTCTTACTATTCGTCCGAAAATTGCACTTGTCCTTTCACGGTAAGCCAAGGGTGTAACACCGATATTTTACTTATCCCGACCTGATCGGATCTGATAGCAGCCCAAATAATAATTAATTAATGTGACCGTGTACCTAATGGGGCTGCCAATAGGATTTGACTGCTACGGAGTTGTTACATTCCATTTCGTCCTTCTCAAATTCTGTAATAATGAGATGCCTGGTGACAAGAAGAACGCCAACACAGCTTCACTAATCAAGACCTATATTCGTCTCAAAAACACAAGAAAAAGGAGACAGCTACTGCCTTCGTCATACATATTTAATAACGGCTAATCTCAGCACAGGCTTCCTCGCTATTCATTATCGGCACACGCAAATTCAATCACTGTAATCCAACACTGCAATCCAACACTGCAATCCAAATGATGCCGGCGCGGTAGACGCGAAACCAAAAATATCGACACAGAAATATCACTGATCACTCTCGTAATTGTACTTCTTCACTTTCCCGTATTATTCTAACACAAAGGGGTTAAACCGCGGCGATGGCCACTCCCTTTGTCAGTAAGCCTTGCATTACATCAACCGGCCTCCACACGGCTCGGCCCGCAACCTGGTAACTGGCTCAACTCACACTCGCTCTCGCAACCCGACACTATCGGTTGTTTGCCCTATCGACCTGTGCCGAGTGCAAACTTATAGTAAGGGCCGACGGACCCCTTACAACCTGCACGTCTAAATGTCTGCATACGTGAATTATTTTTGTTGTTCTTAAATTGCAACACCAATACGTGTTCAATGTACTTGTAAAAGATATCTTGTGGAACTATTACGACTGCAACTGCTACCACTGCTACTACTACTACTGCTGTTGCTGCTGCTACTAAACCTCGTCGCTGAAGTTCGTTGTTTTTGTGCAGCAGGTCAACAGGAATGCAGAAATCGTAGCTCTGTGACAGTATTTGGCGCTTTGTTTCAACCGTTGACTCTGAGGCGATACCAGCGGCGCAGAGGACCTTTTTTCGGCTATGAAATTGCACATTTCCCCTTCTCTTCCAAAAATTTTATTTGCTTTTTTCGATCGATGTATTTGGGTCACAGATTAAAATGCATGTGGCCGTGTACTACAACAGCTGTCTTGTGTAAAACAATTTAGTATCAGCAATCCATAAGGGGTTTCCCTTTTCCAGAGACAAACGCTAGACTAGTTGTGACTGCATTGTGAAGCAGGGAGAGGGGCGTCGTTATGAGAGCTGGGGCCGGATGACGGCACGAACACTGCCGCCGTGTTTATTACGTGTTGGAAATGGGCGGCGGAATCCGTGCTGCAAGGTGCTGGACAAGATACCTTTCTGGGCACGGTAAGGGCTGAACGGCCAAGCGACAGGGAAAAACTGAATCCATTATTTGGACACTGTTATGTAAAGGATTCATCTCGACTGTAGAACTGCGCCGAAACTGCAGCCGCACCAAGTAGTCGGCATAGTTTCCTGTGAACAGAGTGACAGTCAAGAAAAGCTAAGAGGTATATAGTGATTGCTAAAGCTGCAGTATTTTCTGTCGCGGGCGGCAATGTTAACGGCACACTTTAGCAAAGTCTCAGACAGTAATTGCTAGAAATTCGAGAGAATTATTTAACGAATGAAACTGCTGTACCTCCTAATCCAGGAGGGGACAACTGCCTCTCTTACGCCCCTACCCTCCCCCCTTATGGACGACTACGTTTGTCGCCTGTTTAATCGACACGGTAAGCTAAATTTGTGTTCGTCATTCAAGTAGCAATCTGCAATAACCATCCACAACCTTACCGTGAAGTTCATATTGAGAAGCCTTCTCTGTTACTCTGTCCGCCTCTGGAAGAATCTACTCTGCATTCTGTGTACAATTCACGGCCCAACTGAACTGAAGAAAATTCTGAGGTACTTCCTTTCGTCAAACTGACAACTTTTCCTTAAGAATTAACACTTATCACCAGTTTCTCTCTCTCAAACAGGAAATCAAATGCTTCAGTCTGCTCACATCCTTCTTTCTATTTTTCTTTCTCAATCAACGAGGCCAATTTGTTTCACCCTTCTTCCCTGTTTGTGTGCTATCACGTTCCTCTTATAGACCCTTCATTGTAGCCATTGACCTCAAGTTTAATCTACCTGACTTGACCTGTTTTTGTTCTATTCTTGATGATATAATATCAACTTGCTTTTTTTCTGCTACAGCTCTTTGTTCTCCACTACTAATGTTATAGTTGATGGTCCTAATCTTGCCAGCATTTATTGATAAGAGTTTGAGAAGCCGAGTGGAATCCGCTTGAGTTATATTGTCGTAAGTAGACTAGCGACTTCTAGCATAATTAATCAAAGGAATATTTACATTAGTTACTACTGGCCGCTGAAAATAATAAATGGGGAAAGTCTTGACCGGGACTCGAACCCGGACCTCTGCATTACTTACGAACGAGCTCCTTGACCACCTTGGCCATCCGAACACAGTCCCTGGCCGACCCAAATTTCCAACTTACTCTCACACTACTGAAATATACATGTAGGACAGCCTATCCAAATCTTCCAAGTAGGAAGTCCTGGACATGGAGTTAGGCCACGTAATGATAAGGATACTGAAGTGAAATTTGAGAGGAGATGAATTTAAACAGCCATCCTGTCATCCAGGTTAAGCTTTTCCGTGGTTTACCTAAACCTTTTATGGTGAATGTCGGGATCGTTCATCTGGAAAGGGAGACGGATGGATTGCCCTTCTATTCTTATCCCATCTGAGACCGTGCTCTCTCTTTAGTTTACTCGTACACTGCATTAATTTAAACCACAATTTCCCTTTCCTTAGTCTGCTTGTTCGATGACAATTTTTTATTGTTTTGATTCTCTGTGTCAATAACACACGATCATTACACACCCATAACCTATTATACGAGAAAGATGGGAATAAGAAAAAAAAAAAGTGGTAAGCTCCTGTTGGACCAAATTGCTGAGGTCATCGGTTCCTAGGCTTGCACACTACGTAAGCTAAGTTAAATTAACTTACGCTAAGGACAATCCACACACCCATGTCCCATGCGGCTACCTCGCGCGGCAGAATAAGAAATCCTTGAACTATATAACACCAAAATTAAGTCGTCAATGATAAAATGCGCTCAGTTGTAAGAATTATTTATTGCTAAAAAGGAAAGCACTACCCGTTTTCAGGACATATGTTCTATCTTCAGGCGTATCTGCAAAATTTTAAATAAATGATAATGCCTATCCACGTGGTTAAGATAATCAAAGCTAAACACGACCAATAGAAACTCTTAGAAAAAATACCCTACATGTGCTTTAAAATGTGGATCAACAAAGGATGTACAAGTAAGGTTACAATAAGTTACAATATGTTAAAATAGTGCATACGTGGTATACAAGAGAATATCCTCTTTAATTCTAGGTCTGCCAGAAAGCGTCTCACAGAGGAGAACCTACATAAAAGGATGAAGGTCCCCAATCAGAAGTGCGGAAACGGTCATTAAATGCAGTAAAACATATAAAGAATTAACGGCCGGACATCCCAAATCCACCCATTGCAAAACTTAACAACGATCCAGGTTTAGGGGCGCGCCATGCCACACGTGGATCCGCATGAAGACATTTGGGCGGTCTGTCAAACACAAACGTCCAACAAAGGGGTTATATAAACTGCGCACCTGCTGGTACAAGTACAGTTTGCGACTAACCAGCGCTGCAGACGCACCCACCAGGTCAATGCGAAGCACAAAACAAAGTTGAGGTACCGGCGGGAGCGACCGTGTAGACGCAACGTTACCGAGTGGACTGCTCACGACAGCTGACGGTCGAAATTTGGACTATTGTACCCTCCAACAACAGGTCTAATAAACCACAAACTGGTATGAGCTGCAGTGAAAGGTAACTTCTCTCCTGTACAGGTATAAGAGCGGCGCTAATCACATAACACCGCGTTTGCACCCTAATACATTGCAAACCAACTAATAGGGTCAAACCAAAGTTGACTGACATAATTCGTACAGTGTCACTCAAGAATTATGCTAGAGAGAGCATGGTCTCAAACTGTCACTAATTCATAAGGGTACAAAGTTGAGGAACAGCTACTACAAATGGAAGCAAACCTATAAAGCACTTGCAGCCTACCAGCAATTATAGCGGAAGCAGCGTAAGTTACAGCACTATTGATCACATTAATAATAGCCATACAATAAAAACCACAATGAAAGGTATTTTAAGTAACACTGCTCACGCCAGCACTACCCACATCACTAAAATCCAAAATAAAACCAAAATAACAAAAATCACTGATAATCAAAGCCATAAAACACACAGAACTTCCAATAAGAAAGCCCATAAATGTGCTAGGGTGCAAAGCCCCCCTCCCCCCCCCCCTCCCTCATCTCCTGTAAAAACTGGTAATTTAATTTCAAAACTGCTGAACATAAAGCAACCATTCAGCTTGCGTTAGACAACGGCCAACCCTTGTGGCACCAACAGGGAGCCACGTAGTATAGAATCGGAACGTAAGCTTCAAGGACGAAGACTCTTTTCATAAACAAACTGATAGAAATTCACTAAATAACTATAAGCTGAAGATATAAAGATCCCCTATATTTGCAACACAGATCGATTTTTACCGGGCTGTAATACCCTGAAAGCAGCGGATGTAGTTGTCAAGTTTGCATCTGTCTTTTAATTCTGTTTGTTCATTAAGTGCCTTCTCAGAGTAAATAATGTTACGTTTCGCCTTTGGGTTTTACATAAAATATCTAGATCTTCCCTATGTCCCATAAACTATAATTTCCGGGCGCTAGGTGAAAAGACAGCCTGACTTTGAATTATTGACTGTACCGTGCTGCTTATGCCTGATGTTCAAACTTCTTCCCGTTTGGTCCAGATATGTGGCGTCACACTGCGGGCACTTAATCTCATATATTCCTGTGTTATCGTACGGAATAACCTGCCGTTCTTCACGGTGTATGAAACATTGACCATTGTTTTTGGAAATAATGTCTTGAAACTGAGTAGTGCATTCCTTGTAAGTAATAAATAATTTTTAAAACTCAAGCGGATTTTGTCATTGACGATAAATAACAATTGTGGATATCTCGTCCAGCGAAACTTGTACAAAAATAAAAGTTAAAAAGCTTAATATTTGACAAGTAATGAGTGAGGAAACGACCATGATCTACCAGTGTGAGCATTATTTATCTACATATGTATTCCGGGAGCTATCATATGGTATGTGAGAGAGGATGAATAGTGCGTGCATTACTCTCAATGTTCCATCTGTAGGAAGTGTGGTTGTCAGCACCTCTCTGCATACTCCCCGTTTATTGTACGAAAATAGTAGCCGCTACTAAAATTTTGCTGTTTGACAGCTAAAGGTATGCTCACGTGTAGCCAGTACTGAAGAAAGAAGAGCAACTTTGCTTCAGATGTCTTGCACTATTTTCTTACATTTTTCGAAACACGTTTAAATGAAAGGGAAACGAATTGTGGTGTATTGATGGAAATCCGTCCTAGAGCCGTTAAGTGCGACATTCATTGATAGCGAAATCTTCCTTTATCAAGAGTCACAGCTCGAAAATGTAGTTTTCGAGAAGTAGACTCGTGCAATCGCTGTTCTGTATAAAAAAATTGTAAAACAATTTGTATTTAAAGTAAGGAACAAAAAAACTACTTTGCAAAATGAGAATAGGACTGACTGTATAAACGATTCGTTACGGATGATGAGCGAATGGCGTATAGTATATTCGAATCAGCTGAAAGTAAAATCGACCAGACGCTAATTCACTGCTTCCTAGCTCCTCATGGCGTCGCAGACCGGATCAATAGGAAGGGTATGAGTTCAGCAAGTCGCCCTCGCTGTCGTTAATGTCGGCATAAGAAACCAAAACGGCCACATGTCCTTCAGCGAGGTCCTCAGTAGCTCTCAAGAGATCTTGTATATCTCGATTCACTTTTCCAGTCTCGTCAAGTCTGACACGCTGGCCACTCAACTAAGCAGAATGACAATTAGCGAGGCTAGTTGGATGTCAAAAGTAATAAGAAAACATTGTCGTACGTGGTTTAATACATATTCATGTGGAGACAGATTAGTTCTGTACATCCATCTTTATACAGATGGTGCGGGACCTCGGCTGTTCAGTATAAAATGTCGAATCAAAACACCTTCAGCCGTCTAGATAACCAGTTATTTTATGAGCAAACAGTTTTTGCACTACAGTTGGCAAGTGATCGAAGAGATCGCTGTGTAAAAATATACGGATATCAGTCACTGAATGCTGGTCACTATTTAAACTGGACCAGAAATGGGACTCTTCCTACAAATCGGTTGGGGGGGGGGGGGGGGGCCTGAGGATGGAGCAATGTAGCAACGAAACTGGTTGGTCAAATAAAATAAATGGAAATTTAGACGACTGAAAGTTGTTTTGATTCGACATTCTAAACATACTGTGTGTCTATAAATGTTTACCCTTATAACAAGACACCGTAACTCTTTATTGGATACAGCAAATGAATCACGTGTAATACCACACATGCCTCTACTCATTTAGTTTTGAACCATACACAGACATTTAAATCATTTCAACACGTGCACCCCTGCTAACATGCAGAATATCAAGTCGATATTAAATCTCTTGGCACACATTCTGCAACATGTCTGGTGTGATTGTGCCAGTGATGTCTCTGATGCTTTGTTGCAATGTCATATTCCTAGGAACTGCTGTTTTCTTCACACTGTCTTTCTCATATCCCAAAGAAGGAAATCTAAGGGGATAATGCCAGGTGATCTCGGGGGCAATGGAACTGGGTTGTCTCTGCCAATCTACCTGCTGTGGAGGTTTCGTTAAGAAAATTGCGGACTTCTGGAGCCCAATGAGGTGGAGTGCCATCTTGCTGAAAGATGATAGTGCCTTATGTACCTCGTAGCTGGGGAATGGCATAATTCACCAACATGACTAGCCAAACATCTCCACTTATACTGCTATCAAGGGAGAATAATTGACCAGTCACTTGATCACACATTAACACACACTAAACATTAACCTTCAGACTGTCCCAAATGTGTTCTCGTACGGCATGAGGATTTTCTGATTCCCAGATCCAGACGTTATCTTTTTAAAACTTTTTCTCCTGATCCTTCAGTTCTTTGGTTAACTTTTTCAATTGCATCAATAACTGGTTAAACTTCTTAAATTTTTCATATTCTGTTAGTGGTTGTTTTTTGCTTACTTAAACTCTTCTTTTCATTGTTCTTTTACTTCTTTATTATATTTAGCTTTTTTACAATCTCTGGCTAATATTTTTCAAACATTTATTAAGCATAAGAAACACAACCATCAATTATGTATTTTACATTTAATGTGTATGTTTATCATTTTGTTCAGTGTCTTATGTTTAACATTTATGTTAAAGGTTTAAGTTTAAGGTTTAGTTCAATGTTTACGTTAAACATTTAAAAAAGTCTTAATGTTTACTGTATATTTACCTTCATTAATTTTTTTGTCATATCTATCATAATAGAACCAAATTTATCCTTATACCAACATTTATTACATAATTCTTCAAATTCATCAAACTATAAATCAACACCAACAAATTCATAGTAAATATGTCTTAAATTTGTATAAACTTGTCTAAAAGTATCTAAAAAAATTAAAATTATCTCTAAATAATTGTTTTGGTATTCTTGCATAAGTCTGACTTGAATAAAAACAATCTATTCCTTTATGTCTTACTCTAGTAACTTATTCTGTATCTATATCTTGACTTTCAAGAATGAAATCATCAAAAACTACAAAACTGAATTATCTTACCTTCATTTAATGGAATAATTTTATCATT
The DNA here is from genome assembly GCF_021461395.2 of Schistocerca americana. Taxonomy (NCBI): domain Eukaryota; kingdom Metazoa; phylum Arthropoda; class Insecta; order Orthoptera; family Acrididae; genus Schistocerca; species Schistocerca americana. The sequence continues at coordinate 184,148,829 of NC_060124.1, read as the reverse complement.
ATTTTCAAGAGCACTAACAATTTTTCATTGATTTTATCCTCAATTTTTTCGCATCTTTTTATAAATTCTTGATACTTTGCTTGATCTAAACTTTTTGAATAAACATACAGATGATTAATTTTTTTCCAACATAACCATCCTGCTGCTAAAATATAATTATCAATCAATAGTGTTGTTTTTCCTTAGCCACTTGGTCCTACAATTGCTCATCGAATAGAACTTGGTAAAAGTTTATCATAATTGTTTTTTAATTTCTTCTCTGGAATTCTTATTTTTGGTTCATAATCTGTCATTTATTTACATAATTTTTCTTCATATAAATGAGTACATTATTTCAATTAAGTAATAATTCTTCTGTTCTCAGAAAAAGATTAACTGTTCCAATTAGAGAAACTTATAAAAACATTTCACCATAAGGTTTTTATTCAACTTTTTAACTCCAAATATAACATCAAAAATAATAAACTTTACTGTGATGGAAAATCAATAGAAATTCCTGTTGGTGAATATAGTTTGAAAATTTAGAAAAATTTATTCATTTGAAAAAGCCAAATATTAACATTAGAGCAGATAATATTTTAAATAGAATTGTTATCAAAAGTGTGGTGTCACCGCCAGACACCACATTTGCTAGGTGGTAGTTTTAAATCGGCCGCAGTCCATTAGTACATGTCGGACCCGTGTGTCGCCACTGTGTGATCGCAGACCGAGCGCCACCAGAAGGCAGGTCTCGAGATACAGAATAGCACTCGCCCCAGTTGTACGGACGACGTAGCTAGCGATGCACACTGTCGAAGCCTCGCTCATTTGCAGAGCAGATATTTTGAATAGCCTTCAGCTAAGTCAATGGCTACGACCTAGCAAGGCGCCATTAGTAACATTGCATGTATCTAAAGAGTCTCACTTGTATCGCCACAATCTCCAGATGTACCAAAAGGATGGATTAAAGTTAAGTATTCCAGAAGCTACGTATTTTTTTTTATAACATTCATTACGTATCCTGTTTCAGACCTCACGCCATCCTGATTTAGCTTAGTGCGTGCCTTTCGGCTTCCTCTCATTGTGTCTAGGCTGTCTTGTCTAGACACAACAAAAAGTGATAAAAAAGTATACATGGATAAAGAAGATTGTGTTGGTAAAGTTTTAGTATTTAATAATCAAGTTATTGAACCTAATAAAAACTACTGCTACAAATGTTTCTAAAATGATTCCATTTGAATTAACAAACATAAATTTTAATTTGGCTGATGGGATGTTTGTTAAACATAATGATCATTTTCATCAAGAAACTAATATTATTGCTTCATTTAAACCTATTTCTGAATTTGGTGCTCCAATAATTTATGAACCAAATCACCCTATAAATATTCCTATTTTTGATACTATTCAAAATTTAGAAAAAACTATTACTTCATTTCTAATGACAATATTACAAATGATACAATTGCATATGTTTTAAGTATGGAAAAAAGAATTTAACTTCTGATTCACTACGTAGAATACTAACTGAAAATTTCTAATTAAATAAAAGAATATAAAATTAGAAAAACTTAAAGAACTTTTAACTTGTTTTTCCATTTCCTTTTAAAATATTTTCAGAAAAAATAGAGTATTTAAAAACTGAAATCTTCAGTTCTTCAAAAATGAAAACGATCTCCAACTGTTTTCCGAACATTTGGAAAACATTTTAGTCTTTTCATTCTTTAATTTTTTCTATATAAAAACATGAATGGTAACACAGAAAATCTATTAATTGAACTTAAGAATTATAGTAATTGTTGTTCAGAAGTGTTCAGTAAATTATCAGAAGTTAAGAAAACATAAGTCTTACATTATTTCAACAGCTGAAATCTTATCTACTAAATTTGATGAGAGAGTTTTATTATTTTTGTGTGATAAATATAAAATTACTCTTACAGGTCGTTATATTAAGATCTTTACCATTGATTATGATAAATTAGATAAAATTGTTTGATTACAATGTATTTGCTGTGATAAAAAAACACACAAAAGTCGTCCTATCCATGTTACTGAATTTGAATAAATTATAATTTTTTTGTATTTTTTCTTTTAATTGAAATAACAATTACTTTACTATAGTTTTCTAAGTTTTTAAATAATGCAACTTTGTTGACCATTTTGTTTTCATTTTATTTATGTAGACTTTGGTTGAGGGAAACTGCGAAATTAGTATGTTGGTTTGGAATTTTTACTCGCAGATATTTTGACACCTCTCTGACAATACTGGTGATCCTAAGATAATGTGAGCCGGCCACGGTGGCTGAGCGATTCTAGGCGCTTCAGTCCGAAACTGTGCGACTGCTATGGTCGCAGGTTCGAATCCTGCCTCGGGCTTGGATGTGTGTGATGTACTTAGGTTAATTAGGTTTAAGTAATTCTAAGTTCTACGGGACTGATGACCTCAGACGTTAAGTCCCATAGTGCTCAGAGCCGTTTGAACCTTAGATAATGTGAACCTACAACAAACTTCTGGTCTCTTGCAGGTACGGCGCGAGCTGCGCATTGTGACACAGGCGTCGAGTCCCGAGGCAGAGTTTACTGGGAGCTTCGCCAGTGCTGCAGGCGGAACGGGGGCGGTCGACGACGAGGACGACGAGGAAGACGACGACGACGAGGGGGAGGAGGGGGAGGGCAGCAGGGGGAGCGGCGGAAGCGGCAGCGGCAGCATCAGCGGCTACTGGAGCGACGAGTCACGCCACGAGTCGGCCACGCCGACGCTTTGCGAGTCGCCGTCCGAGTCGGCTGGCTCCGACTACGGCCGCGTCATCCTCGAGACGGAGATCAAACTGAGCGACCAGGCCGCCATCACCATGACCGTGCTGGAGGCCGACCACGACGGCGGCGGCAGCGGCGCCGACAGCGACGACCGGCTGCAGGTCGGTACTATGCCGACACCCAGAGTCGTCAGTAATTCGTTTGAACAGGAGTCTCGAATCTTTTCACCTCCACAGTGCCCTACAGTCAGCATTTACCACAAGCCATTTCGCACACTATATTCCTTATATACGCAGTTGCTAAATACAGTGCCTGACAAAAAATAGTGAAGCATATGGGGGAATGAAGGTGACGAAATGAAATTTCACTAGCTGAAAATGTATGTGATATTATTCCATTGATTACAAAATCGAGCCATTTTGTATAGAGCTTGGGAGTTTGAGCCCATGTATCAGTATGACATTGCACCCCCTCTTGCATGGGTGTGTGCACTAATTACAGTTACGAATGGTGTCATAGAGATAGTGCCTCCTTTCCTGAAGCCAGCTCAGCCACAATTGCTGTAACTTGTATTTGGTAACCAGGATACTGGCACTGGGGTGGAGTTGACAGCCAAGTTGGTCTCACGGATGTTCGATCGGAAATAGATCTGGGGTTCTTGCTGGCCACAGGACTGTCTCAGCATCGTGCAGACAATTCACAGAGACTCGTTCCATATCTGGATGAACGATGTACTTTTGAAAAATGACACCATGATATGGTCACATGAGACACAACCTGTGAGAGCACAGGGTGTCTGTGATGGTGTGCTGCAACATCAGAGTTCCCTCAGTCACTATTACCAATGACATGAAGTCATATTCAATAGCTCCCACTACCGCGATGATAGGACGAACGCCATTGCCTCTCCAAAACATTGAGCGAATGGGGTTGCTCCCTAGATCGCTGGCATACTTGCGAACTGCAGTCTTCTGGGGTAGACTACAATGCATTTTATCGTTGAACCATGTGACACCATTGATCAGTGAGCTATACTCCCCAGTGATTGCAGCAATCTAAATGCAGCCATTTGTGTTGTGTTGTTGACGACACACTACTCAAGGGATCATTGTTCCCTACTCCAGCAGCTGGTAGTCTCCAACCAGATGTGCGGCATGGCACATCATGGTGCAAGGAGCCCATTATTTATTTTCGGATTGCAGGTTTCAATATAAAGGGTTTATGATACACTTGGTGGACATTACGGTGATCCTCTCATCTGGTGCTCATACATAGTCGACTGGTACCTACTTGATGAGTATGTCTTCTCTCATGAACCCATACAGTCCAATATCAACCTACTGTTACATCTGAATCCTCCAAAAATGTGGGTACTGCAAGAACTGACCAGCTGGCCAAATGGAGAACGACAATGAGGCCCCTTTCCAACTCCATCAGATGCTGATAACGAATTGTCACACAAGCATGTGACATCTGACGCTGTTCACATTCCTTATATGCCCTACCAGGACTGGTAACAATGCTAAGGACAAACAACACTAATGGACTCTGGTGAAAGCTATGTCACAGAAAACTTTAACTGTAACCATATCCATACCTTCTGATGCTTACAAAGTTACACTGATATCTGATGATGTCTTTTGAGTGTTCCACATTTACTCTCAGACAATGTACATCGAATTGCAGAATCGCCTGTCAGTTATGTTTTGACAGGTCCATCTCTTTAAAACACTCTCTCACTCCTTGCAGCCACCTTATTTTTTTGCATGACCTGCCTTGCACATCTTTCTGGACAGTATTGCAGTATCTGTACCAGCTATTAAAGTTGTAACACAAGAAAAGATAGCAAATAATGCAATTTTATTCATAGTTTGTATGCAGTATAATACCCACGTAGGTAGCCATGTGCATTAGCACTCTCTACTGGGATTTGCGAAGGTGCACAGACCCTGCATCGAATCCACCAACTAGATTAACGATGAGGGCTGTTGTGCCAGCCAGCCTGGATGGGGCTTTTATGCGTTTTTCCACATCCATCGAGGTAAATACTGGTCTGATATCCTCGTCTGACCTGAGTTACGATATGTGGCCACATTTAGAACTGATTCTCAATCTTTCCCTCGAGACAAAGTTTGACGCATTGTCTCCGTCTCCCAGGGGGAAAGGAGTGACGATAGGAAGGACACCTAGCCACCCTCTACCGCTAAGGTTGCCAAATCCAGATTAATTTGCTGACCCTGTGAAGACACAAGATAAGGGCAGGAAGAAGAAGGAGGAGTAGTATATGCCGTGCAGCAGTGCAGTAGCAAGATTAAGAGGTTGGCACAGGAGAGGTATTCACGATGGGCCACATCAAACCAGTCAGAAGACTGAGGACTCAAAAAAGGAGAAGAAGGAAGAATGCCTAATTAATTCTGATATGAGCTTGAATGATAGATATAGGGACGTCCTTCCATGCTGCTGACGACTGGCGGTGCTCCAGTGTTGCAGCAGCCCTCGTTTGCAGCGGGTGGGAGATCAGGAGAACGCACTGGTCAGAGCAACAGTGGATCTGGGTCGATCTTGCGTTATCTTGTTAAAAGATAACTCCCTGTAGACAGCACACAGCTACAGTAAAATACACAACGGATGTAGTGGAGAATACCAGCTTTGAGAACCAGAGATGATCATATTTCATACGCAGTGGTATCCCACACCATCACGGCAGGTGCTGGGCCCATATGACGATGACGAACGCAGACTGGCAACGTTCGTTTTCCTTGGAGATTTAACGCAAAGGTTAACGCAGAACAGGGACATCTGAGAAAGACGACGTGGAGCCACTGCCGTGTCCAGTGTTGTCACTGGGCGCACCACTGCCAGCTGGCGCCTCACGTCCGCTGCTGCGTCGACGGAGCCCTCAACAATGATCCTAGCCGTGCCGGACGTCCGCGGTGCGCCATCCCACTGACAGTGCAGGTACTCGCTGCAAGCGAGTGCATTTTATGACTCCAGGCACGTGACGTAGCGCTACGACACTGCACGGCGAATGAATATGTCTGTCCTTGTGCACAGCCGTTCAGTTCATGCATTGCGTTGAGTGTGACCCTCCTACATCCGCCCGGTAGTCGGGCAGCCGACCCGCCCGTAGGTCACGAGTAAACGGCTTTCGTCAACACTGAGATATTTCCTTGTGTAGTCTGGCCACGGGATTACACGTTCCCTCCACAGGGTAAGGTGGCGTGCCTGCAGAAGCAGAGTGCGATGTCGGTGGTACAAGCAGTTCTGTCTTGTTGCAACACCAGATCAGTCCCGATGCTATAAGTCGGCGGTACGAGCAGTTTGTCTCATTGCTCAACGCTGGCAGACCTGGCCCAGTTCCTCGTGGTCTTCACCAGCGGCACGTCAGCCATCACACGCCAGTGACACTGGCACGTCGCTGCCTATAACCACTTTAGGGTTCTTCGCGTAGACGCATCGCAGACAACGTCAGAGGAGAGATATTTTCGTTGTATGTAGTTGTGCGGATATTTATCCAAGGAGTTTTGGTTTTATCAATAAACAGTTAAAGTGTCTTCGATCACTGCTCAGAAAGAAAATATGTCAGATTCCATATTCGGAAGACAGTGTAACGATAAACTATACTCTCGACAGGCCACATTCCTGCCTCTGACAATTTCTAGTAGACGTTTCCTTTTCTTGCACGATCTTCTCACAAACAGCCAACTTTTATACGTGATTTCTGAATGATCACTCTCTTAGCTCACCATTTGTCTGGTGTTCTAAATACGTGTCTTCTGTATAATGTTATAACTAGTAATGATAAACTGTAGACTTTGCCGATCCTCTTGTTTTTGCAACATATATCTTCAGAATCACATTCCAAATTGTTCAAGACCTTTTCCTTAGGTTAGTTCCACATTCATGTGTGGCTGTGTTCCAGACGTACAATTTTATGAAGATTCTCCTCAATTCGTTGTTACTAGCTGATACCTACACGTCTCTTTGTTGAAATAAGCTGTCTCCACCAGCCATTTGATATCCATCCACTGCTGCATAAAGGCTTCCTCTAGACTTTACAATGCATTAAATTGTTTCCATAAATGCGGCTATGTTTCCCCTGAATATTTCGTTACACCGTCTACCCTCCTACCATAAATTAGTCGTCTCAGTCTTTCCTTGTCTCTTGAAATCCAGCGAATAACTTTCATGATCCACCTACCATACATAACCCTGGTTACTTGTCCCGGTCATATCCATTTCAATTTGATTGCTACCATGATTATATCTTTTACTCCGTTCCGTTACCTGATGCTTCTGTTTCCCCCTTTCTCCGTTCGACATCGTAATTTTTCGTATGACGGGCAAATGTCATAAGCATTACGAATGTGGCTCAGATATGTTACATTAACACGTATTAGTTCGTGTTCACAGTTTAAGGAACTGAAAAAACTTCCTTTAGGATTGCAGAAAACTGTTTTGGGAATATGAAATCTCCTTCCCCGACTTCTGTTTCAGTTTTGAATTTCACACTACCCTCGTGATCTGTATTATAGCACTGAAGTATACCAAAATATTTTGAATGAGAGCATCGTTTTTCAAGGGCTATAAGAATATTTTTGCACAAAGTCTAAATAGGTATTGAGTACAGGATCCTTACAATAACACTGTTGACAGTATGGAGTGTAACTGGTAGCTGCAACTGTTCGCGCGTATTTTATGATGGTCGCTTGAGAAACTATAAAGGTTTAGCCTTTTATGCTAAACAAGTTAAATGTTATTATTTGTTTTGTAAATAAAAACCGCCTTCTCTTGCTGCACTGTATTTTATTCTCCCAGACGCGTTTCGCGTTATTTCACTTTAAGGTGCCATCAGTGTCCCAATGACACATTTGTGATACACTTTTGTTTTGATATGTGTTGTTCGTAGATTACAAAACAGTTCACTTCTCGCTTTTTATATAAATAAGTGATCACTTACAGTGCTTCGCGTTTTTAGTTGGCACCTGTGCTTCCTCTCATCTGGTCACATGGATCTCGCACTAACGCTCTATTTACGAAACATAAGCGTGTTTTTCTGTTTCTGACCTTTTTCTTCCCAATTCTCATTTTGTTTGCCGTTGTTGTTGTGGTGCACTATCAGTCTTCTGTCACTAATATAGACATTTAGTCGAAAACTGTGACTTCAAAACCAAGGAGCATGATGTACATAGCGAACTCAAAGTAGTTACGCAGATGCCAACTAAAAATGCGAAAAACTGGAAGTAATCACTTATTTATATAAAAGGCGAGAAGTGAACTGTTTTATAATCTATGAGTAATACATATCAAAACAAAAGCGTATCATAAATGTCTCATTATAGATCCCACTGATGAAGCCTTAAAGTGAAAAAAGGCGAAACGCGTCTGAGAAAATAAAATACAGTGCAGCAAGAGAAAAAAACTAATATTTCTGTGCTTGCTGCGGAATATGGCCACGCATACAAACTAAATTAGACATTATATTCAGTATGACCTCTACCTCTTCCTTCCGTTTGGCCTGAATAATACTCGTATGTATTACTGATATTTGTTCTTCTCACAAGCATGTACCGGTTCAGAGTTTAACTTTCTTTCCATTTTTGCTTCTTCGACATTCAAACTAGCCGGCCGCTGTGGCCGAGCGGTTCTAGGCGCTTCAGTCCGGAACCGCGCTGCTGCTACGGTCGCAGGTTCGAATCCTGCCTCGGGCCTGGATGTGTGTAATGTCCTTAGGTTAGTTAGGTTTAAGTAGTTCTAAGTCTAGGGGACTGATGACCTCAAATGTTAAGTCCTACAGTGCTTAGAGCCGTTTGAACTGTTTGAACATTCAAACTGGACGACAATGATGACATCGGTAAATAAGGCCTTACAACCTCTCTACGTTCTTCATCTTCCACTGTTATTACATCTATTTTGTTATAATAATTGTTGAACTTCACTTGCCTTTTAATTCTTCACAGGAATTAGAAAATTTTATTTCTATTTTATATCGTTGGAACTTTAATCGAAATTCACAATTAGTATGAAGCTATCGCGTTTTTTCTTTAAAACTCAACACTCAACGCTGGGAACTTAATAAAACTATACTACTCAAACTTCATCAAAAGTGCATCAAACGTTTTTAGACCTAAACCTTCTATGGGAATCCAGTCACTGCTGTTTTTATATAACTTCCAGGTTTAAATTATTAAGACTGGGCACGTTGCAGTCCTCTTAGAGTTTTGTAAGCCCACTTAAAACCACAGTTACAAGGAATTTTAATCACATATTTCAATTATGATAGTATGTAAAGAGGAATCACAAAATATTGCCATCTTCATAAAACTATATTTCCATGAATCTCAGTCTAAAAACTGGATATTCGAATAATCTCCAAGAAGAAATTTTGAACATTTTAGCTTGACACTGGAAAAATTCGCTGTAAGATTTATGCATAAAGCAACGCACAACTTAACAAAACTCTGATTCTTTACAGACCTTTCAAAGCGCTTTGTAAATTGTGGTAGTGTGTCCGGAAGGAAAGCGATATAGACATCCTCTTTGGGAAACTGCATAGAAAGAAACATTTGAGCTGCAGAATGTACGATTCGTTCTGGACATATTCTATGGAGTTTCAGCTAGATGTCAGAGTAAGGGTGCTAGTTTTCTTCACGAGGCTTCCTAAATATTTGTTTTCTACATGAAACACACATCTGGAGGAAGAATGCAAGCTGAAGGTATGAGATATTCGATGCCACCAACCGTCACCTAGTACCACCCACAAAAGGAGGAGGTTGAGTGGGAAAGACTCTGGTATCTTTTATATCCTCCTCTACATCTACATCTACATCTACATCCATACTCCGCAAGCCACCTGACGGTGTGTGACGGAGGGTACGTTGAGTACCTCTATCGGCTCTACCTTCTATTCCAGTCTCGTATTGTTCGTGGAATGAAAGATTGTCGGTACGCCTCTGTGTGGGCTCTAATCTCTCTGATTTTATACTCATGGTATCTTCGCGAGATATACGTAGGAGGGAACAATGTACTGCTTGACTCCTCGGTGAAGGTATGTTCTCGAAACTTCAACAAAAGCCCGTACCGAGCTACTGAGCGTCTCTCCTGCAAATTCTTCCACTGGAGTTTATCTATCATCTCAGTAATGTTTTCGCGATTACTAAATGATCCTGTAACGCAGCGCGCTGCTCTCCGTTGGATCTTCTCTCTCTCTTCTATCAACCCTATCTGGTACGAATCCCACACTGGTGAGCAATATTCAAGCAGTGGGCGAACAAGTGTACTGTAACCTACTTCCTTTGTTTTCGGATTGCATTTGCTTAAGATTCTTCCAATGAATCTCAGTCTGGCATCTGCTTTTCCGACGATCAACTTTATATGATCATTCCATTTTAAATCACTCCTAATGCCTACTCGCAGATAATTTATGGAATTAACTGCTTCCAGTTGCTGACCTGCTATATTGTAGCTAAATGATAAAGGATCTTTCTTTCTGTGTATCGTCTTTTTAGAAACCCATGCTGATTCCTACTGAGTAGATTTCTAGCCGACGAGGGTGGCCGAGCGGTTCTAGGCGCTACAGTCTGGAACCGCTCGACCGCTACGGTCGCAGGTTCGAATCCTACCTCGGGCATGGGTGTGTGTGTTGTCCTTAGGTTAGTTAGGTTTAAGTAGTTCTAAGTTCTAGGGGACTGATGACCTCCGATGTTAAGTCCCATAGTGCTCAGAGCCATTTGAACCATTTAGTAGACTTCTAGTCTCCAAAAAAGTCATTATACCCGAACATAATACGTCTTCCAAAATTCTACAACTGATCGACGTTAGAGATATAGATCTATAGTTCTGCACATCTGAACGACGTCCATTCTTGAAAACGGGGATGACCTGTGCCCTTTTCCAATCCTTTGCAACGCTACGCTCTTCTAGAGACCTACGGTACACCGCTGCAAGAAGGGGCGCAAGTTCCTTCGTGTACTCTGTGTAAAATCGAACTGGTATCCCATCAGGTCCAGCGGCCTTTCATCTTTTGAGCGATTTTAATTGTTTCTCTATCACTCTGTCGTCTATTTTGATATCTACCATTTTGTAGTCTGTGCGACAATCTAGAGAGAGAACTACAGTGCAGTCTTCCTCTACTGATCATACGCTAGATTTCCGTGTACAGATGCAGGTCTCGATTTCGATCAAAGTAATGATCGTAAACTCGAAACCAGAAGACTGGCGGCAACCGTGAAATTTCCGCTTTGGGGCGTAGGAGTCACTCTCACGAGTCTAAAGAAGACACTGACCTACAAGATTCATTCGCTAACACAAAAACACCATCACGCCCACGTCGCTTCTTTTATACCCACCGTCACAGCGAAAACTCATTAATTATCCACCTCCACGGGGCATCACTCGCACGAAGTAACGTGGTGGTGGCGACGTGGGAGTCAGGGTCGGCGCCCTAGTACATTCAAGGGTACTGCCATTGTCAGGCGAGGGGCCGCGAACATGAGCGTAGCAGTTACAGGCACGTGATAAACAAGCCCAGGACGGTAGTCAAATCTTATTGCCAAGGCAATAAAAATCTAGAAAATATCCTAAATAAAAGAATTGTCGAGTAAAAATTAGCTTTTGGTAGAATATAAACGATTAATGCGTCACTTAGACTCAGGGCATCAACAATAATTTCAACGATAATATTTTGAACAGACAGTAAGGCAGTGAAAGAGAAAAAAAAAACATCGCACCACAAAGGAATAATCCGAATGGAACGGAAGTCGGTAGATGTGATGTACATGTACAGACAAATAAATGGTTACAATTTCAGAAAATTTGAATGGTTTATTCAAGAGAAAGAGCTTCACAAATTGAGCAGTTCTGTACACTCTGGCCGTTATGCAAACAGTTATTCGACTTGGCAATAAGTGATAGATTTGTTGGATGCCGTCCAGAGGTATATCGCGCTAAATTCTGTCCAATTGGCGCGTTAGATCGTCAAAATACCGAGCTGGTTGGAGAGCGCTGCCCATAATTCTCCAAACTTTCTCAGTTGGGGAGAGGTAGGTTTGGCAAGCACGAAGACAAGTAGTAGAGACTCTCACCGTGTGTGGGCGGCTATTATCTTGCTGAAATCTAAGCCCAGGATGGCTTGCCACGAAGGGCAGCAAAATATGGCATAGAATATCTTCGACGTACCGCTGTGCTGTAAAGGTGCCACGGATGACAACCGAAGGGGTCCTGATGCGAAAAGAAGTCGCACCCCAGACCACCACTCCTGATTGTCGGAACGTGTGGCCGGCCAGTCAGGCTGCTACCCGACCACTGTCTGGGGCGTCTCCAGCCAGGTCTTTGCTAGTCATCGGGGCTCATTTCGGGGTGGGACTCATCACGTCCGACAATTCTGCTCCAGTCAGTGAAACCCACCGATTTCTGTCCCATTCGGATAATGCTTCCTTCGTGTGTCGTTTACTTTTGTCTTAGAGAGTATTGTGTCATGAAATAATGTACACTACTGGCCATTAAAATTGTTACACCACGAAGATGACGTGCTACAGACGTGAAATTTAACCGACAGGAAGAAGATGCTTTGATATGCAAATGATTAGCTTTTCAGAGCATTCACACAAGGTTGGCGCCGGTGGCGACACCTACAACGTGCTGACATTAGGAAAGTTTCCAAACAATTTCTCATACACAAACAGCACTTGACCGGCGTTACCTGGTGGAACGTTGTTGTGATGCCTCGTGTAAGGAGGAGAAATGCGTACCATCACGTTTCCGACTTTGATAAAGGTCGGATTGTAGTCTATCGCGATTGCGGTTTATCGTATCGCGACATTGCTGCTCTCGTTGGTCGAGATCCAATGACTGTTAGCAGAATATGGAATCGGTGGGTTCAGGAGGGTAATACGGAACGCCGTGCTGGGTCCCAACGGCCTCGTATCGCTAGCAGTCGAGATGACAGGCATATTATCCGCATGGCTGTAACGGATCGTGCAGCCACGTCTCGATCCCTGAGTCAACAGATGGGGACGTTTGCAAGACAACAACATACCTGCACCAACAGTTCGACGACGTTTGCAGCAGCATGGACTATCAGTTCGGAGACCGTGGCTGCGGTTACTCAACGACGAACCTGGGTGCACGAATGGCAAAGCGTCACTTTTTCGGATGAATCCAGGTTCTGTTTACAGCATCATGATGGTCGCATCCGTGTTTGGCGGCATCGCGGTGAATGCACATTGGAAGCGTGTATTCGTCATCGCCTTACTGGCGTATCATCCGGCGTGATGGTATGGGGTGCCATTGGTTACACGTCTCGGTCACCTCTCGTTCGCATTGACGGCACTTTGAACAGTGGACGTTACATTTCACTGTGCGGCTGGTCCCGGCGGTGGTTCGAGTCCTCCTTCGGGCATAGTTGTATGTGTTTGTCCTTAGGATAATTTAGGTTAAGTAGTGTGTAAGCCTAGGGACTGATGACCTTAGCAGTTAAGTCCCAAAAGATTTCAGACACATTTGAACACTCGTTACATTTCAGATCAGTTAAGACCCGTGCTCTACCCTTCATTCGAACCCTGCGAAACCCTACATTTCAGCAGGATAGTGCGCGACCACATGTTACAGGTCCTGTACGGGCCTTTCTGGATACAGAGAATGTTCGACTGCTGCCCTGGCCAGCACATTCTCTAGGTCTCTCACCAACTGAAAACGTCTGGTCAGTGATGGCCGAGCAACTGGCTCGTCACAATACGCCAGTCACTACTCTTGATGAACTGTGGTATCGTGTTGAAGCTTCATGGGCAGCTGTACCTGTACACCCCATCCAAGCTCTGTTTGACGCAATGCCCAGGCGTATCAAGGTCGTTATCATTGCCAGAGGTGGTTGTTCTGGGTACTGATTTCTCAGGATCTATGCACCCAAATTGCGTGAAAATGTAATCACGTGACAGTTCTAGTATAATATATTTGTCCAATGAATACCTGTTTATCATGTGCATTTCTTCTTGGTGTAGCAATGTTAATGGCCAGTAGTGTAATTAATTATCATCATGGTCACTTTGTTCACGATGAAATAAATTAGTCAAAACACGACATGCGACACGATATTGTAAAAAAAAAAAAGAAGCTGCGCACTATCTAATCAAAACCGTCTGGACACCAGTTAATGCACACTAATATCGGGTTTGTCCAGCCTACACCTGAACTCTTCTGGGGACTCATCCACTGCGGTGTCTGAATATCTGTGTGCGAATGGCAGCCCCTTTTTCCTCATAAGCCGAAACCAGAGAAGACACTGGTGTTGGATGTTGGGGTCTCGAGCGAAGTCGACTTTCTGACTACCCGAAGATGTTCCATTATGTTCAGGTAGGAACTCTGGCCATTCCATTTCAGGAATGGTATTGCCCACAAACCACTGCTTAAAAAAAATGAATTGATTGTATGGCATTGTTGGCCGGGAGTTCAGCCACCGTATTGCAAGTCCTTTTTAGGCGACGCCACATCGGTGATTTGCGAGTCATTGATGATGAAGGACACACAACACCCAGTCCCCTACCGGGAATCGAGCCCGGGCCCCCTCGTGGTAGGCGGTAGCGCTACCGCTACAGCCGGCCGGTGTGGCCGAGCGATTTAGGCGCTTCAGTCTGGAACCGCGCCACCGGTACGGTCGCAGGTTCGAATCTTGCCTCGAGCATGGATGTGTGTGATGTCCTTAGGTTAGTTAGGTTTAAGTAGTTCTAAGTTCTACGGGACTGATGACCACAGATGTTAAGTCCCATAGTCCTCAGAGCCATTTGAACCATTTGAGCTACCGCTACGCCACAGAGGCGAACACCATTGCGTCAAAGATACTGCTTTATAATAGCCATCATCAACAAACTGTTCCTCTACTGTACGCAATACACAATGCTGTGAAATGTGATGATATCCTTTTGTATTTAGTATTTTCTTAACCACAATCGGGCGATCACACCCTAACTATGAAAAACACCGCCATACCGTAACACCACCTTTTCCGTACTTCACTGTTGATAGGTAACGTTCTCTATTCTCCAAACCCAAACCGTTCCATCGGACTGCCACGGGGTACAGTGTGATTCATCACTCCCACTCCCTTGTTTCCAGTCATGCAATGTTCAGCGGCGTGACTCTTTACACGACTTCAAGCGTCGCTTAGCATTCACTTAGGAGCTGCTTGACCATTGTAGCCCATTCTTTTTAACTCCCTAGTTGTATTGCTGGAAAGACTTTGGAACTCACGAGAGACTCTTTTTGTTGATTTTATCCGATTTTTTAGGACCACTCGTTTCAATGCTCAACCATCCCTGTACTTGAGGTGTGCCTGTTGTAGGTTTGGCTGTGTTGGTTCCTTCGCGGTTCCACTTCAGTCACAATACTAACATCGGCGTCTTTAGAAGGTCTGAAGTGTCACGTATGGGTTTCTTTCTCAGCTGACATCCAATGAATAGTCCACATTCCAAGTCTCTCAGCTGTCCTTACCAACCCACTCACGTCGCTGTTACTGCTCCTCTCCTGACAACGCAGTACTCCCCGCCTCTTTTTACACTGGTGGGTCCGCCTATCGTGACATCTGGTGGTCAATTTCGGCTTACTTAGGGGTGTCCGGATGCTACTGATCAGACAGTATAGTACATGGATTAAACTGCTTGTAGAAATACGTCAACCAGCCACATTCTGTAACTGTATTTATACACTGTTTGGGATTTTCACCTATCTCCGATTGTTGTAGTACATTTATTCTTTCTTCAGCCAGCTAGATGTACGTGAACCTGAATGGCGTTTTCGGATGAATAAAGATATCCAAGGGATGTCGGTTTGATTGATGAGACGTTTCCTAGCTTTTCATTCGAACGCTCCTTATGTAAAAAGTATGTGGTTCGCGCATTTCTTCGAGTAATTCAATTCAAAACCACTCCGCTCAACCAGCAGTATCACTGATATATCGAGTTACTGCTTCAATTCTTTAAATATTCTACCCTCTGTTCAGTATTTTCGTTAGATTTGTAGGGGTCTTATACCGCAAAATTTCTTCGATTTAGATATTATCCTGAGGTGTTTAAATCTCTAAAAGAAAGAAAAAACTTATACTATTTTTCTTTTGAGTGAAAAAGTAGATTTCCTGCGCCCAGTTTTGAATACTGTGTCTGGATGACCTTTCTCACACTACATCACTTTATAGTGCTTCACCTATGGACCTGCTGGAAGGAAGTGAGAAATTTCTCTTTCTGGTGTTCCTCTCACGTTAAAATGCCTTTTATGCCAATGCATTTTTTCAACGTTTTCCAGTGAGTAGTTCCATCGCTGAGCTGCGTTTTGCAAGGCCGGGAAAACACCAGCATTTGACTTTTCTTCGGCAAGTATATTTCGCTGCCTCTTAGATATTATTTCGTGTTGTTTATATGGATGAGTTGCACAGTATTCGGCAGCTGTTGCTCTAACGTGTGCAATGTGAAATATTAGAAGAAGCCTTTTGGCTATAACCTTACAAGTAAATGAAGTCGTTTTCGGTCTGTTTTCGTTTATGTTCATTGGCTATTTTCTACAGCTTAGTTTGCTGATAATTTTTCAGGCGTGAAGTAATAGCTCCACACCTCATTCATCGTAACAGATAGGTTCACAAAATCAGAAATTTTTTTAAAACAATCAAAGATTTGCCGCTCGTCGTGATGAATCTCCTGTCGCCCTTCCGGTGCCGTGACAGTCTCCTGCGCGACAGACATCGCCTTTTTATTCCTGACATCTTCGTCATTAGGGATGCGTAGTTTCACCACCACTACGGATTGTTCAGAAAACGAATGACCGCACGATGGGCCAGCCGGAGTGGCCGTGCGGTTCTAGGCGCTACAGTCTGGAACCGAGCGACCGCTGCGGTCGCAGGTTCGACTCCTGCCTCGGGCATGGATGTGTGTGATGTCCTTAGGTTAGTTGGTTTAATTAGTTCTAAGTTCTAGGGGACTGATGACCACAGCAGTTAAGTCGCATAGTGCTCAGAGCCATTTGAACCATTTGAACCGCACGGTGGTCCACACTATCGTTGGGCTGTGGTATTTTCTGGCTCCTCTAGCGGATGATGAAGCATTGACTTCGAAATATACGAGATATACTTTTGTGAGCTTAAAAGAAACGCCCCGCGACCACGAAACTCGGTATAAGCCATTCTCCACATGTTCACCCCTCGCTGTGGTATATATTTTCCATTAACGCATCACTTACCGGAGACCTTGTTTGTGCAAGTCCGCGTTTTGTCTGTTCAGGAAAATCATCTCGTCATCCCCTAGAAAGAGGAAGGCGTCACTGGGTGCTACGTCAGTGGAATACGGACAGTCACTGTACGTCACCTCTCGAACGACACACTGCCAGTTTCGCTCAGACGACAGACCATGCTCACGCATTACGAATGTCATTAATTAAGGCTGATGTGTCCAAACATTGTCACATCCGTTTATCCATTTGCTGTATTAAATTTATAAAATGTAGGAAAACAACGGAGTTACAATATATTTTATGGGCGAAACACAAGAGCGGATTTGATTTTTGTCTCTCTTGTTGACTGACATTTTGTGTAAGGTTATCGCGATTGTAGCTTATAGTCTAGAAAGTAAGTAAGTAAGTAAGACTTCGTCCTGTCTTGGCCCATCGCGCGGGATTAACAGAGAGGTCTCAGGCGCTGCAGTCATGGACTGTGCGGCTGATCCCGGCGAAGGGTCGAGTCCTCCCTTGGGCATGGGTGTGTGTGTGTTTGTCCTTAGGATAATTTAGGTTAAGTAGTGGGTGAGCTTAGGGACTGATGACCTTAGCAGTTAAGTCCCATAAGATTTCACACACATTTGATCATTTTTTGTCTTGGCCCTACTGTTTATCTCGTCTAGTGCGGGGTCTACTTTTTCAGAATTTGACAAATTTTATTTAACTTTGTTACGAAATAAGCGAGTGGAAGTGCTAAGTTGAGATGGATATTTTTCTTGAAAATGCATTACACTTTTATTTCAAAAGCTCCCATTAAAGGAAAGTATTCAACACCATAACTTCCTGAGCAGCTAAAAAAGCAAAGACAATAACTTATGCAGGACGCAATAAGCAAAAAAATCAATGAAACAAATTTATCAGTCTCCAATTATCCATGCACGGATTAAGTCTCTATAAGATAAAAACCCATTTTACATAAACAGCCATACACGTTTACGAACAGTTAATAAAACTTATTACAACTTTTCCCAAAACTAAATGCAGTAACCAATAAGACAGGAGCCGCTGCACTCAATCTGAAGACGCCATCTTGCCTTTGACCGTACACACTAACGGTTTGCCGGCCGAAGTGGCCGTGCGGTTAAAGGCGCTGCAGTCTGAAACCGCAGGACCGCTACGGTCGCAGGTTCGAATCCTGCCTCGGGCATGGATGTTTGTGATGTCCTTAGGTTAGTTAGGTTTAACTAGTTCTAAGTTCTAGGGGACTAATGACCTCAGCAGTTTAGTCCCATAGTGCTCAGAGCCATCAGAACCACTAACGGTTTCCTGAATCAGGACCGGAGACTTTCTGAGTAACAAGTAAGCCACTCAGCACTTCTGCCCGTGAATCGAGGTACAACGGCTTCCACGACCCCGTGCAGGCGACCATCAGCACAGTGAATGACCAGAGGGTAGACACCGCCTTTGGTACTGGAGCTGCAAAACAAATGTCCAGCGGGGGCTCCACGCGTGTGACCCCGCCTATTGTAGCTGCGGGTTTCCAGCTGGTCACAAGATAGAAGTGTTGTGGTGCGGCGGGCAGCTTACTTTTAATAGGATGTGCCACAGTCTCCCCGGCAGCAGCGTCAAGACAACATAAGCGAGGGCAGCAGTGAGCGCCACCTGTCTGTCAATCGTGTAAACCTTGTCCTGTGTGTCATTGTGTTTTAAATGTTTGTGTATCCTATTTCCTGATGCGTTAATCTGGATATCAGCCTATTTGTCTAAACGACCCTGAGAAACCACCTAGAAACAACGTTCAAGATGAAACCTTCTGACAGATTAAAACTGTGTGCAGGACCGAGACTCGAACTCGGGTCCTTTGCCTTTCGCGAGTAAGTGCTCTACCATCTGAGCTACCCAAGCACGACTCACGACCCGTCCTCACAGCTTCGATTCTGCCAGTACCTCGTCTCCCACCTTCCAAACTTGCAGAACTAGTTTCGCAGAGGAGCTTCTGTGAAGTTTGGAAGGTAGGAGGCGAGATACTGACAGAATTAAAGCTGTAAGGACGGGTCGTGAGTCGTGCTTGGGTAGCTCAGATGGTTGAGTACTTGTCCGCGAAAAGCACAGTTCCCGAGTTCGAGTCTCGGGCCAGCACATAGTTTTAATGTGTCAGGAAGTTTCATATCAGCGCACACTCCGCTGCCGAGTGAAAATCTCATTCTGGAAACATCCAGGATGGTTGGTGCATAATATGCTGGGCGGGTTCGCTCCTGCTCTGACTCACCTCCCTGTCTCGCACACTCACGCGGTGCGCGTTACGCTGTATGCACAGGTTAATAAATATGTCGTCTTCAGTTATAACACGCGCTAAAGGAAGAAAAGAGAGAAGAACTACGCATCAGGGAGGAATATTCGAACGGGACGGAAAACGGTAGATGTGCCGTACATGCACAGACAAACAAATGATTAGAGTCAGAAAAATTGGAAGATTTATTCAAGAACGTCACAAATTGAGCAAGTGAATAAGGCGTTGGCCCACCTCTGGCCTTTATGCAAGCGGTTATTCGGCTTGGCACACCGACAGTGTTTCTGGATGTCCTTTTGAGTGACATCGTGCTAAACTCTGTCCAAATGGCGCACTAGATCGTCAAAATCCCGAGCTGGTTGGAGAGCCCCGCCCGTAATGAATGCTCCAGGCGTTCTCAGCTTGTGAGAGATCCAGCGACCTTGCTGGTTGAGGTAGGGTTTAGTAAGCACGAAGATAAGCAGTAGAAACTCTCCCTGTATGCGAGCGGACATTATCTTGCCGAAACGTAAGCCCATGTGGCATAGAATATCGTCGACGCACGGGTGTGCTGTAACGGAGCGGCGGATGATAACCAAAGAGGTCCTGAAACTTCTTGCCAGATTAAAACTGTGTGCCGGACCGAGACTCGAGTTCGGGACCTTTTCCTGGCAGAAGTAAAGCTGTGAGGACGGGGCGTGAGTCGTGCTTGGGTAGCTCAGTTGGTAAAGCACTTGCCCGCGCAAGGCAAAGGTCCCGAGATCGAGTCTCGCCCCGACACACAGTCTTAATCTGCCAGGGAGTTTCATATCAGCACATACTGCGCTGAAGAGCGAAATTCTGATTCTGCAAAGAGGTCCTGCTATGAAAAGAAATGGCACCTCATACCATCAGTCCTGACTGTCGGACAGTATGGCGCAAGACAGTCAATTTGGAATCCCAACGTTGTCCTGAACCTCTGCAGATACGTCTTCCACCTGCATTGACTGGAGTAGAATTGTCGTGTGACGAGTCCCGGTTCGAACGGAGCCCCGCGGTGATGTGTGTGGAATCCCATTTTCTCAATGCGTTCATGGATGTCTTTTGTAGTTCTATCTGCTTTAGTTTATCGCCTAGCAGTAAAAGAACGGCACTGTCGTTAATTTTGCGTGAAAAGTATCTCAGACGAGATATGCTAAACAAGCAATAATTGATGTTTAATTTTACTCACAAAATGTCCATCTTCTGAATCTCAGCGTCCTGTTCGACATTAACGATGCAACCATGTTCGTAATGCCAATGAGCTGCCTTTCTCGGAGTCCTAAAGATGGCGATCAGCTGCATGTGCACGTCCTCTGGGAGTGATGTGTTGTGACCCACATCTGACAAATTGTAGTAACTTCAGATGCATGCCACGGCTATCCTACATTGGTGACATTCTTCATCTGCAGCAATACCGTTTACCTGAAATGAAAAAGAAGTTCACATAAAGATGAAATTTTAGTCAACATACCCAACAGGCGTGGGAATACTAGAGCAACAGTTTGGTAATATTCGGTCAAGGTGTTTGTGGTGCAACACATTCCCATCAGCATAAATAGACAGTGTAACCGAAGTAAACTGTTTGCAGTTTCGCATAGTGGTGTACCAGAAGTCGAGGCGAACGATTTGATACAGGATCTCGGCCCACCGTGCGTGACCACCGCGCGAAGATTTTCAGTATCCACCCGCTCTCTCATGCCACAGGCCTACTGGGCTATTTAGTCCACGTTAATAATTCACATGAGGGGAACGAGAGAAAATAAATGCTTCTTTTAAATGTTACGCAAAAACTAATTACGTTTAGAATTCGAACTAAGCTTATCCCTTACAAGCGCATTAGTTTCCTACTAAGAAGGATATGCTGTCATGACTCACAATATTATGAGACAAAATTACACACGAACATCAATTTTACATTTTGTAACTGCAAGAACACGGGATTTTTAGTAGTCAGCGACGACTGAACCAAAATTTTGCGCAGCGCGATAGCACTTTGGCTCAGGTGGCTTCCGTAGGTCAATTTTAATCTGTCTCCTTGCATGACAGGCTGCAAGTGTCCCGTGTCACCTTGTTCGTTTCCATTTCACCTACACCACCACGCATTGGCTGCCAGAAGGACGCGTCTGGTCCTCTGCAAACTAGGTGGGTACGATGCACGCCGTCAGCTACGCCAATGATGATTCTTGCACGCTCAGTCTTGCACTCGGGGAGCGTGAGCTGGCGTCGGCGCTGTGTCCGTCGCTTCGTATAAGAGGGTACCAGGCGGCCGCACTGGCCCGTATGGCAGCAGGTAGCGTGAACACAGTGCCACCTGGAAGTGCGGCGTGCTGAGGCGACGCGTCAGACAGTGCGTTGCCCAGCTGGACGAGTTCCAGAGAGGGTGCACCCTTGGGCTGTTGGAGGCTGGGTAGTTCTGCCGTCGTACTGCGCGCCACACCAGACTTACAGACACCACCATTGCGTGAAACTTCCTGGGCTGTGGCTAAGCCATGTCTCCGCAATATCCTTTCTTTCAGGAGTGCTAGTTCTGCAAGGTTCGCAGGAGAGCTTCTGGCAGAAGTAAAGCTGTGAGTACCGGGCGTGAGTCGTGCTTCGGTAGCTCAGTTGGTAGAGCACTTGCCCGCGAAAGGCAAAGGTCCCGAGTTCGAGTCTCGGTCGGGCACACAGTTTTAATCTGCCAGGAAGTTTCATATCAGCGCACACTCCACTGCAGAGTGAAAATCTCATTCACCACCATTGCGTGTTGTTGTTGGCTACCGATACAAGAAGGCACACGTGCATCAAATGCAGGATCTGGATGTCCAACATGAAACCAAGAAGGGAGGACTGACCTGTTGTCCACTAAATGCGAATGGATCCAGTGGATTAAATGGGTACCACTGACAGTATGGCTTCCCTTCTAGCTAACATCCTGTAGACGCCAGTATCGTTAGCAAAAGACCACGGCGACGTCTGCCACCGACACCCAGCTATCGCTGCGTCCAGCTCTCCTGGATTCCACTCACAGGATGAGTTGCCTCCTGTCTGACACCCCGGAGGTGCTTAGAACCAATGGCAGGACATCACTACGACGCATGTCACTGACACCCACCTAGCGCCGCGTCCAGCTCGCCTGGTGTCGGCAACGACGCACACGTAGCCTTGGAGACCGGCAGCGAGCGACTCCAAGTGGCGAGTCCTGCTTCTGCAGTGGAGACAACAACCATCGTTACTGTGGCTGGAGGCGCAGTCCATAGCGCCACGAGGAGTGGTTTATGGTCTCCCGTCACAGATCCAGCTAACCTTCTGAGATGGTGTGGGAAGCGACATCCTACGGTATCCATTCACTGTTTGAGTTGGTGACAGCCATGGAGAAGATACTGCAACTGGTGGCTCTACAATTCGCGAACACCCACGACTGTGCCCTAATTCAAGAGGATAACGCTTGCCATCATACCTCCCGAGTGTGCCTTGCAGCTGCGGAACCTGTGACACAACCAGCCACATCGCCCAGTCTCACCCCAATCGCAGTACCGTGGGGTACCACGGAGAGTGCCATTGGCACTTTAGCTCCACGAACCAATGGGAGGGAACTGCGTGCTGAGGTGCACACAGCACGGGATGGAATATCAGAGAACTACGTCAGAAACCTGTACAAGTTACATGTAGCAACGAGTGGTCACTTGAATTCATAAAAAGTTGGGGCCTGACGTCAAAGGAACAAATATTGGTTCAAATGGCTCTGAGCACTATGGGACTTAACATCTAAGGTCATCAGTCCCCTAAAACTTAGAACTACTTAAACCTAACATCACACACATCCATGCCCGAGGCAGGATTCGAACCTGCGACCGTAGCGGTCACGCGGTTCCAGACTGAAGCGCCTAGAACCGCTCGTCCACACCGGCCGGCTAAGAAATATTATTTGAGGTCGTGTAGAGCAATAAAAACTGGTTCTTCAGAGATGAAAGTGTAGTCATTTTGTATGTGTGGTGGCATCTACCCAATGATCTCAATCCGTCGAGTCCTTGTGGGTGTGCCTCTTTTTATGACGATCAGTTTGAAGGGTTAAACTTCCTGACAGATTAAAACTGTGTTGCCTTTTGCAGGCAAGTGCTCTACCACCGAGCTACCCAAGCATGACTCAAAACCCCTCTTCACAGATTCAATTCTGCCAGAGCACTTGCCCACGAAAGGCAAAGGATCCGAGTACGAGTCTCGGCACGGCGCACAGTTTTAATCTGTCAGAAAGTTTCATATCAGCACACACTCCTCTGCAGAGTGAAAATCTCATTCTGGAAACATCCCCCAGGCTGTGGCTAAGCCATGTCTCCGCAATATCCTTTCTTTCAGGAGTGCTAGTTCTGCAAGGTTCGCAGGAGAGCTTCTGTAAAGTTTGGAAGGTAGGAGACGAGGTACTGGCAGAATTGAAGCTGCGAAGACAGGTCGTGAGTCATGCTTGGGTAGCTCAGTTGGTAGAGCATTTGCCCGCGAAAGGCAAAGGTCCCGAGTTCGAGTCTCGGTCGGGCACACAGTTTTAATCTCTCAGGAAGGCTCATATCAGCTCCAACTCTGCTGCAGAGTGAAAATCTCATTCTAGTGGGAAGCGTGTTGCCAAAAGAGTCATCAGATTTCATAAGACTCTCTTCTATATAAGTGATAGATATTCGGGGCGGATTTTAATTTTTGTGTAGGACTGCAGAGCTTTTATTTTCAGAAGCACCTTCCGTTTTACAGCTGCGTATCTTTTATAGGCATACATATATAAGATGGAGTACTTTTTAAGGAGAAGTTTTGAGTCCAAGTTTCGATTTACGCTTCACATCTGCTGAATGTGCCCTCTACCGGACGTGCGACAAACATGCCAACTATATTCAAATAACTTACGGGTTTGCTGCCGGGTAACGTCGTCGACCACCGCCGATATTTCGACAGGAGCACAGGAGCACACCCTGCCATTCTCAAGGCACAACTGCAAGGAGGAAGCAATGTGAAAGGGAATTTAATACCTCTGTTCACAGAGGTGAGACAAGGAAGATACAACATACAGAACAAGCATCCGTAGAGTCAACACACAACCAAACATTACCAACATCAGAAATATCGATGTTGTTGTTGTTGTGGTCTTCAGTCCTGAGACTGGTTTGATGCAGCTCTCCATGCTACGCTATCCTGTGCAAGCTTCTTCATCTCCCAGTACCTACTGCAGCCTACATCCTTCTGAATCTGCTAAGTGTACTCATCTCTTGGTCTCCCTCTACGATTTTTACCCTCCACGCTGCCCTCCAGTACTAAATTGATGATCGCTTGAGGCCTCAGAACATGTCCTACCAACCGATCCCTTCTTCTGGTCAAGTTGTGCCACAAACTCCTCTTCTCCCCAATCCTATTCAATACTTCCTCATTAGTTATGTGATCTACCCATCAAATCTTCAGCATTCTTCTGTAGCACCACATTTCGAAAGCTTCTATTCTCTTCTTGTCTAAACTATTTATCGTCCATGTTTCACTTCCATACATGGCTACACTCCATACTAATACTTTCAGAATCGACTTCCTGACACTTAAATCAATACTCGATGTTAACAAATTTCTCTTCTTCGGAAACGCTTTCCTTACCATTGCCAGTCTACATTTTATATCCTCTCTACTTCGACCATCATCAGTTATTTTGCTCCCCAAATAGCAAAACTCCTTTACTACTTTAAGTGTCTCATTACCTAATCTAATTCCCTCAGCTTCACCCGACTTAATTCGACTACATTCCATTATCCTCGTTTTGCTTTTGTTGATGTTCATCTTATATCCTCCTTTCAAGACACTGTCCATTCCGTTCAACTGCTCTTCCAAGCCCTTTGCTGTATCTGACAGAATTACAATGTCATCGGCGAACCTTAAAGTTTTTATTTCTTCTCCATGGATTTTAATACCTATTCCAAACTTTTCTTGTTTCCTTTACTGCTTGCTCAATATTCAGATAGAATAGCTTCGTGGAGAGGCTACAACCCTGTCTCACTCTCTTCCCTACCACTGCTTCCCTTTCATGCCCCTCGACTCTTATAACCGCCATCTGCTTTCTGTACAAATTGTAAATAGCCTTTCGCTCACTGTATTTTACCCCTGTCACCTTCTGAATTTGAAAGAGAGTATTCCAGTCAATATTTTCAAATTCTTTCTCTAAGTCTACAAATGCTGGAAACGTAGGTTTGCCTTTCCTTAATGTATTTTCTAAGATAAGTCGTACGGTCAGTATTGCCGCCCGTGTTCCAACATTTCTACAGAGTCCAAACTGATCTTCCCCGAGGTCGGCTTCTACCAGTTTTTCCATTCGTCTGTAAAGAATTCGCGTTAGTATTTAGCAGCTGTGATTTATTAAACTGATAGTTCGGTAATTTTCACACCTGTCAACACCTGCTTTCTTTGGGATTGGAATTATTATATTCTTCTTGAAGTCTGAGGGTATTTCGCGTGTCTCATACATCTTGCTCACCAGATGGTAGAGTTTTGTCAGGACTGGCTCTCCCAAGGCTGTCAGTAGTTCTAATAGAATGTTGTCTACTCCCGGTGCCTTTTTTCGACTTAGGTCTTTCAGTGCTCTGTCAAACTCTTCACGCAGTATCATATCACCCATTTCATCTTCATCTACCTCCTCTTCCATTTCCATAATGTTGTCCTCAAGAATATCGCCCCTGTATAGATCCTGTATATACTCAACATCGCCCCTGTATAGATCCTCTATATACTCCTTCCACCTTTCTGCTTTCCCTTCTTTGTTTAGAACTGGGTTTCAATCTGAGCTCTTGATATTCATGCAAGTAGTTCTCTTTTCTCCGAAGGTCTCTTTAATTTTCCTGTAGGCAGTATCTATCTTACCCCTTGTAAGATAAGCATCTACATCCTTACATTTGTCCTCTAGGCATCCCTGCTTAGCCATTTTCACTTCCTGTCGATCTCATTTTTGAGACGTTTGTATTCCTTTTTGCCTTCTTCACTGACTGCATTTTTGTATTTTCACCTTTCATCAATTAAATTCTGTATCTGTTCTGTTACCCAAGGATTTCTACTAGCCCGCGTCTTTTTACCTACTTGATCCTCTGATGCCTTCACTATTTCATTCCTCAAAGCTACCCACTCTTCTTCTCCTGTATTTCTTTCCCCCATTCCGCTCAATTGTTCCCTCATGCTCTCCCTGAAACTCTGTACAACCTCTGGTTCTTTCAGTTTATCTAGCTCCCATCTCCTTAAATTACTACCTTTTTGCAGTTTCATCAGTTTTAATCTACAGTCGATAACCAACAGATTGTGGTCAGAGTCCACATCTGCCCCTGGAAATGTCTTACAGTTTAAAATCTAGTTCCTAAATCTCTGTCTTACCATAATATAATCTATCTGAAACCTTCTATTATCTCCAGGGTTCTTCCATGTATACAACCTTCTTTCATGATTCTTGAACCAAGTGTTAGCTATGATTAAGTTATGCTCTGTGGAAAATTCAACCAGGCGGCTTCCTCTTGCATTTCTTAGCTCCAATCCATTTCATCTACTACGTTTCCTTCTCTTCCTTTTCCCACTGTCGAATTCCAGTCACCCATGACTATGAAATTTTCGTCTCCCTTCACTACCTGACTAATTTCTTTTATCTCATCATACATTTCATCAATTTCTTCATCATCTGCAGAGCTAGTTGGCACAAAAACTTGTACTACTGTAGTAGGCGTGGGCTTCGTGTCTATCTTGGCCACAATAATGCATTCACTATGCTGTGTGTAGTAGCTTACTCCCACTCCTATTTTTTACTCATTATTAAACCTACTCCTGCATTACCCCTATTTGATTTTGTGTTTATAGCCCTGTAGTCACCTGACCAGAAGTCTTGTTCCTCCTGCCACCGAACTTCACTAATTCCCACTATATCTAACTTTAACCTACCTGCCCGATAAGGGACCTGACATTCCACGCTCCGATCCGTAGAACGCTAGTTTTCTTTCTCCTGATAACGACGTCCTCTTGAGTAGTCCCCGCCCGGAGATCGGAATGGGGGACTTTTTTACCTTCGGAATATTTTACCCAAGAGGACGCCATCATCATTTAATGATACAGTAAAGCTGCATGCCCTCGGGAAAAATTACGGCTGTAGTTTCCCCTTGCTTTCAGCCGTTCGCAGTACCAGCACAGCAAGGCCGTTTTGGTTAGTGTTACAAGGCCAGGTCAGTCAATTATCCAGACTGTTGCCCCTGCAACTACTGAAAAGGCTGCTGCCCCTCTTTAGGGACCACACGTTTGTCTGGCCTCTCAACAGATACCCCTCCATTGTGGTTGCACCTACGGTACGGGTATCTGTATCGTTGAGGCACGTAAGCTTCCCCACCAACGGCAAGGCCCATGGTTCATGGCGGGGAGAAATATCGATAGTGGCTGTTAATCAACAGGTGAGGTAGCACTAATTCTGTCCCTCTGTTTTTTTACTGAGAGACAGAGCCGGATTCCAATGAATGACTCTGATATTTAGTCAGTTTTGATGTGGTTTCTCTTTTCACTCGCGTTCCTCTCTCTGATTCATTGCAGCTAATTGAGGTTAAGTTTGGTGTCGAGTTAACAAATTTGTTTCGACATATGCTGACTTCCACTTACTTTTTATTCAATGGTCAGCACTACGAACAGACTGATGGAGTTGCAATGGGAAGTCCGTTGTCACCTATTGTGGCCAATTTGTTTATGGATGACTTTGAGGAACGTGCATTGGAGTTAGCGACCTTGAAACCTGCGTGTTTTTTCAGATATGTAGACGATACGTTTGTCGTTTGGCCTCATGGTAGTGAGAATTTAAACCGGTTTTTGGAACACCTGAATTCAGGCCACCCGAATATTCAGTTCACTATGGAGGTGGAAAAGAATGGATGCCTTCCCTTCCTTGATGTGTTGGTCAGAAGGAAGACTGATGATACGTTGGGACATTCTGTTTATAGAAAGCCTACTCACACTGACTTGTATCTGCGAGCTGAAAGTTGTCACCATCCAGCTCAGCGTGAAGGAGTACTTCGTACCTTGATTCACAGGACCCACGTTATCTCAGTCCTGAAAGTTTGGCAGCTGAGCTATCACATCTCGAAGTCACCTGTCGTCAGAATGGTTATAGTAAGAGGCAGATCAAACGTGTGTAGCGCTATCAGCCTTCTGTGCAACGGGTGGGTGACGATAGCAACGAAGTGGCACCTAAGTCTACGTCCTTTTTGCGTTACGCAGGAAGCATTTCCAACAGGATTGGCCGTATTTTCCGGATATATGATGTGAAATGTGTTTTTTGACCACCCTCTAAGATTAAGGCCCTGTTGGCGTCCGTAAAAGATGATCTTGGTTTGCTTAAGGCTGGTGTCTATCGTATTCCTTGCAGTAGTGGCATGTCATATATTGGTCAGACAGTCAGGACTGTGGAACACCGGTGTATTGAACATAAGCGTCACACACGCTTACAACAGCAGAGAAAATCCGCTATCGCAGAACATTGCCTTGACACTGGTCATCCTATGGAATACAACAACACGGAGATTCTGGCTTCCACCTCCAGCTATCGGGATAGTGTTATTAAGGAAGGTGTTGAAATCAAACTATCAAGCAACCTTATAAACATAGATGGTGGATTTTGTTTAAATGCTGCTTGTAATCCGGCTCTGTCTCTCATAAAAAAACAGAGGGACAGAATTAGTGCTACCTCACCTGTTGATTCATAGTCATTATCGATATTTCTGATGTTTGTTATCTTTGGTTGTGCGTTTGTAACCTCCCCCTCACTTACCGACCTTAATGACAGTGAAAAATGAAACCGCGTGCACCTAATGGAAATTTGGGAAAAGCAATCGTCACCGGAGTTAATTTGTCGGTAAAGAGGGAGGAAAGAGTTACATCTAAATGAAAGGAAAAATGCAAACGAAATTGATGGAAATTAATTTTGAGAAAAGGGTAAAAGTAATAAAGAAAGTAAATGTGCGGTCGTTACGTTAACAATTAATTGGCGTTAATTAGATATTTGAGATTTGGGGAAAATTACGGTCGCCACTCCTACGGACAACTACTATAATGACTGAAAATGAAAGATTAATGCACATATAATTAGCACTAAAAGCGTGGCAACTGAAGGTTGACACATGTTGTGGGAAAACTGAATGTTTGTCAGAAGTAATAAATTTCGCTACACTCTGACTTAATTTAGCAAAAGAATTAATAAAACTGGAAAATCGAAAGTTAATTTAGTGACTGAAATTAATAGTGAACTTTGTTTCTGAAGCACTACGAAATTCAGTAAAATAGGGCTAGTTTTGGGCTACCTCAACAATTATTTCAAAAGCTACTTGAATCTACGCAATTTTGAAATAAGAGATGTAACTTTGAACTCGAATTAAATGATTCTGAACAATTAACAATAGTAAAATTTAGTACGTACCAAGCTGAGCTGCAGTCACAGGTAAGCTAAAATATGGTAACAAAACTCGCACTTTTAATTTCTGCTTGTGTAACCTAAATATTGTAGCCAGCTGTGAATACTTTAACTGAACTTTGAAATTAAAGCAGTGAAATGGAATGATATTACTTTAATGCTGGCGTATGAATTTCAACGACACTCGGGTTCATTCCAGAAAAGGAAGGGACCCTGCTGGGTAATGCAATTGGGATAATGACCAACAAAGGTTCATGCTTAGTTGCTGTATTTTTGTGATGCAACAGTTTGAAAAGCTGAGGTCTGCCATACAGTTCTAAAACTTTACGTGCTTCCAGTCTTCCTTGTTGGTTGATTGAAGGTTTGCAGTCGTCGATCGGGGAGGTGGCGACAGTCACTCATTGTCGGCCGTGGCTGTTGAGGAAGCTGGATGTTGGCGCGCCTTCTTCTCGACACGGTCACCAGGCGAAACGGGCTCTCGATGTGCGCCAGCTAATGCTTCCCGTCCGCGACACCGTGTTCAGAACCTATCATAGCAAGTCGAGCGCAATTACAAGCTGCCAAACCCCGAAAGCGCGGCAACTCGCGGGAGCGTCATACAACACACCTGCTCCACTGCCCTACTCCAGCCAGACTCTCCTCTGCCCGCACTCCATGCGCCAGAGTTCACACGATCTGTCGATGTAATAGTTCGATAGCATAGTTTTCCCTACGCCAGACTCAGTGTAAAAATACAAATAATTGTTTCGTCAGTATGTACTGTACTTCCTCGATTCACCGCCAGTTGGGCCAATTGAAGGATCACAATATAGTAGTGATGAAGAGTAGGCTGACGTTCAAGACATTAGTCAGGAAGAATCAATACGCAAAGAAGTGGGATACGGAAGTACTAAGGGATGACGAGTTACGTTTGAAGTTCTCTAACGCTATAGATACAGCAATAAGGAATAGCGCAGTAGGCAGTACAGTTGAAGAGGAATGGACATCTCTAAAAAGGGCCATCGCAGAAGTTGGGAAGGAAAACATAGGTAAAAAGAAGGTAGCTGCGAAGAAACCATGGGTAACAGAAGAAATACTTCAGTTGATTGATGAAAGGAGGAAGTGCAAACATGTTCCGGGAAAATCAGGAATACAGAAATACAAGTCGCTGAGGAATGAAATAAATAGGAAGTGCAGGGAAGCTAAGACGAAATGGCTGCAGGAAAAATGTGAAGACATTGAAAAAGATTTGATTGTCGGAAGGACAGACTCAGCATACAGGAAAGTCAAAACAACCTTTGGTGACATTAAAAGCAACGGTGGTAACATTAAGAGTGCAACGGGAATTCCAATGTTAAATGCAGAGGAGAGAGCAGAAAGGTGGAAAGAATACATTGAAAGCCTCTATGAGGGCGAAGATTCGTCTGATGTGATAGGAGAAGAAACAGGAGTCGATTTAGAAGTGATAGGGCATCCAGTATTAGACTCGGAATTTAAAAGAGCTTTGGAGGACTTACGGTCAAATAAAGCAGATGGGATAGATAACATTCCATCAGATTTTCTAAAATCATTGGGGGAAGTGGCAACAAAACGACTATTCACGTTGGTGTGTAGAATATATGAGCCTGGCGATATACCATCTGACTTTCGGAAAAGCATCATCCACACAATTCCGAAGACGGCAAGAGCTGACAAGTGCGAGAATTATCGCACAATCAGCTTAACAGCTCATGCATCGAAGTTGTTTACAAGAATAATATACAGAAGAATGGAAAAGAAAATTGAGAATACGCTAGGTGACGATCAGTTTGGCTTTAGGAAAAGTAAAGGGACGAGAGATGCAATTCTGACGTTACGACTAATAATGGAAGCAAGGCTAAAGAAAAATCAAGACACTTTCATAGGATTTGTCGACCTGGAAAAAGCGTTCGACAATGTAAAATGGTGCAAGCTGTTCGAGATTCTGAAAAAAGTAGGGGTAAGCTATAGGGAGAGACGGGTCATATACAATATGTACAACAACCAAGAGGGAATAATAAGAGTGGACGATCAAGAACGAAGTGCTCGTATTAAGAAGGGTGTAAGACAAGGCTGTAGCCTTTCGCCCCTACTCTTCAATCTGTACATCGAGGAAGCAATGATGGAAATAAAAGAAAGGTTCAGGAGTGGAATTAAAATACAAGGTGAAAGGATATCAATGATACGATTCGCTGATGACATTGCTATCCTGAGTGAAAGTGAAAAAGAATTAAATGATCTGCTGAACGGAATGAACAGTCTAATGAGTACACAGTATGGTTTGAGAGTAAATCGGAGAAAGACGAAGGTAATGAGAAGTAGTAGAAATGAGAACAGCGAGAAACTTAACATCAGGATTGATGGTCACGATGTCAATGAAGTTAAGGAATTATGCTACCTAGGCAGTAAAATAACCAATGACGGACGGAGCAAGGAAGACATCAAAAGCAGACTCGCTACGGCAAAAAAGGCATTTCTGGCCTTAATTTTAGGAAGAAATTTCTGAGGATGTACGCCTGGAGTACAGCATTGTATGGTAGTGAACTATGGACTGTGGGAAAACCGGAACGGAAGAGAATCGAAGCATTTGAGATGTGGTGCTATAGACGAATGTTGAAAATTAGGTGGACTGATAAGGTAAGGAATGAGGAGGTTCTACGGAGAGGAAAGGAATATGTGGAAAACACTGATAAGGAGAAGGGACAGGATGACAGTACATCTGCTAAGACATGAGGGAATGACTTCCATGGTACTAGAGGGAGCTGTAGAGGGCAAAAACTGTAGAGGAAGACAGAGATTGGAATACGTCAAGCAAATAATTGAGGACTTAGGTTGCAAGTGCTACTCTGATATGAAGAGGTTAGCACAGGAAAGGAATTCGTGGCGGGCCGCATCAAACCAGTCAGTAGACTGATGACCAAAAAAAAAAAAAAAAAGTTGACTTCGGTGCTTGTGTTAACATGCGATTCATTTCTCTACAGAACTAGCATCAAACACATCAGTACGTAGCATCAACAGGTTAGTGTTCATCACGAACGTGGTTTTGCAGTCAGTGCAATGTTTACAAATGCGGAGTTGGCAGATGCCCATTTGATGTATGGATTAGCACGGAGCAATAGCCGTACGCGGTACGTCTGTATCGAGACAGATTTCCAGAACGAAGGTGTCTGGACAGGAAGACATTCGAAGCAATTGATCGGCGTCTTAGGGAGCACGGAACACTCCAGCCTATGACTCGCGATTGTGGAAGACCTAGAACGACGAGGACATCTGCAATGGACGAGGCAATTCTTCGTGCAATTGACGATAACCCTAATGTCAGCGTCAGAGAAGTTGCTGCTGTACAAGGTAACGTTGACCACGTCACTATAGGGAGAGTGCTACGGGAGAACCAGTTGTTTCCGTACCACGTACAGCGTGTGCAGGCACTATCAGCAGCTGATTGGCCTCCACGGGTACACTTCTGCGAATGGTTCATCCAACAATGTGTCAATCCTCATTTCAGTGCAGATGTTCTCTTTACGAATGAGGCTTCATTCCAACGTGATCAACATGTGTAGGCTGACGAGAATCCGCACGCAATTGTGCAATCACGTCATCAACACAGATTTTCTGTGAACGTTTGGGCAGTCATTGTTGGTGATGTCTTGATTGGGCCCCACGTTCTTCCACCTACGATCAGTGGAGCACGTTATCATGATTTCATACGGGATGCTCTACCTGTGCTGCTAGAACATGTGCCTTTACAAGTACGACACAACATGTGGTTCATGCACGATGGAGGTCCTGCACATTTCAGTCGAAGTGTTCGTACGCTTCCCAACAACAGATTCGGTGACCGATGGATTGGTAGAGGCGGACCAGTTCCATGGCCTCCACGCTCTCCTGACCTCAACCCTCTTGACTTTCAGCTATGGGGGCATTTGAAAGCTCTTGTCTACGCAACCCCGGTACCAAATGTAGAGACTCTTCGTGCTCGTATTGTGGACGGCTGTGATACAATACGCCATTCCCCAGGGCTGCATCAGCGCATCAGGGATTCCATGCGTGGATGCATGTATCCTCGCTAGAGGAGGACATTTTGAACATTTCCTGTAACAAAGTGTTTGAAGTCACGCTGGTACGTTCTGTTGCTCTGTTTTTCCATTCCATGATTAATGTGATTTGAAGAGAAGTAATAAAATGAGCTCTAACATGGAAAGTAAGCGGTTTGGGACACATGTCCACATAGCATATTCTTTCTTTGTGCGTCAGGAATGTTTCATGAAAAATACGATAGATGGAAATAGGAGGATATGCATTTCCGGCGTTCCATGTTGACTCTGCGGTTTCTCGTTCTGTGTGCGGTATCTTCCTTGTTTCTCCTCTGTGAACAGAGGTATTAAATTCCCTTGTACATTGCTTCCTCCTAGCAGTTGTGCCTTGAGAATGGCAGGGTGTACTCCTGTCGAAATATCAGCGGTGGTCGACGACGTTACCCGGCAGCAAACCCGTAAGTTATTTGAACATTCAAGTCGGAGAGAAAATGCTTCTAATGGCTCTGAGCAATATGGGACTTAACTGCTGTGGTGATCAGTCCCCTAGAACTTAGAACTACTTAAACCTAACTAACCTAAGGACATCACACACATCCACGCCCGAGGCAGGATCCGAACCTGCGACCGTAGCGGTCACGCGATTCCAGACTGTAGCGCCTAGAAGCGCACGGCCACACCGGCCGGCTCGAAGAGAAAAGTTAAGGTCTCACATCGCGACTATAGTCAGCCTTGCACACTCGCTTCTGCACTCGCTCTCGAGACGCTGCCAGGACGTGACTAGCTTGTGTACCCGGCAGGTGGCGGCGCGGAGCAGGCGGCGGCGGGTGACGTTCGGCGGGGAGAGCGTCAAGGCGCGCAGCCCGGAACCCGACTGGCGGCCCGACGACGTCCCGCAGGCCGCTGCCGGCGGCGACGAAGACGAGGAAGACGATGACGCCGATGCCGACGACGAGGACACGGAGGACTTCTCCGCCGACGAGGGCGACGCCGCACAAGGCAGGCAGCCCGCAGAGCCGGACAACGCTCCGGGCTCGACGGTGTCGGAGAGCGGAGACAGGCTGATGGCGGAGGTGGCGGCGGCGGCGCAGCTGCCGGTCAAGGACGCGCCCGACACGAGGGACGAGGACTACGGCACGGGCGACGACGAGGCCAGCGAAGCGTCCAGGGCGACCGCGGTGGCGGGGGCTGCCGGAGGCGAGGAGAACGCGGACAAGGTGGAAGAGACGGACACAGACTCCGGGAAGGCCGCCTCGGCCACGCTGGACACCGACAGCCTGGCCGGCGACGAGGTGGCGCGGGCCGCTCCGCCGGCTGCAGAAACGGCCGCGGCCTCTCAGGACGGGCGACAGGCGCCTCCCCGGAGGAGTCACATTCCGGTACCCGTAGCCAGGCAGCAGGGACGCCCCTCCAGGCCCGCGTCACCCAGTGACGAGCACCACGAGGTGTCCGGCGATGGCCTGGAAGGAGAGTCGCAGCAGAAGCCCGAGGTGTCGCTGGAGCGGCGCGACGGAGGCGGGGGGGAGGTGGAGGAGGAGTGGGAGGAGGACTGGACGCAGGCGGGCATCGTGTCGCCCGGCGTCATAGAGGACATCAACAACGCGGTGAGTGCGGCCGATTTTCATAACCTTTCACTCTCCTTTCCTTTCCAATATAATAGTTTATATTCATATTGTTTTACTATTCACATGTAACTTGAAACCTTATTTACAATGCCATATAGAGGAATCTAGTTATGTTCAATCTACAGGCACATACATAGCCTCCACATTGCATGTGAGAGAATCAGACACTTATTTCCTTTTATTCTAACTACAATTATATTCTTTTTATTAATTATATTAACTTTGATAACTACTTATCTCTAACAATTGATGATTGGTATGTTATCTCATACTTAAATTTAATTTTTAAATTTTGAATAGAGGAATCGTATTATGTTTAAACATAGCTACCTGAAAATTTCCTGTATCTAAGATTGTCTATGCAAGATATTTTAATATTCATTCTGCTATTATGTTTCATGTGAAATTCTAATATCACTTATAATCTCACATAGAGAAATCGAGCTCAGTTTAATTTTTGGGGCACATGTTTAGTTTTGTACTCTAAAATTGCATCAGGGAAAACTCGGTTCTCTGTAGATACCATATAGTTTAGAACTCTTATTCTTTGTTTTCCTTTGTGTATGTATTTTTATATCTATTATGTTTTATTTTAGCCGGCCGAAGTGGCCGAGCGGTTAAAGGCGCTACAGTCTGGAACCGCACGACCGCGACGGTCGCAGGTTCGAATCCTGCCTCGGGCATGGATGTGTGTGATGTCCTTAGGTTAGTTAGGTTTAAGTAGTTCTAAGTTCTAGGGGACTTATGACCACAGCAGTTGAGTCCCATAGTGCTCAGAGCCATTTGAACCATTTTTTATGTTTTATTTTATACTTAATTAATTATTTAGTTTTTATTAATTATTTTGCATATAAACGTCACTCAGTGTATTAAAGAGTGTACCAACACACAGAGCAACAGCCAGGACAGAAACATTAGAAAAGGTCCGCCTCCACGTGGCAGGGACGGTAACGGAATGAGGAGTTGTCAAGCTAACATAACTTCCAACCTAACACTGCCTGCCTTGTCACTTGTTTTAAGTAGCACACGGCCCACCTTAATAACCCAGGTGGTGGGCTACTCTGGAGTATTTAAATGAAAAAAAATGAATCTCCTTTCCTTAATGAGGCAAAATTTTATTCCACTTCGCCGAGGTCTACTGTGTATGTATACCGTTTCCATGCCTACCCAGCTGAAGTGAATGGTTTACATCCCAGATGTCCCTCCCGAGAACAACCAGACGGATTTTCTCTGATATTTCGCTAGATATATGAAATTTCTTTTTTTGTACTTGCACGATACTTGCTTTCCGCAAAGCCTTGGCAGGCATCCTCAACTTGAAAACGGCACCTGTATCTTTTCTTCAACACGCCAACGACCGTTTGCCTAAGAAAATATCGGTACAAAATGTACGATTACTGGTTGACTTTAAGTTGAAAGTTCGAATAACTTAACTGGAATGGTAACGGAAATAAGACGTTGCTGTGAGACAAAGAATTTTATATAACTAAAACATTTTATTTAATAAAATCATGAAAATAACTTGACTGGAATACTCTCTTTCAAATTCTGAAGGTGGCAGGGGCAAAATACAGGGAGCGAAAGGCTATTTACAATTTCTACAGAAACCAGATGGCAGTTATAAGAGTCGAGGGACATGAAAGGGAAGCAGTGGTTGGGAAGGGAGTGAGAGAGGGTTGTAACCTCTCCCCGATGTTATTCAATCTGTATATTGAGCAAGCAGTAAAGGAAACAAAAGAAAAATTTGGAGTAGGTATTAAAATCCACGGAGAACAAATAAAAACTTTAAGGTTCGCCGATGACATTGTGATTCTGCCAGAGACAGCAAAGGACTTGGAAGAGCAGTTGAACGGAATGGACAGTG
Organism: Schistocerca americana; assembly: GCF_021461395.2. Lineage (NCBI taxonomy): Eukaryota > Metazoa > Arthropoda > Insecta > Orthoptera > Acrididae > Schistocerca > Schistocerca americana. The sequence goes on along the minus strand of NC_060124.1, from coordinate 184,111,682 downwards.
TCTTGAAGGGGGGATATAGGATGAACATCAACAAAAGCAAAACGAGGATAATGGAATGTGGTCGAATTAAGTCGGGTGATGCTGAGGGGATTAGGTTACGAAATGAGACTCTTAAAGTAGTAAAGCAGTTTTGTAACTGGGGAGCAAAATAACTGATGATGGTCGAAGTAGAAAGCATATAAAATGTAGACTGTCAATGGCAAGGAAAAAGTTTCTGAAGAAGAGAAATTTGTTAACATAGAGTATAGATTTAAATGTCAGGAAGTCGATTCTGAAAGTATTTGTATGGAGTGTAGCCATGTATGGAAGTGAAACATGGACGATAAATAGTTTGGACAAGAAGAGAATAGAAGCTTTCGAAATGTGGTGCTACAGAAGAATGCTGAAGATTAGATAGGTTGATCACATAACTAATGAGGAGATATTGAATAGGGTTGGGGAGAAGAGGAGTTTGTGGCACAACTTGACTAGAAGAAGGGATCGGTTGGTAGGACATGTTCTGAGGCATCAAGGGATCACCAATTTAGTATTGGAGGGTAGCGTGGAGGATAAAAATCGTAGAGGGAGACCAAGAGATGAATACACCAAGCAGATTCAGAAAGATGTAGGCTGCAGTACGTACTGGGAGATGAAGAAGCTTGCACAGGATAGAGTAGCATGGAGAGCTGCATCAAACCAGTCTCAGGACTGAAGACCACAACAGCAACAACAACGAAAATAACTCCCTGATCACTCACTTTACTTAATGGTACAGTTATATAGAATGCTGGCCTGTCATCAGTGATTCAAAAAATAGCAATTTTATGCAACCTGACTATGTCTCCTAACTAAGATGACTATAGGACCCATCAAGCAGAGCGTCTATACTCACCAGAGTCTCAGCAGGGAATGCCTGACCGTCTCCCCCCGTCCGGGGTCCACACACGGTGACTGGAAGGACTCAGAGAGTCCGCACAGCGGCTATTTGCCAACCTACCGGGGCTTGCTAACGCGCGGCGAACTCTGTGGTCCAATGCAGTCGCTCTCTACTTGATACAATGGTTGGCTAAACTGCATCTCCACATTCAGAGAACCCACAGCCGACAGCCCACGCATACTTCAGCAGACGACCCGCATTCACATCTGCAGACTACACTAAGAATGATAATATAATTCCTGATTAAAATTTCCTGAGTATCGGAAGTGCACCCAGGTATGTTTTGAGCATGTGACGCTTGTAACAAGCCACGCAGCGGCTCACATGGAGCGTTTACACACTATGTACCTGGATTAAGCCCAAAATAAACGCTCAATACTGAGGAAAAAATTTCTTACACTTTACAAACAAAATAATTTTTATATCTGAATTTTACTTGCCATTGATTATAACGGTCCAAAATTACTGCGAACTCGTGTTATCGACATGTATTAACGGGTACAGTAAAACACGGAAAATAACCAGTACAAGCAGCGATTGAGTAGCGTTGCTGCGTTGCGGTTAGCTGTCATCGCGAGCCAGGCGGCCGGTGCTCTCCTTCTAGAAGCAGCCTGCTCGTTAGTTTCGGCACTTTACTGTCGCTGTCATCAAATATCGATATCACGAATATCGCACTAGACTAATTAGGGACCACTCTATAGAATGGACACGAAAAGTTCCACAGAAAGGTTCATTTTATTTTTAACTGGAAACAAATGACACAAGCTATACAATGCAAAAATGAAATGCATATGTCTGCCCAAACACTAGAGAAATTGCCCATGACGACTCTTAGGAGAAACAATCTGTCACCGAGACAGCTTGCGACCTCAATGATATACCGGGTGATCAAAAAGTCAGTATAAATTTGAAAACTTAATAAACGACGGAATAATGTAGATAGAGAGGTAAAAATTGACACACATGCTTGGAATGACATGGGGTTTTATTAGAACAAAAAAAGTTTTGCTAGACGCGTGAAAGATCTCTTGCGCGTCGTTTGGTGATGATCGTGTGCTCAGCCGCCACTTTCGTCATGCTTGGCGTCCCAGGTCCCCAGACCTCAGTCCGTGCGAGTATTGGCTTTGGGGTTACCTGAAGTCGCAAGTGTATCGTGATCGACCGATATCTCTAGGGATGCTGAAAGAGAACATCCGACGCCAATGCCTCACCATAACTCCGGACATGCTTTACAGTGCTGTTCACAACATTATTCCTCGACTACAGCTATTGTTGAGGAATGATGGTAGACATATTGACCATTTCCTGTAAAGAACATCATCTTTGCTTTGTCTTACTTTGTTAAGCTAATTATTGCTACTCTGATCAGATGAAGCGCCATCTGTCGGACATTTTTTGAACGTTTGTATTTTTTTGGTTTTAATAAAACCCCATGTCATTCCAAGCGTGTGTGTCAATTTTTACCTCTCTATCTACATTATTCCGTGATTTGTTCAGCTTTCAAATTTATACTGACTTTTTGATCACCCAGCAGATCGCCATACCCTACGTGCAAACACGTCGGAGGGCTATCCCTGGTTCCGAATAGGGTAGCACTCTTTTTAATAGTTGCAATGGCAACAGACTCAATGGTCACTAAGATGGCCTTCCTATGTTGTTACTGTGAACAGCTGAAAGCAAGCGGAATCTACACCCTAACCTGTCCCGTCGAAACGTAGCTCTACCGAATCTTTTAATGATGGTATCCTCTACGCTAATAAACTAGAGAAGTGAAATAGTGTCACATTCGGATTTCTGTACGGGCAATACTCAGGAGCATGTTGTGTTCGGGAAAAGCAAAAAGCCTATGGGTAGGAGCTTACAATGTTGGATTCCTCAACCAGACAGGTAGGTTACAGAATTTAGAAAGAAAATGTATAACGAGAAGTGGGAAATACTCATCTAGGATGGGAAGAAGAACAGAACTTCTAGTCTGGCGATTACAACATTATCATCAGACAGAAGGAATGCAGGAGAAGGTCCAATCATCAGCTTCCGTGTTGGTGGCCTTTATACGGCCGCAACTACACCAAAAAAATCCCTATGTTAAATTGATTTCCACTCCTCGGTTTTTTGTTACATGTACGAGGAGTTATAAAGACGATTTTTTCTTATCGAGGTCTGCTATTGTGGTGGCGAAAAATAACAAAGTTCAATTCTTTTTTTAAAAAAAGAAGTTGGTGCCTCTTTCTCCGGCTACACTAGTTAACAAATTTAAACTTTTTTTCTGCATTTGATTTGAAAATGGGTGGATTTACCCAATTTTGGTGTGCTGAATACACTGGTAAAATCATTTTTTCTCTGTGACGTCACATTTCCTAGATACACAGCAGAATAAAAAATGGTAATAGCGAAAATTGACACAATTAAGTCAAACAAAAATACACATTCAGAACGTTTGAAATCAATACTATTTTGTATGTATATATGGACATGATACCAATAAAAGGACCAAATTAGTTCAGAAGATATTTTCATCTTTAATCGTCCTTGGTTTTGGAACAAAGCGACCACGGAGCTCTTCTTTTATTTGCCATTTCATCACTCTCCCTACCAAGACCTCAGCAGTAGTCACTCATCATCGAAGGGTTCCAGCGGCCTTGGTAACGCTGTTCCATGGTAAGAATGTCTTGGTGAAGGCGTTCATCATACTCATCGCTTACGGCTCCCAAATTTTCCGGGAAGAAATCACTGTGAGAATGTAAAAAGTGAACTTTAAGCGGCATTCTACACCCCATGTTCTTATAATTGTTCAACAGATCGTTCACAATGGTAACAAAGTTTTTGTCTTTTCTGTTGCCCAAAAAGCCCTTCACAATTGCTTTAAAAGAGGACCAAGCAGCCAACTGGATATCTCTGAGTTTGGTATCAAAGGTTGGATCTTTCAGCAATTTTCTTATTCGTGGTCCAACAAAATACCCTCTTTCAGCTTTGCCTCACTTAATTTGGGAAACGTTTCTTCTAAGTGATTGAAGGCCTCACCTTCTTTATCGACAGCTTTTACAAAGTTCTTGATAAGGCTTAACTTGATTTGAAGGGGAGGCAAAATGATTTTATCGGGCTCAGCCAATGGGGTATTCATCACATTTACGTTTCCAGGGACATATGACTTCCTTATAGGCCATACCTTGCCTACATAGTGGTTCTTCGTGACATGGCTGTCCCAAAGGTACAAAAAGCAGCAATATTTCGTGAATGGTTCAAATGGCTCTGAGCACTATGGGACTTAACATCTGTGGTCATCAGTCCCCTAGAACTTAGAACTACTTAAACCTAACTAACCTAAGGACATCACACACATCCATGCCCGAGGCAGGATTCGAACCTGCGACCGTAGCAGTCGCGCGGTTCCGGACTGAGCGCCTAGAACCGCTAGACCACCGCGGCCGGCTATTTCGTGAATCCAGCCTGTAAACCTGTAAGGAATGCAACAACTTTGAAATCGCAGCAAAGCTGCCATTCATGATTCTTATATTTGATTGCCTCTAGCAGCAAAGCCATGGTTTCATAAGTTCCTTTCATGTCTCCTGCTTAAGCCAAACGTACCGATGGAAATGCATTGCCATTATGCAGCAGTACTGCTTTCAAGCTGGTTTTACTGGAGCCAATAAATAGTCGACACTCCTGTGGATTATGTTGCACATTTAGCTGCATCATCATACCATTGACATCTCTACATACACACACTGGATACTGCATATTGAGATACTGAGCGAAGGAAGCACCTCTTGATCTGAAACAGGAAATTTTTGTCGCTGGAGCTAAAAGGTTCCGTTGTTTCTGTCTCGACCCCAAGAGTTCAGCTTGGTATTTCGGAAGTTTCAGATCGCGAACCAAATCGTTCAATTTCTTTTGAATAAAGATCTGAGGCGAAGTGTCATGATATTGAGAGTAGTACTCTTCTATATGTTCAATACTTTCTGATTCACTTGACACGGTGCCTGGTTCCATGGCTTTCAAGGTACAGGCAGGAAAAGGCATCCCCTCATCATGGGGCACAGGCAGATGCACTGACGATACATTTGGATACTTTATTTTATGTCTAGTTTTGCTTGAATGTCCCGAAATATTTGTAACACAGAGGTAACAGTCTGAATAATGGTCTTTAGGATCACACCACACCATGGTAACAGCGAATGGCATGGCTCGGCGTTTTCCTTTCTACCACTCGGTGAAGTTGTAGTACAGGTTATGCTGGTAATATGAGGTGCAAAATTTTTATCTTGATCACCAACAGGACAATCAAAATACAATTTATATGTCTTTAATCAAATCAGTGACTGGTTTTCTTTGGGCTTTTGGAGGGAATTTCCCACACACATAAAAAAGCTGTTGGGGTGGTTTAGATAGCAACGAGATCTACTAGTTGCTATTTTTCTTAGTGTAAGTTTTAAACACAAAAAGTTTGCACTATCTTTCACAGAAACACTCACTGAGGATCCCTTCCACTCTACTGGATTACCACACCAACCATTTACTGCCGATTTGTAGATCTTCTAGCTCACCTCTGCAAATCAAAAACAAACAATTAAACATCAAAACAGAAGAATAGCAAAAAGCAAAATACTGAATACGAAAAATAAAAAAAATATTTAAAAACTCAAAAGTGGTACGCGCTAGAACATTTTGAAAGGTATATTCGGATTCTACACACCAAAATACATAGTAGTTGACGTATCACATCGCAGATGCAAAATGGCTGTTGAGTAGTGTTATTAATGAAGTTACGAGAGTGCGTCGCTGTTGTTTCATGAGACCCTGGTTACCATTCATGTAGGTGAAAACAGATTACAAACATTTTTAACGTATGAAAAGTAATTCGATACGAATAAATTAGCCGCCTCACCCTATATAAATTCAAATGTGTGTGAAATCTTATGGCACTTAACTGCTAAGGTCATCAGTCCCTAAGCTTACACACTACTTAACCTAAACTATCCTAAGGACAAACACACACACCCATGCCCGAGGGAGGACTTGAATCTCGGCCGGGACCAGCCGCACAGTGCATGACTGTAGCACCCTAGACCGCTCGGCTAATCCCGCGCGGCTCACCCTATATAAAGAGGAGGAATGTTCAATATTCAGATATGTGACAGTAGTGATCATTGCAAGCAAAGAAGTGTGTTTTAAAATGCATATTTTAAGAGCTATGAGCACGTCTTCGTATTCAGTGTTGTGAAATCAATCTCTTCTACTGAAAAAGTTCCCATAGGTCTTAAGGTGTGCATTTTAGAGCCCATGTTGACTGGACTACTCCTGGGACACCCTGCGTACATAGATGAGCCAAAATCATAGTCCACCGCGATATTAAATGTCACCTGGTGACGTTGAGGCTACGTGGATCGGTTGTTGTTGCTGTTGCATTGTTGTTGTTGTATGCCTAAGCGGGCGCTTCACCTCCTAGGACGTCTCCCGCAGCCGGAGACGAAATGTTATGGGAAAGATTTACATGTCGGCCTCGGCCTGTCATCCCGAAAGTTTTAAGTGAAACAGTTTCCAACATTGAAAGTTGTGTATCAATAAAAACTGAACTCATACCAACAGCTAAGCGCAACGGAATACACACTCGTATCTACACAAGAAATAATTCAGCAGCAAATCTCAGGTCGTGGTATTATGCATTAAACAGCGGTGCGCAACGAAATTCAATATCTTAACTGCTGAATTAATACAGAGGTTGTACAAAAGTACAGAAACACAGCGAGATACACATGCTTGAACATAAATGCAGTTGCTAGCTAAGCCTACAAGTTGCTCCGTTGTATTTGACCACGAACGGCACCTTTGCAACGACATTACTACGTAACAAGTGTGAGTCGTGGCCAGAACAGTGTTCTGTGTATTTGAGACGGCATTGTGTCGCAGGTAAGCGAATTCGACCGTGATGGTAGTACAGTGAGTGCTTCCGTAACCAGCGTAGCCGAAGTGTTTGGGATTTCAAGAGGCACCATATAGAAGATGTATACTGCATGGAGGGATGTCTTCCGCTAAGTCACAAAATGGACGGAAGTGTGTGTTGAGTAATCTCGACAGACTGTCATTGAAGAGAATTTTGGCGAAAAAATAAGAGGACGATAGTTGCAAAAGTCCCTGCAGAACTAAATATCGCACTGACGAGCCGTATCAGCAACAAAACAACACTAAGGGAGCTCCATAAGCTGGGGCTCGCAAGGCGAGCTGTAGTTGCGAAACCGCACATGAGTGATGCAGTTGTCCGTACCGGGAAAACGTGCTGCCCAAGGCATAAAACCTGGGCTATGGAACAGCGGAATAATGTCATTTGGTTGGATGAGTCTTCTTTCTCACTGTTTCCAATTTCTGGCCGAGTTTACGACCCAAGGCTGAAACATGGTGGAGGTTCGGTGATAATCTGAGGAGGCATATCGTGATATTCCATGGGCTGCATGGTTAATCTGCACGGTTGCATTACTGACAAGGTTTGTGTGAACATTTTGGCTGATCAGGTCCATCCCATAGTACAATATTTGTCCCCCTATGGTCATGATGTGTTCCAAGGTGGACGCCACCGTCACCGAATCTCAACGTTATCGAGACTTCGCGGTCTACTTTCGATACAAGATGCATGATCGCTATACACCTCCACCGTCGTTAGCTAAGCTTACCACTATTTCGCAAGAAGAATGGTATAAGATTCTCTTGGAAAAACCTTTCAGGTACGTATCCACCCATTGCGAGACGAATGGAGCTGTTTTGAGTGCCAACAGTTTCCCTATATCGTACTAGTATTAGGCACGCTAATATGCTGTATTTGTAGTGTTCATATTTTTGTCTAGCCTCTGTAGTTAAAGATCAAGGCCCATCAGAATCAAATAAGGACACGATTAATTGAAATTTGTTGCTTCACCATCCTTTAACAAAAAACGAACATCGGTTGACGTTACTGGCTCCTCCGGTTCCAATTTAATTGTTCCGTACCAACCATGTGTGAAACGTTCGATACCTACTACGCGGAAAAAGAGGGCAATTTGTCACTTAATTGTAATCTTGTTACTAGAGCGGCTACCGCTGGGAGGAAAATGTTGAATAATAAGTAGCAAACACTGGAACAAAGACATTCAGGGGCAGCGTAATACTCATAGTCGTACCGTAATAAGTTCGTGACAGTAGCTTTTGATAAATAAATCTATCCTCAAATTCCGCATACTAGAGAAACAAGAAATTCAACATTATTGTTGTAACCGCGACCGGAACGAAAGCGCGGCGGGACCGAACGGGAGCGGTCTGCGAACAAACAAGACGGACGAATGGGAAAGAATGTGAAACGTCCCCTTTGAACAATTATACATGACTGTGCTTAAACTGACACACAATATTTTGTTAGCGCAACGCAATCTGACTTTCAAAATTCCCTACAAATGAATGGCCCTGACTAACATTAAACTATACCTTTCACAAATCACTTACCTCACAAAAATCTTCGCTGCTCAAGCTACTGCAATACAGCGAGCGCCACTACTGCCAGCTAAATAAAAGATTCAAACTATGGAAGGCACTAACTACTGATAGGGATAGTTAGCAAATGAAAGATATTAATTGAGAACAAACAATGTATTTACCTTGATATCATCATATATAAATATAGCAGTTCATGACAAATTACAAAACTCCGCCATCTCTCTCCCCACATCCACCACTGCTGGCGGCTCACCTCCAACTGCGCAACGCTACGCGCTGTTCACAGCCAGCTGCCTAACACTACAATGGCGAGTATTACAACAATGCAAAGCAGCCACAGACTGCACACAGCACAGCCAGTGATTCTCATACAGAGGTGGCGTTACCAACAAAAAAACCTAAACAGCCTACTTACATAGCCCCCATGCTCCCCACAAAAAAATTTTACAAATCGTATTGGGCAGTGGCCAATACAGATTTGAAAAAAATTTTTCATAATTACAATAACAAAGAAATCAAATGCACACACTTATTGATACAATGTTGGTCAAAAGCTAAAATTTTCTCACAGTCCATAAAGACAGTCCTCATCATTCGTCACAGTAAAATTGCAGTGTTTTTCTCAAAGTCTGAGCAGTAAAGGAAAATGCACACAGAAGTAGTGGATTTCCATGCAATCTTGAAGAAGTAGTGTTGTCCTTCCAACGGAACGACAGTGCTGACTCTTGACATACATACAGGGAATGGGCCACAACAGAGCAAACCCACAGCAGAGTCAGTCGAAATTTTGAAGAGTATTGGTAGGTAGGTCATCACAGAGCAGACCCACTGTAGTCCTGGTAGAGATTACGGTATTGGTGGGCCACCAGAGGTGCAGACCCACTGCAGTCCTTGTAGAAATAATGGTATTGATGGATCATCAAAGATGTAGACCCACTGTAGTCCTGGTAGAGATAATGGTACTGGTGGGTCATCAAAGATGCAGACCCACTGTAGTCCTTGTAGAGATAGCCAGCAGCCATCTGTTGTGACTGTGCAGGTGCACAATCACCATTGAAGAGTCTTGCGGATAATATAGCAAGTCCATAAACCACCACTTGTGCACTCACAAAGTTTTTGAAATTGTCCTTAGAACCAGCAATGCTGTTATCCAGTCCCTTGCTGAGTTATTAACACACGTGCAAACACTAACAGTCCCTACTTCTCACATATTGTCCATATACTATGACCAACAGAAACGTGTGCAGTGAAATGTAACTAACAAGTTAATAATATCATGAACTGGTGACAATTACAATTTAATAACATAAGAATACAATTACAAAGGTACAAATACATCATTAAAGAACATAATAGTACAGATAACATTTGTAGTAATATGGGCTTTACAAAAGAATCGAAATAACATATACATCAGTGTTACAGGAATTATGACATGAGTACATACATAAAAGATCAGAGTAACTTTTGAAACATCGCCTTCACATGTGAGCAACAAACCAGAATAAATAATGTCTCAACATCTTTACAAAGTAAATAACACAGTATTAGGAAAATTCTACAACATAGCTCTCATCAGCTAAACACATAAAGACAGGAAGAAAACAAATACACAAGGGTACACAAACACATAGTGGGATAACACCAATAGGAAAGGACAGGGTTCGTTTTCAGTGTAACATGTGGTACTGCAGTCCAACCCAAAACTTCATATATCTTTCCTCTTATTTCATCCTTTGTTTCCACCAAAAAAAATTCTATCTAAGCATGCTTTCTGTATTTATATGTTCACATATTTCTTACGTCAACATTTATTTCCAAGAAAATCCTACCTAAACCTGTTTTCTGTACCTTTTTTTCGTATAACTTCTCTATGCATTTCTTCCAATTCATCGAAACTCATTCTCTCAGAGGCTACCCCCTCTTAAGCTAACTTAAATCTACTGAGCTCAGATTGTATGAAAATCACTGGCTGTGCTGTGTGCAGTCTGTGGCTGCTTTGCATTGTTGTAATACTCGCCATTGTAGTGTTAGGCAGCTGGCTGTGAACAGCGCGTAGCGTTGCGCAGTTGGAGGTGAGCCGCCAGCAGTGGTGGATGTGGGGAGAGAGATGGCGGAGTTTTGAAATTTGTCATGAACTGCTATATTTATATATGATGATATCAAGGTAAATACATTGTTTGTTCTCTATTAATATCTTTCATTTGCTAACTATCCCTATCAGTAGTTAGTGCCTTCCATAGTTTGAATCTTTTATTTAGCTGGCAGTAGTGGCGCTCGCTGTATTGCAGTAGCTTGAGCAGCGAAGATTTTTGTGAGGTAAGTGATTTGTGAAAGGTTTAGTTTAATGTTAGTCAGGGCCATTCTTTTGTAGGGAATTTTGAAAGTCAGATTGCGTTGCGCTAACAAAATATTGCGTGTCAGTTTAAGCACAGTCATGTAAAATTGTTGAAAGGGGACGTTTCATATGTCGACCCTTAGCCTAGGATACCTCACTTGAATCTTCTTGTAGTTTGTGTAATTAGCGTAGATTTTGTTTATTGCTAGTGCGTAACTGTAGAGAGAATCTCCTTTGTAGTTGTAGCCTTTCATTGTTGTACAGTAAAACAGTTGTGGCATGCATGTAGATTTGCAGCAAGTATTTCGCAGCTGCGCTTGCAATTAACTAGATATTATTTTCAGTGCTATGTTAATGTGTTCTCTTATTTTTGCTCTTCAAATTGTGTTTTTCTGTGTTATCGTGTGAAATATTGTGACAATTATGGCGTGTGAAAAACGTAACACTAGGCTCCAAACTAAACTGAGAAATAATAGTGACGACGAGCGTAGCTTATCAGCGCCGCCGAGTAATGAATTTACTAATGTTCAAAGTAGTAATTTGGTAACTGTGCACAGGGAAATGGAGCGGGCGTCAAACAATGGCGTGGACAGTGAAACAATTAGTGAAGAGGGAAGCATTATCGATCGATCGGTCGGCAATAGCTCGCCTCAGGAAGCCGAAATGACACGACACGATCTCGCAAATACTGTAGATTCAGGTCTTGGATCCTCACCGTTTTCTCAAATAAGTCAAGACACATTTTCTGCTTGTCAAAATGTGAATGTTTCCGGTGTAAATTCACTGCCGAAAAGCACTGAGGAACATGTTTCAGACACCAATGCATTGTTATTACAATTAATACAACAAATGGGACAAACACAGCAAAAGCTTCAAAAGTTAGACACAATGGAACAAAATCTTAAAATGTTAGACTCATTGGAGCAAACTCTTGAACGAACACATGAGGATTTAACTACTGAGTTACATAACATTGAATCGAAATGTCAAAAAGTCTATAATGACGTAAAAACACAAATTTGTGAGCATTTTCAACCTATTTTTTCGCGGCATGAAAATGCATTACAGAATCACGAAGCAGCCATAAAAAAACTGCAAACTATTGTTCATGAAAATCATGAGACCTTGCAAGCAAAATTTGACTCAGTTGCATCTATCGATTCGGTTATGCAACTTGCAAAAACTCAGGAAAACTTAAAGGACACAGTAGATACTCTGAAACTTGGTTCAGAAAAACACACTGAGGAAATAAGTACACTATCAGAGAAAGTAGCCGAACTTTCGGATCAGTTCACTAATTTATCTACAAAGGTAGATGATGATCTGAATGACACAAGACCTGTAGCCTTCACTGACACAGAAGAGTATGAACAAATTAGAAAATTCAAACAAAATCAAAATCAAATCAATACACAGTACAAAAGAGAAATCCGGGAAGTGCAAGATCAGTTGGCACAAGTAGTACAAGAATTACGTGTTTCAGAGGACACTCGCGCCCCAATACGGGAAGAGGGACATAGAAATACGGAACAGACACAAAATAACAACACAGGGCACTTCGGAAATTGTGAAAGAAGTTGGCAAGGTACGCCGAATTTTGAGATGGAACCGCCGAAACGACGTAACAATGACCGACATGCGACTTGCCGACATGATGATTTTGACTATAAGCTGTTCATTACTACATGTAAATTCAAAACATTTAAGAATTCTGGCAACGACATTCATCCACAAGCATGGCTCCATCAATTCTCTCATTGTTTTCCTCCCAACTGGTCGTTAGAACACAGATTAGAATTCATGTGTGGCTATTTAGAGAATGAACCAGCTGTAAGAATGCGATCGGTCATTCACGATTGCCACAGTGAAGGAGAATTTTACCATGCCTTCTTCTCAGCATATTGGTCTCAAGCCACACAAGACCGAGTAAAACATGGCATCATAATGATGAAACATTTCGAACAATCTGAATTCTCCAGTCTTGTGAAATATTTTGAAGACATGTTGCACAAGAATCAGTACCTGTCAAACCCATACAGCCCCTCAGAACTCATCCGCATTTGCTTAATCAAATTACCTGAACATTTACGACATATTATTTTAGCTGGACGTTGCAAAGAAGACATTGAGGCTTTTCAGGGACTGTTACAAGAACTGGAAATTGACACTGACAATCGGGGAACGCGAGAACAGGAGCACAACAATTACAGGTCACATCTGTCACAATTCCGCGATGACAGAAATAATACACGACAAGGCTATTCTTATAACGTAAATCGTGACCAAAACAGACACCACCCATATGACAACCACTGGCAGAGTAATAATAGTTACAGAAAAAGATCGCATTTCCGTAGTAATGAATATGACAGAGACAATCATAGAAATAGACAATATGACAACCAGAACTATTATTATCAAGGGAGACAGAATAACTTCAGACGCAACAGTTCAGCGCGCAGTTACGACTCAGGGAGAAATTCTCCACCACATGACGGACAAACAAGAAACTATGTAAACTACCGACAAAACGACAGACGTGAATTTCATCAGAACTGGCGGGATTCTAACAGAGCTGGGCCCTCTCGGCAAGGCGAATTCGTAGAAGTTAGGTCTCCTAATCCCAATAACAACGCGCGCCAACAAAGAGACAGACAATGACTCGCGCCGCAGGCACCCACGTGCGCCGGCTGGCTCAGAGAAAAATAACATAGACGCTAACCTTGTGAAAAATTCCAGTATTCTTTACTGACGTATACTGCATGATAATTGCGTTCAAGCTGAAATTCTGAGTACTTATAAGAGTAAAAGATTGTACCACATTTCACATGTAAAACCGTTTATTGAAAGATAATCTGCCTTTTAACTTTGTCTTTCCCACAAAATTTTCACTTCACATTTCTAGTATGCTTTGCCAGACTTAGAATCTGTTAACATGCAACAATGTTTGAAGTTAAATATCCAGTCAAGAACCAAGAGAACTTATTGAAACAGAAATTACGAATGCATTGTTATAGTGAACAGACTACACAGTGTTGCATTTGTACATTCTTGCTTGTTAGTTGCACGACTACGTAATGACTATCAGGCTTACATACTTAGGATACATACCGGTACTGCTAATAAGATTTTAATGCAACATTTTGGTTTACTTGAAAATACATTCTGGGTTTAAAGTACTTTCTGTGAGATACCAAAGGACACAGTGGTTAGTTTATGTGACAGCTACACGATTTTATCACGACGCTACTAATGAGTGACAATTTACAATGTTGCTTTTGCAGTTTATCTGTTTTATATCTGCACAGTTTTCTGAATTCTTCTAGGAAGAAAAACATGTTTTAGTAGTAACTTTTGTGGTATAGCAACAATGAGACAGCCTTTTTCGTGGCATAACAATACGTTACTGTACAGTACTTTCTTCATCACGCCAATAAGCATAATAACTACGATATCTACACGCAAAGCATTTCACTTTTGTTTATCATGTGGTAAGTACATTGACTTCTGCAGAACTTAGCTTTCGGAGGACGATAACTACGACACTTCCACAGAGGTTATGTTGCGACAAGATGCACAGTTTAGCGCTACAGTACACGCATTTGAGTGATTAATCTTATACTTAAAACACTTATTTTTAAAGATTTTTTTTAATTACAAAGAAAGTTTTCCGTGATACATTTCATTCCATTGCTGTAATTTGTAACACCTGGGAGTATAATTACATTTATCCTCAGGGGGGTACATGCTTACTTTGTGTACCATGTGTGTTGCAACCACAAGGAACCCTAGCTAATATGGTATTTGCTTATACAACTTTACACCTCTGTACCATATTTCTCTAACACACAAATTACACAGCTATCTGATCATTTAACTGAGAGACAAACATGTTTTTTACTACGTCAGTGACACATGTTTACGTAATTACACCGTTGGATAACTTCACACTTACGAAATTGTATTTTGTCTGTACTGTGTGAACTCTTCATATTTTTTCGGAACCATTGTGATACTATGGGAGCTTTGAATGATGTATTTGGTATGGATTCATGATTTTTAAAGTACGTTTGAGGCAGATGACACTTTTGACATGAGCAGAGAATTTTTTTAATTATTGGAGGAAGCTACGACGATTTTGAGATTTGACTGAGGTGTTATGATGTTATTTTTACGACGACGATGTGTATTATGCTGCTGAGGAATGTTTATGATTAATAGGCTGAGGCTATATGAGTTATTTGATTATGCTTCATATTTATAATGACGAAATATTGACGAGTGTCGATGGATACGTATATGTGTAATAAGGTAAGGAGTAATGAATAGTGGGTAGGGACTCTTGACTTGTGAAACAGGATGTTGGAAACCAAGAATCGTACTTTAAGAGTTATGAAATGTGTGTAAATGCGTGAATGTATCACAATGCCGGCGAAAATTTTTTTGGACACTTATATTTATAGGATTTTGTTTCTACAGATTTGCAACGCTAATTCTTGACCTGTGAAATATTTTTATGTGAGACTGTCACTGTAGCGGAAACTGCTGTCGTAAATATTTCCGTAAGAAAGTTAAGTGAACACCTGCACGTAATGCGTCGCGGGCACCCACCTGGGCGACAGCCGCCCGAAAAAAAAAAAAAGCCATTAGCCTTTCAGTGGCACAGGTAGAAAAAAAAAAAGGGGAGGCCATTGTCCGTGCTACTGACATTTCCTTGTTGAAAGCATACTGTGGAGCTTGTAATTTATGATATTTACTGAAATGCCTAATAAAATGACAAGAAATATTTTTACATCTGCACACCTGATTATGACAAGCGTCTTTCTATGAGAGCTGAGAGAATTTCTACTAACTTATGAAATGTCACATGACTACTGAATGATATTTTTATGCTTTGCTTTTCATAGTTGCTTATTTCATTTGATATCTGGTTTCCAGCTGTGTTGCAGCATTGCTTTTATAAAATGAAATGTATTTGCTAATGTGAACACTTTCTGTCAACAGATCTATTAAATAATTATTTTATGATCCACATTCTTTAAAAAAGGAGCACTTGGAAAGGAAAGAACAATAAGAAGGAACTAGTAACAGTAACACATAATTTTCTTTTCAAGTACATGGTAATATTTCTTTTTACAATCAGTTGTTGTGGTGCACCACTTTAATTACATAGATATTAAGATGTGAATATACATTTCCCTTATCTGCATTGTTGTTTCTACTGTAATATTTTTTCTGCATGAGCTATGTCATGTTTAGGTATAGGTTACTGCTGTTTGACAGGCGTAGTGTTACTGAATTTGACTTTGTGTTACTCTGCTAAGCCAGATTTATTTTTCTTGTTGCTGCACATTGGCTCATATTAGTTGTAATGTTGCATTGCTTGGTAATTTAGATTTACTGTAGCTTGCTTTGCAATTTTCAATTTTTTTGGTCATTGTTGTTTGTGTTACTTATTTTGTGCTGCTGCATTGCCTCGTTCCTTAGTTTAGCATCTGAGCTCAGTAGATTTAAGTTAGCTTAAGAGGGGGTAGCGTCTAAGAGAATGAGTTTCGATGAATTGGAAGAAATGCATAGAGAAGTTATACGAAAAAAAAGTACAGAAAACAGGTTTAGGTAGGATTTTCTTGGAAATAAATGTTGAGGTAAGAAATGTGTGAACATATAAATACAGAAAGCATGCTTAGATAGAATTTTTTTTGGTGGAAACAAAGGATGAAATAAGAGGAAAGATATATGAAGTTTTGGGTTGGACTGCAGTACCACATGTTACACTGAAAACGAACCCTGTCCTTTCCTATTGGTGTTATCCCACTATGTGTTTGTGTACGCTTGTGTATTTGTTTTCTTCCTGTCTCTGTGTAATTTCATAGAATTTTTTTCTTCTTTTAATATTAAGCTACATTCACTATGATGAGGAATACTGTTATCCTCGAATATAATTGGCATTAATAATATGTTATTTACTTTGTAAAGATGTTAGATATTATTAATTCTGTTCTGTTTAATGCTCATGTGTGAAGTTGATGTTTCGAAAGTTACTCTGATCTTTTATGTATGTACTCATGTCATAATTCCTGTAACACTGATGTATATGTTATTTCGATTCTTTTGTAAAGCCCATATTACTACAAATCTTATCTGTACTATTATGTTGTGTGTCAGTTTAAGCACAGTCATGTAAAATTGTTGAAAGGGGACGTTTCAAATGGACACGCACGGCGACAGAGGATCGAGCAAGACACCAAGAATAACAACACGCAAGAAGCAAAGGGGTATCAAGCGAAAACCTCACGAAATCAAAAACGTCCACTAGTACACGGAAATAAGCAAAGTAAACACGATGTCTGGATGCGAGATATCGAGATACTCACGCGAATATCAGACTGCCTCGCTGAGTTGTTTTTTCTTTTCTTTATTGATTTTCAATTCCCCCCGAAGGGGGCGGGCTGGCAGCAGCTTAGTACGCTGCTCTACAGCCTACAGACTTTTGTAAAAACGGAAGAAGAAAAGAAACAAGAAAAACAGGCGACAAAGCGGTGACTTAAAGTGTAAAATGGCGGAAAAATGCGGAAAGTTAAAACAGAAAGCAAAAGGGGTTGGTAATGTTAATAAAATACACAGGAATCAGACAAGTAACGTAGTAGACACACAATTAAAAAACATGGCGACAGTCTGGTTTCTGTTCGCAGGAGATAAAAAATCACACCCAGCGACAGTATGATGGCCAATCGAAACACTTCCCAAAAGACACAACACGGAACACTCACTGTAAAACACTGCACGAAAATGGCGGCACAAAGATGACACTCCCGAGCCAAAGGCAGATTGGGGGGGGGGGGGGGGAGCTGGAGGAGGGGGAAAAACAAGGAGGGAGGAGAGGAAAAAACGAAAGGGGGGGACCAAGGAGGGAGAGGACTCATAAGGGGGGAGAGGGGCAGGGCAGACGGGAGAGGGAATGAGAAGAGGCAGAGGAGGGAAATGCAAAAGGACTCGGGGGAGAGAAGGGGGCAGAGAGAGGGGAGGTGGGGAAAAAAGAGGATGGAAGGGGGGGGGAGGGAGCCCGGGAAAAGGACAGAGGAAAGGAGAGGGAGTGAGAATCAGAGTTGATGGGAGGGATAAATGGAGGGAGAGAGGCCATCATCCGGGAGGGGAAGTTGATGGAAGCCACCTTGGAAAAGGAGATAAAGGGTGTAGAGATGGGGGGTAGGGGGGACACAACAGTGAAGATGTGGCAGGGGGTGGGGGCGGGAGAGGAGAGGAGCAACCAGGGAGTGAGGGGGATCAAGGCGGCGGGAGGTGTAGAGTATGTGAATATGTTCTTGGAATAGGAGCAGATGGGGGAAAGGAATGAGGTCATAGAGGCCTCGCTGAGTGAGAGGCAGGCGCTTAAATACATAATAGGGTACGTCGCTATTGGCCGCTGGGACCACGTGGAGCACAGTGGCACCCTCACATTATACGCGGCCCAGGACCGCGCTCAGCCACTGCTTACAGCATGACGGCTGCAGAGACCTCTCTGTTGGTAATCGAGGCCCATGCCGTCAGGCGCAGATTGGAAACCCGCGGCGCTCAGTACCAGAATTATGGTTCAAATGGCTCTGAACACTATGGGATTTAACTTCTGAAGTAATCGGTCCCCTAGAACTTAGAACTACTTAAAACTAACTGACCTAATGACATCACACACATCTATGCCTGAGGCAGGATTCGAACCTGCGACCATATCGGTCGCGCGGTTCCAGACTGTAGCGCCTAGAACCGCTCGGCCACCCCGGCCGGCCCAGAATTATGACTAAACCGAAAGCACACTGAGTGATGGATGATATGGGGGCACGTAGAAAATACAGAGACTTTTCTATTCCACGGAAACAAACAACAGCCTGCCATTTGTAATAAGATTCGTAACTACAGTAGAAACATTGAGTGTAAACTCAAGTAATGTGCACTTCACAGTCAGAGTGACATTAATGTGACCACCTCTCAAAAGCCTGAATAGCCTTTTTTTGCAGCGCTGACTGCTGCAACACCTGCAAGAGGAGTGTCAAAGAGGCACTGGAAGCTGCTGGCGGGGATGCGCCCTGGCCAGCTGCGCTGTGTTTCTCGGTTGAGAACCCGTGGCGTGCTTGGTCGAGAGCGTACCACAGATCTTCAACCGAAGTTAAATCCGGTAAATATGCTGGCCAGGGGAGCACGGCAAATTCATTCTGGTGCTCTTCGAATCATGCACGTGACACGTTGCGTTGTCCTGCTTGCAGATGCCGATGTGCAGAGGAAAAACAAACTGCATGTAGCGGTGGACACGGTTCTCAAACACGCATACTTGTATCGATTCATTGTACCTTGCAGAATGACAAGAACTCCCAGGGAGTGCCACAAAAACTTTCCCCAGACCTAAAGCTCCCTTCTGCAGCCTGGAGCCTTCATACGATTGTTGCTGGATGTTTGCTTCCAGAAGTTTCACGACGTACACGCGGCCATGTGTCCGATGGAGCATAAAAGGTGATTCATCTAAAAATCCTACCTATCGCCTCTCAGTGGACGTCCACTTGCGGCACTGCTGTGCGGATTTCAGCCTTCGTCACTGACGAACAGCGGTCAACATTGGTGCATGAACCAGGCGGCTGCTGCGAGTCCCATATCCAGCAACGTTCGTTGAGGAGCACCTAGATTCATCTGGGCGGTCAGTTGCTTACCGTCCGCCCCCGGTAGCTGAATGTTCAGCGTGACGGATTGTCAATCCTCTGGGCCCGGGTTCGATTCCCGGCTGGGTCACGGAATTTTCTCAGGGACTGGGTGTTGTGCTGTCGTCATCATCCTATCATCCTCATCGACTGCAGGTCACCGAAGTGGCGTCAAATTAAAAGACCGGCACCCGGCGAACGGTCTGCCCGATGGGGGGTCCTAGCCATACAATTAGATAAATAAAAAGTTGCTTACCATCTCTACGTCTATTCGCCCTTTTGGACGTCAGATAAATCGCTCTGTTTCCGCATTACAACGACTGCACTGTTTTCCGCGTCCCCTTGACACGCTTTATATAACCTCCACTGCTTGTACTGCCACGCGCCGCCCTTTGATTGGCTATTGTACGGATACGCCGAACGTAGGCAGTGGTCACATTAGTGGACTATGTATAACTCGAAATCTGTGCGTTTCTCACAGAGCATAGACATAGCACTCTAAGAGTACGGCATCTGTGACTCACATTTGGAATCAATCAAACAAATACTTGATTGTAACCATTTGGAGATCTTAAGTAAAGCAGATAGTAGCCCTCGGTTCATTGGTAGGGTAATGGCAAAGTGCCGTGTTTCTAAAAAGGAGATTATTTACGACACAGTCATCCTAGAACATGACCCGTACCACGTAGGACTACCAGTCGATATGGAAGGAACGTAGACAAAGAAGGGCAACACGAATTTGGAGATCTTAAGTAAAGCAGATGGTAGCCCTCGGTTCATTGGTAGGGTAATGGCAAAGTGCCGTGTTTCTAAAAAGGAGATTATTTACGACACAGTCATCCTAGAACATGACCCGTACCACGTAGGACTACCAGTCGATATGGAAGGAACGTAGACAAAGAAGGGCAACACGAATTACCTCAGCTTCATTCGTCCCACCGGAGACGGACTGAACATCTACATCCACATACATATTCCGTAAGCCAGCGTACGGTGACTGGTGGTCGGTACCTAGTATCACTACAGGTCATCTCTCCTGTTCCACTCGCAAACAGAGCAAGGGAAAAACTACTGTGTATATGCCTCAGTATGATACCTAATTTCCTGTACCTTATTTTCGCAGTCCTCACACGAAATGTACGTCGGTGGCAGTAGAATCGATCTGCAGTCGGCTTCAGATGTCGGTTCCCTAAACTTCCTCAATAATGTTCTTCGAAAAGAAGGTCGCCTTCCCTCCAGGGATTGCCATTTGATTGCTCCAAGCACCTCCATACACTTGCGTGTTGTTCGAACCTAACGGTAAAAAGTTTAGTAGTCCACCTCTGAATTACTTCGATGTCCTACTTTAATCCGACCAGCTGCGAATTACAAACACTCGACCTGTTCTCAAAAATGGGTCGCACCAGTGATTTATAAGCTGTCTCCTTTACAGATGACACTTCCCTGAAATTCTCCGAATAAACTGAAATCGACCTTCTGACTTCCTTACTACGTCCTCACATGCCCGTTCATTTCATATAGCTTTTCAACGCTACTCCCAGTTATTTTAACGATTTTACTGTGTGAAGCAGGACGGTACCAATGCTGTTTTCGAACTGCATGGGATTGTTTTTTCTAATGTCCTACATTAACTTACACTTTTATACATGTATAGCAAGCTACCATTCATCACACCAACCAGAAATTCAGTCTAAGTCGCCTTGTAATTTCCTACACTAACTCAAAGGCGACACCTTCCTGTACCCCACAGTATCCCTGTCCGCCAGTTCATTCATGTATACAGAGAATAAGAACCGGTCCTATTACACTTACGCAAATGGCCTTGCCACAGTGGTAAAACCGGTTCCCGACAGATCGCTGAAGTTAAGCGCTGTCTGGCTGGGCTATCACTTGGATGGGTGACATCCAGTCTGCCGAGCACCCTTGGCAAGCGGAGTGCACTCAACCTTTGTGAGGCAAACTGAGGAGCTGTTTGACTGAGAAGTAGCGCCTTCGCTCTCGTAAACTGACATACGGCAGGGAGAGCGGTGTGCTGACCACATGCCCCTCCGTGTCCGCACCCAGTGACTCTTGTGGGCTGAGGTTGCACGGCGGTCGGTCGGTGCCGCTGGGCCTTCATGGCCTGTTCTGTTTAGTTTTTTCCTATCAAGCTTTTCTGGGGCACTCCTGACGATAACCTTGCCTCTGACGAACAGGAGACACACGTCAGTTATCCCGCAAAAGCCTGGTTACAAAGTTTCAAGAAACAGTAGAAAGTAACAGGGGAATCTAGGAATGTTGAACAAACTCCTCCCCCGCCACTCCCCACAAAATCGCTCACGTAGGAACCGCGAAGACAATACTAATTACAGAATCCGAAAACGCAACTAAGTGGCCAGATTTTCCGCCCTCTGGACGCGAATTGAACTGCACAATACAGATATAGAGGTAAACCGTTATCGGTCGAGTAGTGAGATTTGTGATTTTCTAACTGCCCACAGTGTGAAATTTGCTGAGCTGGTAAACATTGAGGACTGTATGCGTGTGTGGCGCGCTTCGAAGTGCTCGGTGGTATAACGCACGAGTTTTCTTGGAGCAGTCGGAAGGAGTGGAGGGTTAACGGTGAAGTGGTTGCGCGCACAGACCTCACACCGGAAGCGGAGGCAATCGTGCGTGCATCGATCGGCGAGTGCGTGCGCCCGGCCCCAGAGAATGGGTTTCTCGACGCGGAAGGGACTGGCCTGGCCCGTAGTGTGGCGCTGGAATAAGTGTGAGGGTGGGTGAGGGGGAGGCAGAAAGTGGGCCACTTCCGCGGCGAGCGGTCGGTCGATAAGGGTCAGTGCACCCGCCCTCTCGACTTGCTGCCAGCTGGAGAAGACAGCGCAAAGATTTCCAGCTCACGCTACCCAATGTGCAGTACGTTGCGTGCACCAGGCGTCGCATTTTCCCCCCGTCGCTACTAACGCTTTTATCTATCCGTTTTTCGCTGCACTGCAACCCAGAGACCCAAATAGTACTACTAATCATTTCACTACGAAACACAAGACAAAAAGAAATAGAGCAAATTAGCTCGTTTCAAAACGAAGGAAAACTAAATTTTAATTTCATAGTTTTTTTTTAACTTGGTATTGAACAACTAGGATCATGTATCTAGTTCCTCTCCTTTCCCTGTTGTTTCCTATTTTCCAGTTCTCCATCCCCTCCCCAAACAGTCTTTTCGTTTCTTCATATTGTCTTCCATTTATTATTTACCGTACCTTCAAAGCCCTCTTAAGTTTAGCACTTGGTTCTTAAAAAATTTCTTTCTTTTATTTCCGATTCTTTGCTGTCGCCTCTTTCCAGCTCTTTTCTTATTTCTTTAATCGCTGCTACTGTTGGTTTCTTTTTCCAGAAGCACACGACTATTTCCTTCGTTAGCCTGTTCTCCTTCATTCGGTAGAGTTAGAGATGCGGACAGTGCGCCTCGTAAATATGTCCGCTGCTTGACAAAGGCTCACAGAAACTTGTTAGAAGACTTAAAGTGATGACAGTTCGAGATTTTAACAAAGACTGGACATTCATCGTTGATGATAGTTTTTGTCAAATGAAGAAGGCTGAAAACTTTGCCTAGCCTCGTCAACTGTTACTCTGCGTCATTCTGTAACTGCTCCCTGTAGCATAAGACATGCACTGAAGAACCAAAGAAACCGGTACACCTGTCTAAGATCGTGTAGGGCCCACGCTAGCACGCAGAAGTGCCGCAACACGACGTGGCATGGACTCGACTAATGTCTGAAGTAGTGCTGGAGGTAACTGACACCATGAGTCTTTCAGGACTGTCCATAAATTCATAAAAGTACGAGGGGTGGAGATCTCTTCTGAACAGCACGTTGCAAGGCATCGCAGATATGCTCAATAATGTGCATATCTGGGGAGTTTGCTGGCCGGCGGAAGTGTTTAAACTCAGATGAGTGTTCCTGTAGCCACTCTGTAGCAATTCTGGACTTGTGGGGTGCGGCATTGTCGTGCTTGAATTGTCCAAGTGCGTCGGAATACACAATGGATATGAATGGATACAGATAATCAGACAGGATGCTTACGTACGTGTCACTTGCCAGAGTCGTAACTACACATGTCATCATTACAGAGCCTCCTCCAGCTTGAACAATCCCCTGCTGACATGCAGGGTCATGGATTCATGACGTTGTCTCCGTACATGTACACGTCCATCCGCACGAATTCAAATTGTTTGAACGAGACTCGTCTGAACACGAAACATGTTTCCAGCCATCAACAGTCCAATGTCGGCGTTCACGGACCTAGGTGAGGCGTAAAGCTTTGTGTCGTGCAGTCATCAAGGAAACACGAATGGGACTTCGCCTTTGAAAGCCCATATCGATGATGTTTCGTTGAATGGTTCGCACGCCGACACTTTTTGGTGGCGCAGCATTGATGTCTGCAGCAAGTTACGTAAGGCTTGCTCTTCCGTCATTTTGAACGATTGTCTTCAGTCGTCGTTGGTCCCGTTCTTGAGGTATCTTTTTCCAGCTGCAGCGATGTCGGAGATTTGATGTTTTACCGGATTCCTGATATTCACGGTACTGTCATGAAATGGTCGTACGGGAAATGCTGTGTCCCATCGCTCGCCCGCTGACTATAACAGCACGTTCAAACTCATGTAAATCTTGGTACGCTGGCATTGTAGCAGTAGTAACTGATCTAACAACTGCTGCAGACACTTGTTATCTTATGTAGGCGTCTCCGACCGCAGCGCCGTATTCTGCCTGTTTACATATCTGTGTATTTGAATACGCATGCCTATACCAGTTTCTTTGGTGCTTCAATATTGTATTATATACATCAGAAGATGCAACTTAAAAGTTGCGAAAGCGGTTGTGCGAGTCTGTAATCGATTTCAAGAAGTATACCTACAGCGAGCTATTGGACGTTTCATTGAGATTTATATTTTAATAGTTTTAACACCTGTTTGTAAACACTTGTTATACTGTGCAAATTGGTGAATCAATTATATACAGTTTCTTAAGCTGTGACTGCCCTAGTTTAAAAATTACTCTTGTTTTCGTAAATATTCATTACTTGTTGTAGAAATTTTTTGTCACACCATATGCTCTTTTTATTTTATAAACTCTTACATCTATTGCACATTTTTCTAGTTCATTCCACAATAGTTTCTCCATGATATTTAAATGTTCTCACACGATCTGTTTACATGGAGTTTGCTAGTTGTTTTTATATTTGTCATGAATTTTTTGCTCCAACTTTAAATTTTGAGGCTTCAGTCTGAAACCTCGCGACCGCTATGGTCGCAGGTTCAAATCCTGCCTCGGGCATGGATGTGTGTGATGTCCTTAGGTTAGTTAGGTTTAAGTAGTTCTAAGTTCTAGGGGACTGATGACCTGAGATGTTAAGTCCCATAGTGCTCAGGGCCATTTGAACCATTTTAAATTTTGAGACCAATACTATTCGCTTTCTTCACCAGAAAATATAAGTAACTGTTTCTGTCAGATTTTCTGAAAGTATTGCAAATCGTTTGCAAGCCAGGCAGCATATCTTAATTTAATTTGTTTTCCTTTCTATACTTATTCGTTAATTTTCAGATCTTTTTTACCGTAAATCCCAGATCATTACAATATTTTTAGAAACGCATTCAAACACCAAAGGTGATAAGTCGTCTCATTATCTGACGCCAGTTTCTACTTCACATAGCTGACATACTTCTCCCGTAAATTTAACTTTAGATACCGCATTTGTTACAGTTTCACGAACTATGTTTGCTAATTTTGTTTTAACAGCAAACTCTCTAATGGTTTTATCAATTATTTCTCTGTTTACCGAACTAAATGCTTTCTTTAATTCAATAAATGGTATTATTATAGCTTTTCTGGTCAACATGCTGCTGCGAATTATTGATTTTTCAGTCAAAAATCTGTTTTGTGTAAGAGCTTCCTTTTTAAAACCACTCTGGTATTCTCCCAGTTGTTTTCTATCTTTTCTATCTTGTACTTACCAGGTCTATTACTGCCCTGCCGCTTCTCGACCTTGCATTCTGCCCTTACGTTGTGACAAGTTCCACGAAAATCGATTATCTCAATCGAAGCAGACGTGCAGTCTACTTCCGCAGACTTAGTAGCCCACCGCTGGGAACAAAAACGGCAGATCTCCTCCGGAACTCACGCAGAACGAAGTTCACAAATTGAAACGTTCCTTGCGTCCGTCCCACGCAGCATCTCGGCGTCGCGAGAAATCACACTCGCGGCCGCTAGCAGAATGCACAGCGTTCTCTTGTACCGCGGTGAGCGGCGCGCGGTGCCAATGACGCTTCATACTGCTCTGCAGATTCAATCCGGAACGCTGTTTCGCGGACGCGGATTAATTATCACACGTAAAATACGCCTAACTACGGTCTGACCCACGATTCAGGGTTAAACTTGCCACAGCCACCACTTAAAGCCCTGTAGCCAGCTAACTGCTTCCGGAAACATCCCTAAATGCGACTACTGGACTGCAACATGTACAACACTAACAGGTCATACACCACCTGCAACTGCCTTCCAACGACAACTCCACAACGATACAAAGTGAATACAGTTTAAAGTCAATAACAAAAAAGCCACTAAAAGCTCAAATTTTCAAGGACACAAATGAACTGTACTGACATTACGTATCTCCAGCCGAGTCCGTCTTTTTTACCCAGCACCACGCACAGAAAGCTAACCCACTTACGCTCCACTCTGTGGCCTCTTTCTACCGAGAAACTCCATTCTCAGCAATCAAACACTCGGAAGTGCCGAAGCAGAGCAAGGGAACGCACTTTCGAGTACTTTGTAGACTTCCAGTGCTGCAAACCTAACCTTGTTACTAATGCCGACTTCCGAAACGATGACCACTTTAAAACGCAAACTTGCCACCTCAGTCCTACGAAGGCTACCGATCGACACACGATTTAGTAAGTTCCAAAAAATACTCCCAGAAATGTTTTTAACATACGTGCGTTTCAGTCAACCAGCCTTAGTAGCCGTACCGAAGTAATTCCATTGGCTTCTTTTGGATGTTGTAGCTCCTCTCATTTTCCGTGCTCGTTAAGAAACGAAGGACTCTATCGCCCAGAGTTTGCTTGACGATTGCTTTCCGATGTAAGCTTAATTGTATGATTTTCTGAGGATGGCAAATTAATTTGCCAAAAGTCAAGAAGGTACTTTAATAAAAATATATGCAGCTGGTGACTGATTATTCTCAAAATCGTAAAGAAACACGGAAGAGCGATTCTGCCGTAAGCAAGACACTGTTTTTTGGAAATTTGGAATTTTGTGGTAAGTTCCTATGGGACCAAACTGCTGCGGTCATCGGTCCCTAGGTTTACTCACTACTTAATCTAACTTAAACTAACTTGCGCTAAGGACAACACACACACCCATGCCCGAGGGAGGACTCAAACCTCCGACGACGGCAGCCGCGTGAACAGTGTCAAGGCGCCCGAGACTGCACGGCTACCCCGCGGGGCCGACACCGTTTTTAGTTTTGTTATTACCCAGAAAATTTTCAGCACTTCATGTGCTATCTTCAGCGTAATTTTTATTTAGGGTAAATCAGGGTGATATGGTGAACAAAAAATTTGGGCCTCGTAGAAGACAAGAAATTGTTTATTTACACAAAATAAAAACACTCTCCTTTCACAAAATACATAAGTAACACATTAACAGTACCACATCCTCTTTAAGCCACTACAAAAGTTAAACAAAAACAATACTTATTTTTATCAATTTCACCATTTCACCCATGTACATGGGTGAAATGGCGAATGCCCTTTGGGTGAAATGGTGAACTTATTTCCCCTGCTTTTTGCCACATACGTCACACATAGATTCATATTTTGAACGGTCTTCATGCAGCCAAAGTTGGCAGCTAATACATTTGATCCAATCCACATCCTTTTTAGTGCAACTGTACAGGTCACCGCACCCTACACAACAACATTCTTCATCATCCGCGTTGTCATCATCGTCTTGCAATTGGATATTCAGCGATGAGTCGGATTCAGTGTCAGTGGTAGACGCTTTTCGTTTCTTAGGCGGCTTCTTTTTGATAATTCCTTTGGTAGTTTCTTTGGTTACGGTTTTTCCTTTGGTTACGGTTTCTCCTTTGGTCCTCTTTTTAGCATTTGCTCTACGCTTCACTGACTCATTTTGTCGTTTTCTGTCTCACAGGTTGTCGATGTTTTCTGGAGAAGTCAAAACCTCACCTAAAGCTCTGGACTTCTTCTTTGCAGATGCAACTTTATCTAGGATAGGTATAGGCGAAATATGGTCCAAGAGTTTGCCAGGGGTTATTTGAGATTCTTCAGTTGCCACTGTCACACTATACGCAACGATTTATACGTTATGTAGTACATAAGCAGTATAAGAAGGCAGAACATATCAAAAAATACCCCGCGGACTACACTACCTAAAGTAACATCTACAAATGCAAGCAGCATATAAAAATTATTTAGCATAGAAAACAGTTTTGAACAAAGTACTTACGGTTTTTAAAACGGAGCTGGTTTTCAACACGTGTACATTGCACAGATGATCAGAGTGTTGGCATGCAGAAATACAGAGACATCTGTTTAAGCAGTAAAGAATTAAAGCAATTCACCATTTCACCCGATTCACCATATCATCCTGACTTACCCTATTTTCCGTCTCACATGAAGTTGTTACTTGTGTGTGCTGATGAGTATAAGTCTAACATACATTCTGCAGCTTTTGATGCTGCGGTCTTGTTTCCTCATAGGCTTATTTCCCATGTTTGTGGCTGTTGAAGCACTTATTTTGAAGTGTCGGCAGAAGTGCCAACACCGTGTTGTTTGAGGAAGCCGAAATGCACGCTATAAGCTCACGCAGGATGGCGTCAGATCTGAAACAGGATACGTAATGAATGCTATAAAGAAAAGTACGTAGCTTCTGGACTACTTAACTTTAATCCATCATTTGTATATCGCTCTTGACGATACAAGTTAGACTCTTTAGATACATGCAATATAATGCTAATGGCGCCTTGCTAGGTCGTAGCCATTGACTTAGCTGAAGGCTATTCTATCTTCTCTGCAAATAAGCGAGGCTTCGTCAGTGTTGCATCGCTAGCTAAGTCGTCCGTACAACTGGGGCGAGTGCTAGTAAGTCTCTCGAGACCTGCCGTGTGGTGGCGCTCGGTCTGCGATCACTGACAGTGGCGACACGCGGGTCCGACATGTACTAATGGACCGCGGCCGATTTAAAGCTACCACCTAGCAAGTGTGGTGTCTGGCGGTGACACCACATATTTTGTTTATGTAGTCATTTCTCGCTGCTACACGCGGATTTAATACAATTTGCCAGCGAAAATAAGGTTTCTGCCGACATTTCCTTCGTTAGCTTGTTCTCCTTCATTCCGTAGAGATAGAGGTGCGGACAATGCGCCTCGTAAATATGTCCGCTGCTTGACAAAGGCCCATAGCTGGTGGGAAACCCCCGCCACTACGGGAGAACCGCCCACCTTCTAGCCAGGCAACGTCGTGGGCCCCCTGTACAACTCATTTAGGAGTGAAAGGTCGGTCCATCGCTTAGAAGCTGGTGAAACTTTCTTTTCCCAGATACCGAGTCTGGCGTAGACAATAGCCGCAGGAAGACTATAGAGGCAAGATCAGGAAACTATGTATGATAGAATGTTTTGAGCAGTGGAAGAAACTTGAGTGAGCTCACAAATGGCCCTTCCATTGAAGGTGACAAGCGTTAATTGGAAGTATTCCGTAGATATACACTGACTGTCCTCCAGGCGTCACGAAAGGCAGACCCGCCATTTTAAAAGGAGGCGGTGAGTGTTGTGTTGTTAGTAGGGAGGCAACAGCAGCGGGAGAGCTCAGTGACATGGAACGTGGGCCGGTCGTTGGATGCCACCTGAGTAAGAAATTGTCAGGGGCGTTTCAGCCCTTCTAGAGCTGCCCAAGGCGATTGTTGGTGATGTGACTGTGAAGTGCTACTTCAGTCTAGTAACTTATTTTAGGGTTACACGAAGCACTGTCCACTAAAGAGTGCAACAAGCAGTTTGCCCCATTTTCTACAGTTTTTGTTGTTGTTAGACACGAAGCTGTGTTTTGCGGAGAATTTGTAAATATTTCGCATTCTATACATTTAAGAGCTGTATAATACACACAGAAAATTGGAATAGAGATCAACATAAACATCATTTCCGCTCTTCTTATTGCTCATGAAAACAACACATTGCATGTTCTACCACCACACAGCGAGACCTTCAGAGGTGGTGGTCCAGAGTACTGTACACACCGGTACCTCTAATACACAGTAGCACATCCACTTTTATTGATGCATGCCTGCATTCATCGTGGCATAGTTTAGCAAGGCACTGTTGGTCCAGATTGTCCCATTATGGCGATTCGGCTTAGATCCCTCATAGTGGTTGGTGGATCACGTCGTCCATTACAACAACACTTTTCAATCTATCCCAGGCATGTTCGATAGAGTTCATATCTGGAGAACACGCTGGTGACTCTGAAGGAAGTCACTCACAAGATGTGCACGATGAGGGCGCGAATTGTCGTCCATTAAGATGAATGTCCCGCCAGTATGCTGCTGATACGGTTGCATTCATGCATGGATGCATTCGCATATCGTTACGTTGCCTTCCATGACCACCAGCGGCGTTCGTTAGTCCTACATAATGCCATCAGAAAAAAAAGGAGTGAATCTCCACCTTTCTGCACTCGCTGGACAGTGTTCAAAATGGTTCAAATGGCTCTGAGCACTATTGGACTTGACATCTATGGTCATCAGTCCCCTAGAACTTAGAACTACTTAAACCTAACTAACCTAAGGACATCACACCCAGTCATCACGAGGCAGATAAAATCCCTGACCCCGCCGGGAATCGAACCCGGGAACCCGGGCGTGGGAAGCGAGAACGTTACCGCACGACCACGAGCTGCGGACCTGGACAGTGTGTCTAAGGCGTTCAGCCTGACCGGGTTGTCTCCAAACACGTCTCCGACGATTGTCTAGTTGAAAGTATATGCGACACTCATCGGTGAAGAGAACATGATGCCAATCCTGAGCGGTCCATTCGGCATGATGTTGGACCAATCTGTACCGCGCTGCATGGTGTCATAGTTGCAAAGATGGACTTCGCCATGGACGTCGGGAGTGAAGTTGTGCATCATGCAGCCTATTGCGCACGGTTTGAGTCGTAACACGACGTCATGTGGCTGCACGAAAAGCATTATTCAACATGGTGGCGTTGCTGACAGGGTTCCTCCGAGCCATAATCCGTAGATAGCGGTCATCCATTGCAGTTGTAGCCCTCTGGCGACCGGAGCGAGGCATGCCATCGACAGTTTCTGTCTCTCTGTATCTCCTCCGTGTCCCAACAACATCGCTTTGGTTCACTCCGAGACGCCTGGACACTTCCCTTGTTGAGAGTCCTTCCTGGCACAAGATAACAATGCGGACGCGATCGATTCACGGTATTGACCGTCTACGCATGGTTGAACTACAGACAACACTAGCTCTGTACCCCCTTCCTGGTGGAATGAGTGGAACTGATGGGCGCTGCTCATGCATGGTTGTTTACATCTTTGGGCTGGTTTAGTGACATCTCTGAACAGTCACAGGGACTGTGTCTGTGATATAGTATCCACAGTCAACGTCTATCTCCTTCAGGAGTTCAGGGAACCGGAGTGAAGCAAAACTTTTTTAATGTGTGTGTATTACAGTCTCGTGTTAGGAACGTATTGTTAATTCTTCAGCTACAGAATTTTAAGGTGAGTAAAATGCTTCATGTTTTAGAACTATTTATATAACATGTACAGCGTTAAGCCGTACTTCATCGGTCGTGCACGTTCTTATACTTTGAAACAGAAGGAGCTCTTTTGCGACGGAACATGTGATACTTGAAAATGAGCTGACTTTCTTTCATGTCTGGACAGAATTGCGTCTCTTAAAATTGGAATGTTGGTTTCCCGCAGCTTCTTTTTCAAAATATATTTAACTTGTAACTGATTTTTGAAAACACTTTTACTTAATTTGATTCCAGTTACTGATTATTTATGTGTAGTAGAGTAATAATATAACAGCTGCACTATCAATTGCAGCACTGTGAAGGCGCTTTTAAATTTCAGTCGAATCTTTGTTTCTAGGTACGTGATCATGTTGTACCTTGCAATATGTTTTCACGCTTCGAAAAACCTTAATTTTTCGCAGTAATTTTTCTAATTTCAGGAAAGGACTGCAGGACATGAAATGTGAACGCCATCATTTAAAAATGCGGTAAGAGGATATATTAAACTTTCATTACAGGCCTGGGCAGAGGCGAAAGCGTGAAAAGTGCACCAAGGCACAACACTGTCCCCCTACTGACGGACTGACTGTAAAAAATCCCGCGAAAACAGCGGAAGGAATCACTGGAGAGTACAAAGTGCTACCAGCAGTGCGGCCAGCACCGTGACTGTGCGTAGGGGGGGAGGGGGGAGAGGGGGGGGGGTGAAAAGAACGAGGAAGGATGCTCGAGCAGCTCCTTGTAAGCCTCATATTTCTGTTGTCAGTGCTAAGCGAGGCTTGAGGTGCTGCAAAGAGAGGTGCCACTGCACGCTGCATGAGTGGAGACAGTGATTTCTAGCGGTGAACGTCACCTGCTATCAATGAAGTGCGGAGGTGACAGTGTTACGGTATGGGGATGGTTTGCGTGGCTTCGGACTTGAGAAAACTCAAAATGTGGGGGGATATGGACACATTTTCAGCATTGTGTACTCCGAACAGTAGAGTAACAGTTCGAAAACGGTGGTCGTCTTTATCAGCATGACAATGCACTCTGTCACGAAGCAGCAACTGTGAGGCAAAGGTCTGTGGACAATAACATTCCTGAATTGGACTCGGCTGCCCAGAGTCGAGGCCTGAATCCAGTGGAACACCTTTGGGATGAGTTGGGACGTCGACTTCGCTCTCCAGACCTGAATCCAGTGGAACACCTTTGGGATGAGTTGGGGCGTCGACTTCGCTCTGGAATCCAGCGTCCAACCTTCTCTGGTTTCGTGTCTTGAACAAGAATGGGCTGTCATTGCTCCGCAGAGATTGAGACTCCTGACTGATAGTGTCCCCAATAGAGATCAAACTGCTATAAAGAAGGAGGTTGGACACCCTGCACCACTCTAGTATCCACTAGCAAGTGTCCGGATACTTTTCATCTGGCGTTGTACAAATTTTCGGTACGAATGTCGTTTATTTTGTGTCAGACGTCATGGGCGACATTTTACCAGCGGAGCCCGAGAATGCACTATAGTTAACCTTTTTTTCCAGCACCACTGAGCTAATCGAAGTTCATGGAATTTGTCATAGCTCAGGCAGGCATAGTTCAACAATCGTGCACTAATAGGCCGCGACAAATAATAATGCCATCAGCCTTGTTTATTTTGTGTCGAGACATCGTGGTATTACATGTGTAGAGCGTTCCTTCGCAAGATGATGGTGACGATGATGATTTGGTTTCCGCGATTATCAACGCCCATACAAGTTCCAAATCTTTTCCAGTCTCGCTACTTTCCTGAATGATAATGAAACTACGAGGAAGAACAATACCCAGTCCCCGGGAAGAGAAAATCCCCGATTCGGCCGAGAATCGAAACCAGGACTGCGTGATGCAGGACCAGCAACTCTAGCCACTAGACCAGGAGCTGCGGACACCTTCGCAAGAGAATGCCGATTTTGACTGAAGAGTTTCGTATTTGAAGCTATATTGAAAAAGGTGGTTCAAATGGCTCTGAGCACTATGGGACTTAACATCTGAGGTCATCAGTCCCCTAGAACTTAGAACTACTTAAACCTAACTAACCTAAGGACATCACACACATCCATGGCCGAGGCAGGATTCGAACCTGCGACCGCAGCGGTCGCGCTGCAAACTGAAGCACCTAGAACAGCTCGTCCACAGCGGCCGGCTATTGGAAAATGAAGAAATATTGTAAGTAGGCTGTTTAAGTTTTTATGTTGGTAACGCCACGTAGCGCTCTATATGAAATTCACTGGCTGTGCTGTGTGCAGTCTGTGGCTGGTTTGCATTGCTGTTTGCTATTGTAGTGTTGGGCAGTTGGCTGTTAACAGCGCGTAGCGTTGCGCAGTTGGAGGTGAGCCGCCAGCGGTGGTGGATGTGGGGAGAGAGATGGCGGAGTTTTGAGAGCGGATGACCTGGATTGTGTCCATCAGAGACAGTAAATTTGTAAGACTGGATGTCATGAACTGATATATATATATATATATTATGACTTTTGAACACTATTTAGGTAAATACATTGTTTGTTCTCTATCAAAATCTTTCATTTGATAACTACGCCTATCAGTAGTTAGTCCCATCAGTAGATGGAATCTTTTATTTAGCTGGCAGTAGTGGCGCTCGCTGTATTGCAGTAGTTCGAGTAACGAAGATTTTTGTGAGGTAAGTGATTCATGTAAGGTATAGGTTATTGTTAGTCAGGGCCATTCTTTTATAGGGATTTTTCAAAGTCAGATTGTGTTGCGCTAAAACTACTGTGTGTCAGCTTAGTGTTGATCAGAATAGGTAAAGAGCGAAATGTCTGAGTACGTTCAGTTTTGCTCAGCTGTTTGAAAATCAAATAGCGTAAGAGTTTTATAAGCACAATCATTCATTAATTTTTCTATGGGGACGTTTCAATATGATATTCAATACATGAAATTGTGAGAATGATAAAAAAGCCGATATTGGGCGATCAAATACGGGAATATTAATGTGTATTCAGATATGAAGTACACTGTTCAAAATATATTTTGAATTCTGGAAACGTAATACGAAGCAGCGTAACACGACTTGCTATGTGAAGATTTAAAACAAATTTAATTTCATTTAGATATTTAAAACTCCGCTTTGTGCAAAACAGAAAACTATTTTGAAAGCAGTGTTTCATTTCATGTGGGTGTCGTTTCATTTCTAAAGTCGCGTTAATTCTGGAGATGAAATTGTACGAGATGCTTTTACGCGGTTTTATGACTTGATAGCAAGTGTTTTCTCTCTTGTTGCACGTCGTCGGTATGTTCCCTTTGATGGTTGCAATTATATACATTGTTTTTCACTTCATTCTTACTTAGTATCAAGAGTCTGCATACTGACAACGAGATTTAGGGAAAACTTCCGTCCACACGCTCATCGAGAGACGGCCACTAGATCAGTCAGAACAGAAAAGACTCCAGGCCTCTCACATACGGTGGTGGAGGAGTCCTAAAGATCTCACAGCCAGTCACAGTGGCCAATAAAAAAGTACGAGTAAATTACAAAGGAGAGAACAGTTAGGTTTGGATTACTGTAAAGAAGTGGAAGGAAAGGTGCATTAGAAACCCATATAGACACTGACCTTTCATACTGAAAAGCAAAGGAGGAAAAGGTGCCAGAAAAACATCTCACGAAGAAAGTCATAGCTTCATCATATCTAGCAGATAACACAAGATCTAAAGTTAACAACATACTATGAGCCGTCCGGTGTGGCCGAGCGGTTCTAGGCGCTTCAGTCCGGAACCGCGCGACCGCTGCGGTCGCAGGTTAGAATCCTACCTCGGGCATGGATATGTGTGATGTCCTTAGGTTAGGTTTAAGTTGTTCTGAGTTCTAGCGGACTGATGACCTCAGATGTTAAGTCCCATAGTGCTCAGAGCCATTTGAACCATTTGAACATACTATGAACTGAAGAGACTTGCAAGTGATGTGTGGAAATATACAACGGGAAATGATGCCGAAAAATAATGAATTGACAATAAAAGAAAAAGGAGACGACATCTTTGACATTACCGTAGTATGAAACTTCGCACAAACGTTAAGTAGAGTATCCATTCTGATAAAATTTTGCTGCACTTTTTGGACTACAGATCAAAATTATTACCTATTTTTTCAAAAATGAAAAATGTTACGTAGAATTGCCAAAACTTATAGTTCCCCTATCAGATGACAGAACATTTTGCAAATCAGATACATCGACTCTAGTAAGAGTTAACGTAGATCGCTGTCACTACAAGCCAGAGAGTGCGTTACACATTGAATCGCGACGGAGGAAACGTAAGCATAGTCTCCTTACAACTATCTTAATATTTATCGGTAACGAGCGACTAGCGTCTACAGTATCTTTGGTAGCAAAGACGCCGTTAGCGCGGAACTCATTCGGCAAGGAAAAAGTCCAGACTCCTCGCACTAAATTTAATTGCTAATCGGGACAGACCGACCTGGCCGAGCGGTTCTAGGCGCGTCAGTCTGGAACCGCGCGACCGCTACGGTCGCAGGTTCGAATCTTGCCTCGGGCATGGATGTGTGTGATGTCCTTAGGTTAGTTAGGTTTAAGTAGTTCTACGTTCTAGGGGACTGATGACCTCAGATGTTAAGTCCCACAGTGCTCAGAGCCATTTGAACCATTTTTGAACAGACCGACCGCCCTGTCTTCCCCTGCAAGTGGCGACACTAGGTGCGGTGTGGAGGGGTGCGGCACCAACACACCGCTCTCCCGGCCGTTGCTGACTCTCTAGTCCTCGGAGCCGCTACATCTCACTCAGGCAGCTCGTCACTTAACGTCGCGAGGCTGAGTACACCCTGTTCCCGTCCTCCCACCGAGCAAAAATCACCGGCAGCGCCGGCAGTCGAACTCGTGTCCTCCTAGCAGCAGCCAAGACATACACTAAGCTACCGTGGGAGGGTGAATACAACTTCTACCGAGTTTTTTTCAGGTGAATTTCTTGAATAATTAGAACTCTGAGTTCCTGTAATACTCCCCCGGGTTCCACAACGAGATTTTTGGGATACTGGAGACTGTAGCATCGTCCCTTATGTTTGTACGAAAGATAAACTTTGCTGTTCCAACTGACTCCAAATCCCAGTCACACATCCACTTACGTGCTGCAACACGACATGAATGTTTGTCTCATTAAGAACGGCTTTCTTTACAAGAGCAGCAAATTCTCCATTGCTTCTTAAGGCAGAAACCGCAGTAGTCTTTCGTACATAACAGGAGACTAACACACGACAATTCCGTCAGACTACCACACAATAGAAGCGCCTGCTTCAGTTCTAGCAATAGTCTCCACGAGAATGTCAGCTGGAGTCTGGTAAACTAGCATCTTTGTATGACACGTCGAAGAAGAATTTCGATGCAACGCTTTGTGGCCGACCTAATGGTGGACGTGCCACGACAAACCTATCCTTGTCCAAACTGCACATCAGCGTGGTTGATAAGGTACCAAATTTTCCGGTGCACCGCAGGTTTGGATGTGGCTCACTCCAAAAATTATCATTAACTCGTGTTTCAGATAGCACTGGAGGAAAAAATAAATCAGTTTTATATTTTATAATTTGTGTTAGAACCCTCGCCGTATTATTTGATAATAACAGTTATAAAGTGTGATTTTATTCGAGATGCATAATGTGTTTAGAGGTCTATGCTCTCCTCTCAAGATATTTACATCTGTTTCTCATGATGAAAGAAATTGTTCGTAATCCAAAACACGAAACTAATTCGCTGTTCGCGTGTGTCTTGAGAATGTACAGCACATTGCGGGAAGGTTATGAAAATTGTAGCGAGAGTTCTGACGACTTCTGTTCGGACGTTTCTGTTTGTTTGTCCTACGTATTGGGACTGAGAAGAGTTAGATGCGAGTTGGTATATTCCAGCATTGCTGAATTTGTCTGAGGTTCTTTTGTGTGCTCTTAGTCTTTGCTGAACTGTGTTGTTTATTGTGAATGTTATTGGGATTCCTTGCTTTTTAAATATGTTTCCAGTTCTATGTGCTGTTTTATTTTGTATGTTAGTGTGTACAATCTGTTTCTTTTTCCTGATGTGGTGTGGTCTGCTGTGTTGTCCGTGTGTTCTGCCTCTGCGTTTTCAGATCCGTTGGTTGTGCTATTGAGTGGGTGGCCCCTATTATTATCTTTTATTTTTACCTTGTTGTTGAGCTTGTTTGTGATGTCTGTTTTATAGTCTTTACAAGAGCAGTTTGTCTGATTATATTTAATTACTGTGGTACTTTTCTGCTTTAAGAAACGTTCTGTTTTTCCAGTAGAGCATGTGTGTGAAACAGGCGTACTTATGAGATGTCGGGTGGTTGGATGAGCTGCAGACTTGTGAATGTGCATTTCTGTAGATGGAAAACTCAAGTCGGTTGTTGTTTCTTGTTTTCCAAGAAATTTAGTTTCTTATCTTTTTTTCAATTTCCACTGTGAAGTGGATTTGCGGGTGTACTGTGTTGATGTTACTGAGTAGCTCTTCTGTCCTTTTTTCTGTTTCATCTGTGAGATAGATTATGTCAGCCAAAATCGGTATCACTGTATTATTTTGTACCCTTATTGTTTTTCAATGTTCTTGGTTCAAATGGCTCTGAGCACTATGCGACTTAACTTCTGAGGTCATCTGTCGCCTAGAACTTAGAACTAATTAAACCTAACTAACCTAAGGACACCACGCACATCCATGCCCGCGGCAGGATTCGAACCTGCGACCGTAGCGGTCGCTCGGTTCCAGACTGTAGCG
Source organism: Schistocerca americana (assembly GCF_021461395.2). Classification (NCBI taxonomy): domain Eukaryota; kingdom Metazoa; phylum Arthropoda; class Insecta; order Orthoptera; family Acrididae; genus Schistocerca; species Schistocerca americana. The sequence goes on along the minus strand of NC_060124.1, from coordinate 184,073,772 downwards.
CCTAGAACAGCACGGCCACTCAGGCCGGCTCAATGTTCTTGAATATTACATTCTCTATACATTTAGTGTTTAAAAGCAGTTATCATCCAATGAACTTGAGTACCTGACAAACTACGTAACTTAGAGGGTCTCGGGAAAACACAAGAAGAGCTCCAGTCACACAGTGAAAAAGGGTGCAGGCCGAACGCAGGAAGAACGTAGATACAGGAACCATCGGTGTAACTGTTGTAAATTGTCGTAACTGTGCTGGGAAAGTACGAGAGCTCCAAGCGCTAAAAGAAAACACTGATGCTCAAGTCATTATAGGCACTGAAAGCTGGCTAAAGCCAGAAATACGTTCAGACGAAATTTTTGCGAAGAACCAAACGGAGTTCCGAAAGAATAGGCTAAACACAGTTGGCGGTGGCGTGTTTGTTGTTGTAATAAGTAGTTTATCTTGTCCCAAAATTGAAGTAGATAGTTCCTGTGAGTTAGTATGGGCAGAGGTCATTCTTGGAAACCGGAACAAAATAATAACTGGATCCTCTTACCGATTTCCCAATTCAGATGGTACAATTGTTGAAAGGTTCAAAGAAAACTTAGGTCTGATTTCAAACGTGTACCCGACTCACACAGATACTGTTGGTGGTGACGTTAATATGTTGGCGAAAATACATGTTTCATTCCGGAGATACGTACTAAACGCCGTCCGAAATTGTCCTAAACGCGTTCTCTGAAAATTATTTTAAGCAGTTAGTTCATGAGCCCACGTGAATAGTAAACGTATGTGAAAACACACTTGATCTCTTAGCAACAATTAATCCTGAGTTAATTACGAGCATCAAAATGGATACTGGGATTAGAGAACACAGGGTTGTCGTAGCGACAATGAATATTGTAACCCCCAAATCCTCCAAAAATAAACGAAAAATATACCTATTCAAAATAACACATAAAAATTCACATGACGCCTTCCCGAGAGACAATCTACACTCCTTCCAAATTAACAATGTAAGTGTAGACCGGATGTCTCTTGAATTCAGAGAAAGAGTATCGGCAGCAATTAAGAGATTTATACCAAATACATTAACAAACGAATGAGCTGATCCCCCTTGGTGCACAGAACGGGTCAGAATACTGTTACAGAAACAACGAACAAAATTTGCCAAATTAAAACAGACGCAATATCTCCAAGATTGGTGATCTTTTACAAAAGCTCGAAATTTTGCACGGACTTCAATGGGAGATACTTATAATAGTTTCCACAACGAAACCTGGCAGAAAATCTAGAGAGATTCAGGTCGTATGTGAAGTATGTTAGCGGCAAGAAACAAGCATTGCCTTTTTTGCGCGATAGCATTGGAGATACTATCGAGACAGTGCTGCCAAAGCAGAGGTACTAAACACAGACTTCCGAAATGCCTTCACAAAAGAAGACGAAGTGAATATTCCAGAATTAGAATCATAGAAGTAAATATCCTCGGAGTAGTGAAGCAACTTAAATCACTTAATAAAAGCAAGTCTTCTGGTCCAGACTGTATACCAATTAGGTTCCTTTCAGAGTATTTTGATGCATTAGCTGCATACTTAACAATCGTGTACAACAGTTCGCTCGACCTAAAGACTGGAAACTTGCACAGGTCACACCAATATTCAAGGAAGATATTAGGAGTAATCCACAGGCCCATATCATTAACGTCGATATGCAGCAGGATTTTGGAGCATATACTGTGTTCGAACATTATGAATTACCTCGTAGAAAACGGACTATTGACACACAGTTAACATGGACTTAGAAAACATCATTCTTGTGAAACACAACTAGCACTTTATTCGCACGAAGTGTTGAGTACTATTGATAAGGGACTTCAGATCGTTTCCGTATTTCTGAATTCCCGGAAGGCTTTTGACACTGTACCACACAAGCGGCTTGTAGTGAAATTGCGTGCTTATGGAATATCGTCTCAATTATGTGACTGGATTCGTGATATCCTGTCAGAGGTGTCACAGTTCGTAGTTGGTTGGTTTGTGGGATTAAAGGGACCGACTGCTACGGTCATCGGTCCCTACAGTTCGTAGTAACTGACGGGAAGTCATTTAGTAAAATAGAAGTGATTTCTGGCGTTCCCCAAGGTAGTGTTATAGGCCTTTTGCTGTTCCTTATCTATATAAACGTTTTGGGAGAGCAGCCGTCTTAGGTTGTTTGCAGATGACGCTGTCGTTTATCGACTAGTAATGTCATCAGAAGTTCAAAACAAATTGCAAAACGGTTCAGAAAAGATATCTGTATGGTGCAAAAATTGGCAGTTGACCCTAAATAACGAAAAGTGTGAGTTCATCCACATGAGTGCTAAAAGGAATCCGTTGAACTTAGGTTATATGATAAATCAGTCAAATCTAAAGGCCTCTAATTCAACTAAATACCTAGGAATTATAATTACGAACAACATAAATTGGTAGGAGCACATAGAATTTGTTGTGCGAAAGGCTAACTAAAGACTGCGTTTTATTGGCAGGACACTTAGACTATGTAACAGATCTACTAAAGAGACTGCCTACACTACGCTTGTCCGTCCTATTTCAGAATACTGCTGCGCGGTGCAGGATCCTTGCCAGACAGGATTAACGGAGAACATCGAGAAGGTTCAAAGACGGGCAGCACGTTTTGTATTATCGCAAAATAGGGGGGAGAGTAGGGGAGAGAGTGTCACTGAAATGATACAGGATTTGGGTTGGACATTATTAAAACAAAGGCGTTTATCGTTGCGGCGGAATCTTCTCACGAAATTCCAATCACCAACTTTCTACTTCTAATGCGAAAATATTATGTTAACACCGATGTTCATAGGGAGAAACGATCACGATGATAAAATAAGGGAAATCAGAGCTCGTACGAAGAGATATAGGTGTTCGTTCCTTCCGCGCGCTATGCGAGATTGGAATAATAGAGAGCTGTGAAGGTGGTTAGATGAACCCTCTGCCAGGCACTTAAATATGATTTGCAGAGTACGCATTTAGATGTAGATGTCGAAAAACTGTATCCACAACACTACCACAGTACCAGCAGTATAAAGCTGACATACGTAAGTTCTGTTTTTCATTTTTTTTTATAGCATCCACACGTACAGTTGCAGATGTCATGCTGTATGCCAAAGAAATGGCTACAAAAACACAAAAATATGCGGGAAACAACGGCAACAAACGTAAAGACCATGATGTGACGTAAAGCACATAAGAATTAAGGAGGGCACTGGAGATGGCGGTATTGTCGAGAAACCAGTTGGGAAATAAATACGTAAACGAAAAACTAAAGTGTTTTGCATCAAGGCGGACCCACAGTTCGATATTGTTGTTTTTATGCATACACGGTCCAATGAAAGAGATTCAAGATAAAATGATGAAAGATAAGCTCCCAAGGTTCGGATTAAATAAAATCACTGATTCCATATGACTCGATTTTTACTACAATATTTATGCATACTCAATAATTCTTCTGTAGACGCCTCATTTCAATTTATTGGGACGTGTATTTATACTTACATTCTTACGTGCCATTGAAGACTACGGGCTACTTACGCCAAACCATTCCATGACAATTTCTGACGAATATCTAAAAGTTGTCATTATAACTAATGTTTACAGCATATAAATGCATCAATGATATGTTTAGTTATGCTTGTTTAACACCATGCCTCTGTCGCTCAGAACAAATAAAGAAGTAACACAAGAACATGAAACCAGCCTGTGTGCGAAAGTGTGGACTACTGCTGTTTGTTACGAGAAAATAAGGAAACGAGAAATGGAATCTATCTTTCTGAGAATATTGTCCAGTCACGGTAGATTCAGTCTTTTGATCGGTTTGATGCCGCCCGCCACGGATTGCTCTCCTTTGCCAACCTCTTCATCACAGAGTAGCTCGTGCACCACACGTCCTCACTTATTTCTTCTGTCTTCTAGAGTTTTTGCCCTCTACGGCTCCCTCCAAAGCGACGAAAGTTATACCTTGTTGTCTTAACAAATACTTTAGAATCCTGTTCATCTTTCTGATCAGAATTTTGCGTGTATCCCATACCTCGCTAATTCTGTGGAGAACGACTGCATTTACCGTGTTAGTCCACCGCTCTGTAGCACCACTTCTCAAACGCTTCGGTTTTGTTCTTCTTCGGTTTTTTCTCAGCGCGTTCCTCATTTCCAACTATCAATGCTCCAGACGTAAATTTCTGAAGTTGCCTCATTAAAGTAAATGAATGTCTGTTTTGATAGTGGTAGACTTCTTTTAGCAAGAAAAATGCCCTCTTCGCATGTGCTAGTCTGCTTTCTACATCCTTGTTTCGTCCGTCACGTGTTGTTTTGCTTCCAAGGTAGCAGCAACCATTCACCTTGTCTATTATATGGTGCCCAGTTTTGCGTTAAGTTTATAGCTAATCTCACTTCTGCTACTCGTCATGATTCTCGTATTTGTTTTGCATGCAATCAAGCCATACTCAGTTCTCAGTAGACTGATCACTCGATTCAACAGGTCTTGTAATTCTTCCCCACTTTCACTGGGATTACCCATGTCATCAGCGAATGCTACCATTAACACGGTTTCTCCCTGAATTTTAATCCCCACCCTGAATCTTTCTTTTATTTCCATAGCTGATTGTACGATTTATAGACTGCACAATAGAGGCGAAAGATTACATCCTTGTCTTATAATCCTCAGTCTTGCTCTTACAATCGTATAGATAACGTAGGATTAATTTATTAGTGTTTGAATAGAGTTCCAGACTCAGTCACTCCGCAGCAGAGTGTGCGCTGATATGAAACTGCCTGGCAGATTAAAACCGTGTGCCGCACAAGACTCGAAGTCGGAACCTTTGTCTTTCAGGGGCAAGCGCTCTCGCGACTGAGCTACCTAAGCACGACTCACGACCCTTCCTCACAGCTTTACTTCCGCTAGTACCTCGTCTGCTACTTTCCCGTCCCGCCCCGTCTCCTACGAAACTTGCGTAACTAGTACTTCCGGGAGAAGGGACGTTTCGGAGTCGCTCGGAGCCTGAAATTTGTTTCCAGAATCAAATTTCGACTCTGCAACGGAGTGGGCACGCAGACTTCTGTGAGGAAGGTAGGAGACGAGGTACTGGGTCAGGTAAAGCTGTGCTTGGGTAGCTCAGTTGGCAGAGCACTTGCCCGCGAAAGTCGAAGATTCCGTGTTCGAGTCTGGGTCCGGCGCATAATTTTAATCTGTCAGTAAGTTTCAGTTGTAGAGTTATCTGTCTTCCACGAGATTATTTTGTCACAGTCTTCTCTCAACAGTCAGTGAGATGGCATAGTGGCTGAAACACTGGCGTCGCATCCTAAAGAGCTGGATTCAGCTTCCCAATCAACCATCCAGATGGTTTTTTTTTCTCTCTCTCTCTATATCACTTGAGGTGAATTAAGACATAGCATATCCAGGACAGTTTTAGTGTCGAACATTGTCCTGGTGAATGATTGCTCCATCTTTAATGACATCAATGTCGACGGCGTGCTAATCTATAATCTCTCCTACCTTTCTCACGGAACAGTATCTATATATCAAAATTAGATCCGCCTTTCGAATTATGTCGACGAGGAACAGAAATTACAGTCAGAAGGACTTCTCTATATCATTCCTTTGTTTATGACGCATAACGATTTCTGAGAGCGAACCGTCATGTTCCGCATGTAGTGTGAGTTTGAACACCTCGAGTGCAAATTAATACAAAAAATCTAATAATCTAATTACTCGTAATTTAATAGCTTTTTCAAGAAAACTCCCTCATCTTGTAGTCCTTACACAATGTATTCGCTACTACTACCAGATATCGTACAAGTCAACTGGCCTTTTTTCTCTGTCATTCCTACAAGGACTTGTTCTTTCCCGTAATCCTTCCTTCTGTTCATTCCCCTTGTACCGCGTTCTAGTCCTCCATGTTCGCTAGCACCGTTTTTATGTTTCAAGTTTGATTTTGTCCTTGTACTACCATAATGTGGTTCCACTGCATAAGTTTATGCAAAATTCTCCTTATGTAACCACTTTTACTGCAGGTCCCGTGATGATCAATGCTAAAACGATTTAATAAATCCGTACGCTCTAGACAATTATGTGTATTAGAGGCAAGAATGATCGCTGACATCAAAGACTTTTTTATCCTACATAGTAAACATAGTATTTAACCACTAGCCGGCCGAAGTGGCCGTGCAGTTAAAGGCGCTGCAGTCTGGAACCGCAAGACCGCTACGGTCGCAGGTTCGAATCCTGCCTCGGGGGTGGATGTTTGTGATGTCCTTAGGTTAGTTAGGTTTAACTAGTTCTAAGTTCTAGAGGACTAATGACCTCAGCAGTTAAGTCCCATAGTGCTCAGAGCCATTTGAACCATTTAACCACTAACACTGTTACACAAATGTAGTCATCGTTGGTACCTGCATCTGACAACGCCGATGAAAAGGTTCTTACCAAGCAGCCAGCTGGGAAATGGAGCTGGAATAAATTAATGGCCTTTAACGTACTTGTGTTCTACTCCTCTCTCGAGTAAGAATGCGTGGCCGCTATAAGAATCGGTTCTCCCATTTCCGTTACGGCGATCGGCTGGGAACCGCAACCCCCAAGAGCCAGCGCGTAACCGGCGTTGCCCCCCGAGGGTGGCGGCCGCTCCTTGGACAGAGAGAAGGGTCGTCGCTCCCCTCGCGGCCCGGGGGCAGTCCGGTTCCCACGAGCCACGTGAATAGCGCCAAAGGCCCCTCCAACTGAGACCGACTACGGTGAGAGGTTATCACGCGCTTAAAGTGCGACCGACAGCGGCCTGTGACGACCGGGTTCTACTTTTGATAGCGCCCATTTGCTCCTGCATTCATCTAATTGCTGTGTGCAGGCTGCTGTGAGAGTACAACGGAGCGCACTCGCTTCTGCACCTTAGAGATTTTCGTTTCTTCTTCCTCGCTTGCAGTAATTTACCCATGCTAATAACAGAGTCACAAGACTTACCGTTGTAACACAGACCTTTTATAAGGTTAGAGTATTAAACCTGGTATATCTGCATTGTTGTTGTTGTAGTCTTCAGTCCAGAGACTGGATTGATGCAGCTATCCATGTTACTCTATCCTGTGCAACCCTCTTCATCTCCGAGTAACTACTCCAACCTACATCCTTCTGAATCTGCTTAGCGTATTCATCTCTTGGTCTCCAATTTTTACTCACCGCACTTCCCTCCAATGCTAAACTCATCATCCCTTGATGCCTCAGAATGTGTCCTGCAAACCGATCCCTTCTTCTAGCCAAGTTCTGCCACAAATTCCTCTTCTTGCCGATTCTATTTAGTACCTCCTCATTAGTTATGTGCTCTACCCGTCTTATCTTCAGCATTCTTCTGTAGCACCACATTTCGAAAGCTTCTATTCTCTTCTTGTCTAAACTATTTATCGTCCATGCTTCACTTCCATACCTGGCTACGCTCCATACAAATACTTTCAGAAACGACTACCTGACACTTAAATCTATACTCGATGTTACCAAATTTTTCTTCTTCGGAAACGCTTTCCTTGCCATTGCCAGTCTACTTTTTATATCCTCTCTACTTCCACCACCATCAGTTATTATGCTCCCCAAATAGAAAATTCATCTACTACTTTGAGTGGCTCAACCCTCTCTCCCTCCGTTCCCAATCACTGCTTCCGTTTCAGGCCCCTCCACTCTTACAACTGCCACCTCGTTTCAGCACACCTTATAAATAACCTTTCGCTCCCTATATTTATCAATACCACTTTCAAAATTTGAAAGAGAGTATTCCAGTCAACATTGTCAAAAGCTTTCTCTAAGTCTACAAATGCCATAAATGTAGGTTTGTCTTTCCTTGACCTATCTTCTAATATAAGTCGTAGGGCCAATATTACCTCGCGTGTTGCAAAATTTTCTACGGAATCCAAACTGATGTTCCCCGAGGTCGGCTTCTACCAGTGGAAACTCTTCTGTGAAGAATTCGTGTCGGTATTTTGCATCTGTGACTTATTAAACTGATAGTTAGTTCGGTAATTTTCACACCTGTCAACACCTGCTTTGTTTAGGATTGGAATTATTATGTTCTTCTTTAAGTCTGAGGGTATTTCGCCTGTCTCATACATCTTGCTGCATTAAATAACGGAAAAATTTGTTACCTAGTGCCATTTCTCGTAGGAGCGATGTTTCTTTTTCTGTTTCTTTCTCTTCTTCGCAATGTTAATACACCATATCTGTTCCAGCTTCGTGTGAGATTCTGGCTATCGATCACTCCGGTGATTCCACAAGCATATTTCTGTAAGGTGAACTCTGATCCCATTCACTAAATTATGGAGACCTGGGATACTTTCTGAGTATTTTGTAGTCAGAACGGCGAGGTCTCTGGTGGCTCATTGCAGGGAACTTGCGTTTCATCTGGTTTTTTATCCACATTTGTGTCTGTACATTTGTTGCGCTGAAAGTATTTGCACAACAGCGCAGATGTGGACGATGTGTGCTGTATGTTTTGTTCGGAACGCTCCATACACTCGCAGTACAACGGTGGTGCTCTCTATACTCTTCGCAAATCAGTTTGCGTTCGGTACGGCACGGTTCTCTTTAGGGTATTGTTCTTTCGGCAGTGCTAGTTGTGCGTTTCCAGAGATACACAGCAGTGTCGTAGATAGATTTATCGACGAAGAATTGGCCGATACGCATCTCTTGTATGTGTTCCCTAAATGCTATGGAAGAGTGGTAGCACGAAGACGCTATGCCTAGTTGTCCCCACAGTGACAGCGTCTGCATTTCGGTACTTCTGCATCTGCAAATTTTGCAGCTCTTTATCAGTGAACCTATACATTGTGCTGTGTACCAGTGTTAACGTTGAACTAACACTGACGGAACATGAAACCCAACGCAGCCGACGCAGTGCAACCATGAGGGCAAAGAGTAGAAAGAGCGTTAGCGTTGCCAACAGCAAGTGTCTTCAGTGAACAGAACGAGTCTGTTTCCGAACAAGACATGCAGCGCGTACCATTACAAAGTGCGCTGTTGTGCACAGTGCGGATACAAATCGGTTACAGTTTTAAGATCAGAGCACAAAGTTAACCAGTATTTTTCTGTGTATGAAGGCAGATATTGTTATTAAATAACACACTCATTTCAGGAACGTATAGGAAATTTCATCTGAGTATGCTCCAAGTTATGCTATTTACAGTCTAGACGCAAATATTCTTTGTGCACATTGGCCGTGGAACTTCGTTATTCTGCGAATGTACCTTACGGTAAAAAGAGATTACAACAGAGGATATCAACACAAATATATTTATAACGGAAAAAAATAGAGGAAGGACGGGGTTTGGGGTGCGAGGGTGGCGGAGGGGGAGGGGAGCGTGACTCAGGCTGTCCGCCGGTGTCTCCCAGGCGAAAACCGAATCCTTCCAGCGAAGCGAGTGCCTCAGGAGGGACGTGATTCAGCTCTTCTATCGAAAAAGTGAACTCTCGTAGAAAGTAGCTGTTTCCTGTGTGTCCGAGAATTTTCTCTTTAGTGCCAGAGTTATAGTCATGGTACTCCAACCAGCAACGCCGACAGAGAGCAGGGACACTTGTTTCGCGACCTCAGCGTATGTTAAGTTTCGTCCAGTTGTAGACGGGGATGTTGAAGCCAACGATCCTTTAACAAGGATCACGGATATTGATAAAACCCTGATCCAGGCTATTCTGGTCTCCAAATTTTATCAGAATAAAAGATGTATCAGTTACTTCTTGGCCCGCCTTCCAGGCAGGTTTGTGAAACTTCACACTCACTTCTGCGATTCCTACTGCTTTTGCTGGATGGGAAGAGAGTAGTTCTCCAACATCCTAAAGGACCAGAATTTGGCAACAACATTTCGCTCAACGCTCGTCTGTAAGGGCAGCCACTGGCCAGGAATGGAAAGCAGCGTACAATGTATGATTTTTGCTGTGTGTCGCAGCTGGACATCAACCAGTCGAATGCGTTCAGGGCAGCATTCATCTGGCGAATGTGCTATTTATTTTCGTGGAATCGGCTACATAGCGAATGTCACAAGACTACCAGCTGTTACGTATTTGCTTATTCCAATAAAAGTCAATTTCCTTGCAGTTTTTTTTTGTAAATTTTGTTTATCTCATTTTTGTACTATCGATATCAAGACAGTACTGCGGCAGGTACTTGAAGATAAGACAACACTGTCTTGAAATCGGTAGGGCGTATGTTCGATAGACATCAAAGTAAAACAAAAAGGAGTACAGCTGCAATGAAATCAACTTTCATTGTAATAAGCATACTGTTCGTTACAGTGGCATGAGTGCTAATGAACGAACACTATAAATTTTCTCTTTGAGATAATGATTTACTTTTAACACCATATTTCGCACTTGATTGGCTACATGTTTCATAGCTCATCTGAACGATTCTTTCAACGATATGATGTGGAACGAGTCCGTACATATTATTATTTTCGGTCCTATTCATACAACTACGCTTAATTTTATTTTTTATTTATCACTTTTTATTTTATTTATTTTTACTGGCTACCAGTTTTTAAGTAGGAATTCGTCAATGGAATGGAAGGAGTTGTCCAGGAGAGATGATTTTAAATTAGATTTAAAACTTGGTTCACTAACTGTCAGACATATTATGTTATTGAGCAAATGACAAAAAAAAATTTGTCGCTACGTATTGAGCTCCTTTCTGAGCGACTGACGGCTTTATACATGGGTAATAATGGTTATTTTTCCCTCTAGTGTTGTAGGTGCATACATCACTGTTCTTCTCAAATTGTAATGGACTATTTATGACGAATGTATGTATCGTGACATCGCAGTTAAAATGCCTATCTCCTTGAAGAGGTACCTACATGGCCTTCATAAGTGAACACCACATATTATTCTTACTGCTCGCTTTTGTGCAATCACTACTTTCATTCTAAGTGATGAGTTACTCCAATAGATTTTCACATAAGACATTACTGAGTGGAAGTATTCAAAATACGCCAGGAGGTTGATAGGATTGTTTCCATCATTAAATAATTATACAGACAGCAAAAGTAACTGAACTTAATCGTTTGGGAAGTTCACTGATATGCTTCTTCCAGTTCAAGTTTTCATTATTATCTACCCCCAAAAATATGGAGCATTATACCGTATTTACTGACTCCTGCTCATGTGCTACATCAATTGCTGCTATGACTGTTTATTGCACAGAACTGAATGCAGTGTGTTTTTTACAATTTTTAGGCAGAATCCATTTTCGGAAAACCCTTCAACAATTCCTTGGAAAATATCATTTACTAACTCTTCCGTTGCTTTCTCTCTTATGGAATTTATTATAACACTAGTATCGCCTGCAAAAAACACAAATTTCTTACTCCCATCATCAAATGACAAAGCACCTTTCATAGTACTAACTGAAATTCCTCCATGTTTTAGTGGTTATCAAAGAGCTAAATGTTAGACTGTGGACTGAGTCGCAAGTACGAGTACATATTTTGTGGTTTAGAAAGTAGCCTATGTCTACTGATTCCCGAAAGAAACACCCTTCGGATTTTTGCTCCTTATTCAGAAATTGTTAACCGCTTTACCTCTGCTACTATCCCTCAGCATCACTTTACGGAAGAGCTAAGTGATATCCTCTCTCACGTGGAATTTTTCCTGTTATCATACCGATAATTTTTGATAAAGTAAATGTTCTAGCTGTGTGACCCAGGAGGTCTCCTGAGTGTCCTGACTGACGCCTTTTTAGAATTCCTCACCTCTGTCGGTAGGAAACGGTACCCCCACAGGATCACTTTGTTGCCCGACTGTCTGTTAAGACTGCTTTTTCTGAGTAACTGGTGGAGGTATCAAGTTGAAATTTATCTCACATGCTAAGGTCTCCGGTTCCTTAGCGGTTTAAAAATTTTAAATAATCCTTGGCGGTTTAAAAACGTTAAAAATGCAATGAAAAGATACGGCCATTTATGTCACATAGTTTGATACTCGCAAAATCGCTTATCAATAACTATGGGTGAGTTATCTGCGTCCGTAATTAAATTTGTACGGAAACCTCAGAGTACGGCTCCTACTCAAACTCGCACGGTTCTTTTTATTTTTTATTTATCGCTGGTCTGATTGGAATATGAATAATACAGAACATACACATTACAGGCAAGACTAAGAACACTAAGTAAAGATCCGACAAGATTCACACAAATAATGTAGGCATACGCTGTAAACGTGCAAATCGGTGTATGCAGAGAGCAAATATGTAGAAACTTAAGCGAGTAATACAACACCTAGGAGCACTAAAATGACGGATCACCTCATAGCACACCATCATCTCCTAATGCTATAGGAACAGACCTCCAAATCCTGCAGCACAGTAACAACCCGTATCAGTTGTTAGCAACACAATCAGAAACTGAAATACTACAGGGTGGAAACTTATGTCTCTGTCTCTGTCTGTCTCTCTCTCTCTCACTCACTCACTCACACACACACACACACACGCACACACACACACACACACACACACACACACACACACACAAGCACACACATACACACTCACAAATACACACACACACACACACACACACACACACACACACACACATAGAAAAAGGAAGAGAGAGAGAGGGGTAGAAAGAGAAATTAGGTGTTGATCCACAGGGAGTAGTTATTACGAACACCTATTGCACAAGAAAACATACTTTCTTAGCCTCCTAGATAATAAGACTGAAATGCAAAACCTAGGTAACGTAAAATAAAAAGTTATGAAACGTAGATAAAAAAGAGAGTTATCTTATGTAGTAAACAGAATGTGTCACTATGAACCCGCACGCAACTGGGTTAAAAGATGAGCAGATCTGTTATAAACAACTTTTAAATGACACTAATGTGGACTGTGGGTGCCACTTAAGCACGTACGGAACAACTATAGCATGCTGAAATCGTAAGTAGGATGTGGCGTCTTGGCAAAAAGAGTAGTGATTAATAATGTTCACAGAGCAATGCGCTCCACCGTAAAATCTCCACCAAGACAGAAGCTACTACCGACACGAATTTTTTCTTATCAAATTCCAAGATATATTACTTAAGCCACACCAACTAGAACTGTACCAAGAACATTAATTTTCCCATCGCAAAGCAGCCGAGTGAGTTTGCCAGGGGGTTCTAAAAGCTTTCTCTCAGGACCGCAGAACATAGGGACGGGGCAACCAACTGGTTTTAACAACCGGTTGGCCAGTTGATTGTGTTTTTTGTTCAGAAGCTTCCTTCAGTAGAATGAAATAGCAGAATGAAACTAGTCTCTGAGAGTTATATAAATATTTTCTCTCACTCTCCAGATCTGAGTGCTTACATTTAATGTGACGCAACCGATTGACATAGGTCTCTGATCCTTACGGCAGTTATAATAATATTTCCACTCAGCCTCAAGGTTTCAGTGATTTCATTTTCGTGCTTTTTCAGCCTTTTCGGTTATACATGAACAATGACTAGGTCTCCCAGCTTTTTAAAGACAAATAACGCATATCATTTCAAAAATGGTTCAAATGGCTCTGAGCACTATGGGACTTAACTTCTGAGGTCATCAGTCCCCTAGAACTTAGAACTAATTAAACCTAACTAACCTAAGGACATCACACACATCCATGCCCGAGGTAGGATTCGAACCTGCGACCGTAGCGGTCGCGGTTCCAGACTGTAGCGCCTAGAACTGCTTGGCCACCCCAGCCGGCTATCATTTCAAGCACAGGTGAATAAAAAGTATATTTCTATAGACGAAGTATATATTTTCAAAATGTATGTATATATTTACATTAACACGAATTGTTAGTTTTTTTTGGCATTAACTATGGATTTTTGGTTGGTTTTAAAAAGTTAATAACTGGTGCTACATTATAACTTTATTTTTAAATAAATGAGCAAATACGTATTTAAATTTATTAAAGGTCTGTCGCTCTCCCATCACTGTGTTTCGGTAAGTACTGAGGTGATACGAATAGCCTGCATATAAGCCACAATTTTTTAAATTGTTTGGTGACTTAATCATTTGCTTTTTAAGCATGTGCTGCTACTTGTCGGAATCATGTTTTTTTGACATAGGTCTCTTTCATCACTCGTTAACGTTCCTTGAATTTCAATAATTAATACAGCTTCATAATACGAATCATTCTTGTAGATACTATATGTCGCATTGAGTTTATATGATTTCTTCTATTCGCAAGTCACTGAGCGTTTCAACATTCTCATCCAGACACAAAGTTCACTACTGACATATGTAAAAGCCTATTCATAAGCACGATGAAAAACTGAACAACAAGCATTATTGGCACTCAATGAAAAGCAAATATCGGAACGGCGATAACAACGACTGTAGGCGATAATAGAGTGCATTTAGCAACAATGTTTTAACAATGTAAAACAATCGAATTTTTCCGCTCGGAAATGAATGCGGTGGACTGCGTCGACTGTTTTCATTCGGTTGCTCTCACAAACTGATTTCACTCGAAACCAATGACTGAAGAATCATTCCAAAGATACGTAAAACTAAAACCGAACTGATTTCTTTCGGCTGCCCCCGTGATTAGTTTCTTGCAAAAGAATGACTGAATAACTCAATCGTCATGTAAACCTACAACCGAATGGGTAGATTGATTCCCAACAATCGACAGAATCGATTGTTTTCATTCGGTTGTTGCTGTCACTAGCGGGAACGAGGTCAAAAAGTAATCACCAGCCGTAGAGACCTTGACTAAAACACTTAGGCTTATATCTTGTACCGTCTCCGAATGTACTTTATATACTATCTAGTCTGTTATGACAATGAAGACTACTCCAACCAGTATGTTGATGGATAAAATGAACCACGCGGAACAGTAGACTATGTTAATGATTAGTCAGAAACGCTGTTTTCTCCACTAAACAGAATTTTTCAATACGAGATACTGGTTCAAATGGTTCTAAGCACTATGGGACTTAACATTTGAGGTCATCAGTCCCCTAGACTTAGAACTACTTAAACCTAACTAACCTAAGGACATCACACACATCCATGCCCGAGGCAGGATTCGAACCTATGACCGTAGCAGCAGCGCAGTTCCAGACTGAAGCGCCTAGAACCGCTCGGCCACAGCGGCCGGCACGAAATACTGGATTCACTTCCTATGTTTCAGTTGTAATCGTAACTTGCACACGTACAATATATTATCACTTTACATCATACTACACAATAAAAATCTACGTACTACAGTTGTTACGCAACAGATAAATCGAGAGCACTAAAGTAAGTTACATTAGGCTGTGATGTATAAACTTTACGAGTGAGTAGAGAAGATAACCATCGAGACACTAATGTTAAAATTTGGTTTAAGCTGTATACGTTACTAAAACGAATGCGAAAAATATTCCCGTTAGACATTCAATATCTTACACTTCTAAACTGTTTTCTATCTTCTTTTAACTTTATATATGGAATACTAAATGATATTAAAATGTTATTCGGTGTGAATGGTTTGCCGAATACTTTTGCCAAGTAATGAACCTAAAAATTCACTTTTCGCAAATTTTGTATTACGTAACATTCTACAGTTGATCAATTACAAATCTGTCTTTATTTTTCTATGTGTAATTACAGATCAGTTCTTTCTTAAAGTGATAACTTTCTATCGCTTTTACTAAGTTTAATACTGAAGCTACTACAGCAGTTGTAAATTTTGTAATCATAAAAAAATAACGTACAACTTTATATTGTAACCTCTGACTTCCAGTAAATACCAGAGAGAATACAGAGCCATACCTTGTAATGATGAAACCTCGCTGGTACTGCGATAACATTTGCCATCGCTGGTACAGTGAGAAAAAATTGACGATCTTGGTAATGCCTATTTCCAAAGTTTAATACTAGTAAACATCGAATAAAATTTCAATGTGCTCAGGTTTTGGGTGGGAGTCCACCGCGAGGTAGTCCGTGACATGCTGAAAGTCCAGCAATGACGGTAGGATGACAAAATAGGAATTTTATGACCAATCAAGGTCAGACACGGCTAATACAGTCAACAGTACACTCCCGTTCCAAGTTTATTGTATCAGAGTGTGAACATTCATTTTAGTTCACGCGCACAATACGGAAACCGCGCGAATGGCCTATGCAATCGGTCGGTCTGTTTAAGCTTCAGTTTGTTGTCCACACGAGAGTCTCTTTTTAATACAGCCATGAAGAACTATTTCGACACACAATAGCATTTAATTAAGACAGTTCACCGTTCTAATCAGTTCAAATCCACGAGCGTTATCTTTTAATAACCTTCTGTCTTCGCACAGCAGCAACCTCCATTTACATAATAATATGGCTACGAAGTTACTATACAACAGCCTTCACGTCACGTTCACTTACCAAGTGGAACCAGAAGGATTCTACGGGACTACTTCCAAAGCTACTCACAGTTCAAGCTCAAACCCGTTACCAAAGTGTCCCACAATAAAGTTACTCGTAAAATTTCCTCGTAGCGCGACTGCATACGCTGGTGCTTCCTAAAACCGACACGGAAACTCACATTGTCTTGTTTCGAAAACAAAATCTCATCAGTCTTGACTTGATATATATATATATATATATATATATATATATATATATATATATATATATCACAGTTCGATACACATTAGCTCTTAATTAACACAGCTTACACTTCTAATCAGTTCAAATCTACGAGCGTTATCTTTTACTAACCTTCGGTCATAGCCCAGCAGCAACCTCCATTTACATAATAATATGGCTACGAAGTTACTATCCCACAGCCTTCACGTCACCTTCACTTACCAAGTGCAAAGTGCAACCAGAAGACTTCTGCAGGACTATTTCCAAAGCTACTCACAGTTCGAGCACAAACCCGTTACCAAAGTGTCCCACAATAAAGTTACTCGTAAAATTTCCTCGTAGCGCGACTGCATACGCTGGTGCTTCCTAAAACCGACACGGAAACTCACATTGTCTTGTTTCGAAAACAAAATCTCATCAGTCTTGACTTGAAACAAGACAATGTAAGTTTCCGTGTCGGTTTTAGGACGCACCAGCGTATGCAGTCGTGCTACGAGGAAATTTTACGAGTAACTTTATTGTGGGACACTTTGGTAACGGGTTTGTGCTCGAACTGTGAGTAGCTTTGGAAATAGTCCTGCAGAAGTCTTCTGGTTGCACTTTGCACTTGGTAAGTGAAGGTGACGTGAAGGCTGTGGGATAGTAACTTCGTAGCCATATTATTATGTAAATGGAGGTTGCTGCTGGGCTATGACCGAAGGTTAGTAAAAGATAACGCTCGTAGATTTGAACTGATTAGAAGTGTAAGCTGTGTTAATTAAGAGCTAATGTGTATCGAACTGTGATATATATATATATATATATATATATATATATATATATATATATATATATATATCGAAGCATGTTGTGCTTCAGAAGAGTGTTGAAAATTAGGTGGATTGATGAGGTAAGAAATAGGGAGTTTCAATGCAGAATCGGCAAAGAAATGTACATAAAGGAAAACACTGACACGAAGAAGGAGCAGGATGATACGACATGTAGTAAGACACTAGAGAATAACTTTCATGCTCCTAGAGGGAGCTGTAGAGGGTAAAAACTGTAAATGAAGACAGAGACTGGAGTGCATCCAACAAATAATTTGTGATGTAGGGTGTTAATTCTACTCTGAGATGAAGAGGTTGGCATGGGAGAGGAATTCGTGGCGGGTCGCATCAAACCAGTCAGAAGACTGATAATATGATATTACATACAGAATAATGATTTCAGATGAAATTGTAATCACAAACTACACAATATTTTCGTCTATGTCTACACCTACATAACTACTCTGCATAGTTAAGTGCCTGGCAGAGGGTTTCAGGGAACCACCTTCAAGTTATTTCTCTGTCGTTCTATTCTCTAAGAGGGCGCTGGAAAAACGAACACTTAAATCCATCTGTGCGAGCTTTGATTTCTCCTATTTCATTATGATGATCATTTCTCCCTGTGTTAGTGGGCACCAACAAATTATTTTCGGAGAAAGTTGGTGATTGAAATTTCATGAGAAAGTACTACGAAGAACGCCTTTGCCTTAATGATTGCCGTCACAATTTGCTATCATATCCGTCGCACTCTCTCCCCTTTTTCGCGATAATACAGAACGAGCTGCACTTTTTTGAACTTTTTCGATGTCCTCCGACAATCCTATTTGATGCGGGTCCCACACCATGCAGTGGCACTCCAGAAGGGGACGGATAAGCGTAGTGTAGGCAAACTCCTCGGTAGACCTGTTGCATCTTCTAAGCGTTCTGCCAATAAAAGAGAAAAGGCCGCTGGACCTGATGGGATACCAGTTCGATTTTACACAGAGTACGCGAAGGAACTTGCCCCCCTTCTTGCAGCGGTGTACCGTAGTTTTCTAGAAGAGCGTAGCGTTCCAAAAGATTAGAAACGGGGACAGATCACCCCCGTTTTTAAGAAGGGACGTCGAACAGATGTACAGAACTATAGACGTATATCTCTAACGTCGATCAGTTGTAGAATTTTGGAACACGTATTATGTTCGAGTATAATGACTTTTCTGGTGACTAGAAATTTACTCTGTAGGAATCAGCAAGGGTTTCGAAAAAGACTAGAAACTAGAAATCTACTCTGTAGGAATCAGCATGGGTTTCGAAAGACACGATCATGTGAAACCCAGCTCGCGCTGTTCGTCCACGAGACTCAGAGGGCGATAGACACGTGTTCCAGGTAGATGCCGTGTTTCTTGACTTCCGCAAGGCGTTCGATACAGTTCACCACAGTCGTTTAATGAACAAAGGAAGAGCATATGGACTATCAGACCAATTGTGTGATTGGATTGAAGAGTTCCTAGATAACAGAACGCAGCATGTTATTCTCAATAGAGAGAAGTCTTCCGAAGTAAGAGTGATTTCAGGTGTGCCGCAGGGGAGTGTCGTAGGACCGTTGCTATACACCGTATATATAAATGACCTTGTGGATAACATCAGAAGTTCACTGAGGCTTTTTGCGGATGATGCTGTAGTATATCGAGAGGTTGTAACAATGGAAAATTTTACTGAAATGCAGGAGGATCTGCAACAAATTGACGCATGGTGCAAGAAATGGCAATTGAATCTCAATGTAGACAAGTGTAATGTGCTGCGAATACAAAGAAAGAAAGATCCTTTATCATTTAGCTACAATATAGCAGGTCAGCAACTGGAAGCAGTTAATTCCATACATTATCTGGGAGTAGGCATTAGGAGGGATCTAAAATGGAATGACTATATAAAATTAATCGTCGGTAAAGCAGATGCCAGGCTGAGATTCATCGGAAAAATCCTAAGGAAATGCAGTCCGAAGACAATGGAAGTAGGTTACAGTACACTTGTTCGCCCAGTGCTTGAATACTGCTCACTGGTGTGGGGTCCGTACCAGATAGGGTTGATAGAAGAGATAGAGCAGATCCAATGGAGAGCAGCGTGCTTCGTTACAGGATCATTTAGTAACCGTGAAAGCGTTACGGAGATGATAGATAAACTCCAGTGGAAGACTCTGCAAGAGAGACGCTCAGTAGCTCGGTACAGGCTTTTTTTAAAGTTTCGAGAACATACCTTCACCGAGGAGTCAAGCAGTATATTGCTCCCTCATACGTATATCTCGTGAAAAGACCATGAGGATAAAATCATAGAGATAAGAGCCCACACAGAGGCATGCCGACAATCTTTCTTTCCACGAACAATACGAGACTGGAATAAAAGGGAGAACCGATGGAGGTGCTCAAGGTACCCACCGCCACACACCGTCAGGTGGCTTGCGGCGTATAGATGTAGATGTAGATGAAAAAACAATCTTTGGTTTGCTTCCCCATAACATTGTCTATGTGATCTTCTAGTTTAAGTTATTGTAATTCCTAAGGATTTAGTTGAATTGGCAGTCCTTAGACATGTGTAATTTATCATGTACCGAAATTTAGCGGATTCTTTCAGCACTTAATTACATAACTTTATACTTTTCATTTAGACGTATAAAAAAAACAATACAATCTACAGTCCATCACAAGATATTGACAACATAAGGTATATACGCTATACAATAAAACAGGAGGATGTGCAAACGATTGAACTTGCAGTATAATGCATGTATGTTATTAAAAGTGATTTGCGTTTCAGGTCCTGTCGTATAATCATTTACGGAATATGTTCTAACTTGATCAAACTTCTTTTTAAATTCTTAAACGAGAGCCCCTCGACAGAGACTGTCGAGAGACTATTTCCGGGGCAGAAACGTACAGAGTAAGCCTTTTTCAGAGGAATATGAGTATTGCTGTCCTGTTTTTTTTATTATCTTTAGTTTTATCAGTTGGTGTTAGTCTCAGATTTATTTGTTTTTGTCACGTTTACTTAAATTATTTTATTACTTATTCTTCTGTTCGACTGGTGGGGAATCAAAGATCGGATGTGCCATTTAGAGGCGCCTCAACTTTATTCTAAAGTATGGCTTGTGTCTCCAGAGGGCATTCAAGACAGCGACACGTTAATTAGGTGAATTGGGATAGAAAACTAATTTTCCAAGGAACACAAAGATATACGTTCTTTCTAGAACGGGTTTCATTAACGACGAGAGCAAATTACATTGTTTGATGATTCCAGAATGAATGGGAAGATTCCAGGTTCGAGCCGTGATCCTAGAAATAATTTTAATCTGTTAAGACGTATCGTTGCTAGATGATCACGGAAGACTTTAATTTGCAGAGGGGCAAACACTGACTACGCTGAGAAGTTTCTGGAAAAGATGGCGATATGATTTGATGCATTTCAGCTGTTTGTGTAGGGAAACAAGCCAAATGCAAAATGGCTCTGAGCACTATGGGACTTAACATCTGAGGTCATCAGGCCCCTAGAACTTAGAACTACTTAAAGCTAACTAACCTAAGGACACCACACACATCCATGCCCGAGGCAGGATTCGAAACTGCTACCGTGGCAGTCACGCGGTTCCAGACTGAAGCGCCTAGAATCGCTCGGCCACTGCGCCGGCAAATGCAAAATGAGTCATTAACAACACGAGTACATGCAAATATCGCAAAAGATTCTGCGAGTAATGTTGAAAAATTCCTACTTCCAGCAACTCAGCCACCCAAACCAGATGACTGAAATTGTGTACTGTATTTCACAGTATTCCGGTATCAACGCAGTCGAGTATTGTGGGATGAAGTCCCATCTGAGAAACTTTTTTTTGTTTTGAGAATGGCGTGTCCATATGTTATACAAACATTAAAGCAACCCAAGAGAAAGTTATTAAATGAATTACTTAGAGAACAGCAATAAAGAAGGAAGTATTTACCGTCGTTTCTAAGGTCCACATTTATTATGAGGTAAATAGTTTCATATACTAACGACGTTTTTCTTATTTCGTGTCATATATATATATATATATATATATATATATATATATATATATATATATATGTGTGTATGTATGAGGATCGTGGAGGGACCCTTTGCCGTTGTATTGTGCGAAACCTCCCAATATGTAGTTTATACACTCCTGGAAATGGAAAAAAGAACACATTGACACCGGTGTGTCAGACCCACCATGCTTGCTCCACACACTGCGAGAGGGCTGTACAAGCAATGATCACACGCACGGCACAGCGGACACACCAGGAACCGCGGTGTTGGCCGTCGAATGGCGCTAGCTGCGCAGCATTTGTGCACCGCCGCCGTCAGTGTCAGCCAGTTTGCCGTGGCATACGGAGCTCCATCGCAGTCTTTAACACTGGTAGCATGCCGCGACAGCGTGGACGTGAACCGTATGTGCAGTTGACGGACTTTGAGCGAGGGCGTATAGTGGGCATGCGGGAGGCCGGGTGGACGTACCGCCGAATTGCTCAACACGTGGGGCGTGAGGTCTCCACAGTACATCGATGTTGTCGCCAGTGGTCGGCGGAAGGTGCACGTGCCTGTCGACCTGGGACCGGACCGCAGCGACGCACGGATGCACGCCAAGACCGTAGGATCCTACGCAGTGTCGTAGGGGACCGCACC
This sequence comes from Schistocerca americana, assembly GCF_021461395.2. Classification (NCBI taxonomy): domain Eukaryota; kingdom Metazoa; phylum Arthropoda; class Insecta; order Orthoptera; family Acrididae; genus Schistocerca; species Schistocerca americana. The sequence continues at coordinate 184,051,742 of NC_060124.1, read as the reverse complement.
GCCACTTCCCACCAAATTAGGGACACTGTTGCTCCTGGGGTATCGGCGAGGACCATTCGCAACCGTCTCCATGAAGCTGGGCTACGGTCCCGCACACCGTTAGGCCGTCTTCCGCTCACACCCCAACATCGTGCAGCCCGCCTCCAGTGGTGTTGCGACAGGCGTGAATGGAGGGACGAATGGAGACGTGTCGTCTTCAGCGATGAGAGTCGCTTCTGCCTTGGTGCCAATGATGGTCGAATGCGTGTTTGGCGCCGTGCGGGTGAGCGCCACAATCAGGACTGCATACGACCGAGGCACACAGGGCCAACACCCGGCATCATGGTGTGGGGAGCGATCTCCTACACTGGCCGTACACCACTGGTGATCGCCGAGGGGACACTGAATAGTGCACGGTACATCCAAACCGTCATCGAACCCATCGTTCTACCATTCCTAGACCGGCAAGGGAACTTGCTGTTCCAACAGGACAATGCACGTCCGCATGTATCCCGTGCCACCCAACGTGCTCTAGAAGGTGTAAGTCAACTACCCTGGCCAGCAAGATCTCCGGATCTGTCCCCCATTGAGCATGTTTGGGACTGGATGAAGAGTCGTCTCACGCGGTCTGAACGTCCAGCACGAACGCTGGTCCAACTGAGGCGCCAGGTGGAAATGGCATGGCAAGCCGTTCCACAGGACTACATCCAGCATCTCTACGATCGTCTCCATGGGAGAATAGCAGCCTGCATTGCTGCGAAAGGTGGATATACACTGTACTAGTGCCGACATTGTGCATGCTCTGTTGCCTGTGTCTATGTGCCTGTGGTTCTGTCAGTGTGATCATGTGATGTATCTGACCCCAGGAATGTGTCAATAAAGTTTCCCCTTCCTGGGACAATGAATTCACGGTGCTCTTATTTCCATTTCCAGGAGTGTATCTATAGTTCTATATACGCTGCGCAACACTGTTAAAAGATCAATTTACCGAAACGCCTAATCTTCTCCAATTACGACACATAAGTGTGAAATTTGTCTCAGACATACCTATAACCTTCCTCTGTAATGGTAGAACATCGTGGCACTGTGCAAACTCAACGACGCTTCAAACAGCAAGGTGTCGACACGTGCGAAAGAAAGGTCAGAGCTCAGAAGTCCACGCGCGGTGTAAAGTCCGTTAATGATGTCACGTTGGAACCAAATTTCACGACAATTCTGCCCAAGGCTACAGTGCACGTGTCACATGACAGGAAGGTTACACAACCCGTCTTACCCACATTACCTTTCTTTGACGCCTCAACGATGGAGGTCCTAACTCCCAGCGCTGAAATCACGCGGTTTTCTTATGAGTGGACGAGCAAACCATTTCATACAGCTACTCAGAATCGATATGAATAGGTGTTATCGGGCGGCATAAAGGGCATCAGTGAAACACTGCTTGTCTTGGGGCGTTGATTCCCACTCGATCCGGTGTATGGGGTGGATCCACTAGTGACTGTTCAAAATCATTCGACGAAATTTGAACGTGATCCGAAGCAGCACAGGGTGGTTGTGATTTTTCAGCCCTCCTGTTTCGCGCCCCCCTGTGGCGTGATCAGGGAGTGGTGCGACATTGACACGCTTGTAAATACAATGGCAAAGGGTGCCTCTAAGATCCGCAGTTCAGCAGTCCCCTCGGTGGTGCCCGTCAACATTTACTGAGAATTTTAAAACTATACCGTTACAGTGAGTACTGCTAAACTGGGGGTTCTCGGAGGTACCTTTGACGTTGTATTCACGCATTTGTCAATGTCATATCCCTCGATGATCACGTTACGAGAGGACGCAGAACAAGAGGCCTGAAAAAGCATAAACCCTTTGCTGCTCTGCATACCGTTGAAATTCCGTCGAATGATTTTGAACGGTCCGTAGTGGTTCCACTCTGTACACCAAAAAAAAAAAGATGGCGGTCGCACTGTAGACGATCACGTTCAGTAGGGACGCTAGGCCACGATATCCTTGTTGAAGGGCTGAAGCATCAGGGAGATGTCAGCGTACCAAAGACTGTTGAGAGCGTCTTCCAGTTACTCATCGCACTGCAAACTGTCGTTTTCGACCTTGAAATATGTGGGACTCAACGCCCCAAGGGAAGTGGTCGTATCATTGACGTCCTTTATGGCGTCTGCTGAGGCCGTTCCGTGCCGATTCTGACCGGTGGGGTGTCTCAAATGCTTACCTCGGTCATCAATAAGAAAACTACGACATTTCAACACTGAGCGTCGCGGTTATCACCTCCATCACAAAGGCGTCAAAAGAAGGCGTGAAATGTGGATAAGAGGGTGTGTGAATACCTTTCCATCGAGTGACTCGTCAACGGTGTCGTTGAGCCGAATTTTTGTGAAATTTGATGCCAGTGTTACTTCAATAACGGACCTTAACACCTCGCATGAACTTCTGACCTCTGTCCTTTTTCTTTCGCACGTGTCGACACCTTGCTGTGTGAAGTGTCGCCGAGCCCGGGGATGACGTCACAGAGCACCGCACTGTTGCAACATTGCAGAGGAATGCTGCAGGCACATTTTAGCAGGATTACAAACTTAAGCCCTGCAATGGAAGACGATTACAGGGTATCGAAAAAGTGATATTTCAATTGTGATGCGCAGTGTATGTTACAAAAATGTCTGCATATAAGTTCCCACAAGCTGATACGCGTAAACAACCTGTTCGACTTCAACCACACACATATCACTTTGTGTCTGGAAAGAAACACTGTGGTAGTAATATCCAGCTACGGTTGGTCGCGCTAACGCATGGCTTTCCAAGCACGAAGGAGCGCCGGTCCCCGGCACGAATCCGCCCGGCGGATGGTTTTTACGCGGTTTTCCATCTGCCTCGGCAAATGCGGGCTGGTCCCCCTTATTCCACCTCAGCTACATTATGTCGGCGATTGCTGGGCGAACAAGTTCTTCACGTACGCGTACACCACCATTACTCTATCACGCAAACATAGGGGTTACACTCGTCTGGTGTGAGACGTTCCCTGGGAGGTCCACCGGGGGCCGAACCGCACAATAACCCTGGGTTCGGTGTGGGGCAGCGGAGGGATGAAGTGGAATGCGGTAGTCGTCGTGGGGTTGTGGACCACTGCGGCTGCGGCAGGGACGGAGCCTCTCCGTCGTTTCTAGGTCCCCGGTTAACATAGCATAACATAGCATAGCAATATCCACCTACGCCCCATAGGGTTGGGGACTACGGAATTGACGCGCCTAAAAAAATGTGGTTAAGCAAAACACTACGTAGGAGCTTATCGCCAGTAGCCAACAGATAGGCGAATCTAACGAGGCAGATAAATAATTTCAAGAAGTCCACCGTCTGGAAAGGAGCATTGTGTCAGTAATAATCACCTGCCTTCCGTAGGGTGGGGTTGGGATGAGAACAGGGAGACACAGAAAAAAATGCGTGTGAAATCTTATGGGACTTAACTACTAAGGTCATCAGTCCCTAAGCTTACACACTGCTTAACCTAAATTATCCTACGAACAAAAACACACACCCATACCCGAGGGAGGACTCGAACCTCCGCCGGGATGAGCCGCACAGTCCATGACTACAGCGCCTCAGACCGCTCCGCTAATCCCGCGCGGCGACACAGAAACATAACTTAGGAATCTATGGAGCAATTTCGACCAAATTTTTATATTACGCTTCATTATTTATATTATTTGCATAAACATGCTGTGTGGGTATTCTACCAGTACATACCAACCCTGTAGGGGAGGGAGGGGATGAGAAGCCGTGACATGCGAAAATATTGAATGACGACTGATATTTGTACCGAACCCTTGGTTTTTGGGGTCGCTAGGCTCTTCAGACGATAGGGTGAGGCTGGAAAGCCAGTAACACATCACCCCCGCTGCTGTGACTGAAGCATTTTTTACCAAACTAGGCATACGTATCACTTGCAAACTGGAAAAAATGTTACTGATAGTTGGCACCCCCTAGTATCCCTATACCTCAGTGTAGGGGCGTAAAGGGCTGAAATAAAAGTATAACTCAGGAACACCTAAATCAGTTTCAACCAAATTTGATATGTACGTGACTGTTGCTCTCATTTAAATTTGGTCATATTTTAACTGACTTGCCTGGGTTCTTGGCGAAACATTTTCCTTATTACGCAAGAAAACTAGCTTTTTTCCACAGCATTTAATTTTAAACGACGTAGGTTATACCTTTTAGTCTTATTTTCTAGGAGTCAAAAAAGTGTGTTTTCTTGTGCAATAAATACTCGTAATAACTATTCGCTATGGATCAGTGTTGTGAGGTCATCTGCTAATGTGGAGTGTGTCTTTTCACTTTTAGTGCTCCTAAATGTTGTATCGTATACTTAAAGCCATAGTTGGAGTAAAATATCCTTACTGCCTCTAGGTATGGAGATAGCGATCAGAAGAAGCTACCACATGAAAATATTCTAAAACGACCCGTTCATATTTCTTTTGTGTAGGCTGTTATTTGCGCTGTTCAGTGTGGCAACCACATCCGGGGAATTAGCACTGTAGCGATCCAACAGTTTTGTTAACGTGTCTCAGGACTACATATAATACCACACATAAATTAATCATCCTCTCCGGAGACATGCGGTTTAAAATGGCAGAGACTTAGACATAGATGTGTACAGTACATGTGACATAGGCGTACGCGGGGAAAGACGCAATTTAAGAAGCTAGTATGAGTATACAAATCACATACACTATGTGATCAAAATATTCTGACATCTGGCAGAAAATGGCTTACAAGTTCGTAGCGTCCTCCACCGGTAATGCTGGAATTCAATATGGTTTTGGCCCACCCTTAGCCTTGATGACAGCTTACACTCTCGCAGGCATACATTCAATCATGTGCTGGAAGGTTTCTAGGGGAATGGCAGCCCATTATTCACAGAGTGCTGGACTGAGGAGAGGTATCGATGTCGGTCGGTGAGGCCTGGCACGAAGTCGGCATTCCAAAACATGCCAAAGATGTTGTATAGGATTCGGGTCAGCCGGCCGCGGTGGTCTTGCGGTTCTAGGCGCTGCAGTCCGGAACAGCGGGACTGCTACGGTCGCAGGTTCGAATCCTGCCTCGGGCATGGATGTGTGTGATGTCATTAGGTTAGTTAGGTTTAAGTAGTTCTAAGTTCTAGGGGACTGATGACCTAAGATGTTAAGTCCCATAGTGCTCAGAGCCATTTGATTCGGGTCAGGACTCTGTGCCGGCCAGTCCATTACAGGGATGTTATTGTCGTGTAACTACTCCGCCACAGGCCTTGCGTTATGCACCGGTGCTCAATCGTGTTGAAAGATGCAATTGCCATCCCCGAATAGCTCTTCAACAATGGGGAGCAAGAAGGTGCTTAAACATCAATGTAGGCCTGTGCTGTGATAGTGTCACGCAAAACAACAAGGGGTGCAAGCCCACTCCATGAAAAACACGACCACACCGTAACACCACCGCCTCCTAATTTTACTTTTGGCACTACACACGCTGGCAGATGACGTTTATCAGGCATTCGCTATATGTACACCCTGCCATCGGATAGCCACATTGTGTACCGTAATTCGTCACTTCACACAACGTTTGTCCACTGTTCAGTCACCCAATGTTTACGCTCGTTACACCAAACGAGGCGTGGTTTGGCATTTACCGGCGTGATGTGTGGCTTACGAGGAGCCGCTCGACCATGGAATCCAAGTTTTCTCACCTGCCGCCTAACTGTCGTAGTACTTGCAGTGGATCCCGATGCAGTTTGGAATTACTGTGTGATGGTCTGGATAGATGTCTGTCTATTACAAATTACGAACCTCCTCAAGTGTCGGCGTTCTCTGTCTGTCAACAGACGAGGTCGGCCCCTGTACACTTTTGTGCTGTACGTGTCCCTTCACATTTCCACCTCACTATGACATGGGTTCTAGGCGCTTCAGTCTGGAACCGCGCGACCGCTACGTTCGCAGGTTCGAATCCTGCCTCGGGCATGGATGTGTGTGATGTCCTTAGGTTAGTTAGGTTTAAGTAGTTCTAAGCTCTAGCGGACTGATGACCTCAGATGTTAAGTCCCATAGTGCTCAGAGCCATTTGAACCATATCACATAGGAAATAATGGACCTAGGCATATTTAGGAGTGTGGAAATCTCGCGTACAGACGTATGACACAAGTGACACCCAATCACCTGACCACTTTCGAAGTCCGTGAGTTCCGCGGAGCGCACCATTCTGCTCTTTCACGGTCTTATGATTACTGAGGTCGCTGATATGGAGTACCTGGCAGTAGGTGGCAGCAAAATGCACCATATATGAGAAACGTATGTTTTTGGGGGTGTCCGGACACTTTTGATCACATAGTGTAACACGCGCTGCTGACGTTGTACGAATATAGCGAGGTGGAAGCCTTTAGTTGCTAATGAGTACTTCTAACATCCCCCCTCCCTCCCCCTCCTCAGCCACCGACCACAGCCGCGCCGTTTAGCAGCCTCTGTGACCCGGGGATTATGTATGGCGTGCAGGCGGCCCTTGCTGTCTTTTGGTTTCGTGTCTCGCCGCGACTTGCCGGCTTGCCACCGCGGAGCCGATAATCGCAAGGCGCCCCGGATTAGTATGCGGTCGCCGGTGCCGCGGTGACCCGGTTGCGCGACCATTACGGCGTAATCAAGCCAGCCGTATCCGGCCGTCTCGCTTCTCCGTTCCTTGAGAAAGCTGCCCATTAAACGCCAGTCCGGGGCACCCCGCGAGCGTACATCTACCTTCGCTCACGTTCATTTTAGCGGTGGCTGTTGATGACAAAAAGACTCACGTTTCATTATATTTTACACGAAATATTTCTTATTTTCCTTATATTATTGCTTGGACTTTTTGTACAGTCAAACACCAAACAAGATCAACGTACTTTTATTTGCTATACCTGTGACCCACGCAAGGTTAGTTTCGAGCTTCACTGAATTGTATCACAGAACAAGTAAGAAACGCGAAGCAGAAAAATGAAAACAAAGTGCTCGTCTTGAAAACAGGCTTCATTCGGCACATATCACCTTGCCGATGTTAAATAATACATCTGGAAACAGTTCGACATTTTTCTGAACTGATCAAAGTACTTCTGCCATGCATCTGTTACAAATCTATCAGGGACATTTCAGCCGTTCCCTAGCTGCCAAGTCGACTGTCGGTGACAACCACAGCTAAACCAAAATCAGGAAGACTTCCTGTACCGATGGTCACCGGCAGTCGAGAATTTAGAGGCTTGTTGTAAGAATCGCAAGAAAGTAGCGGAAGGAATCACTCCACAGTTCCAACGGGTTACCAGCAGTCCAGATGACACAATGAGTCAAGAAGAATGGGGCAGCTCCTTATAAACCACACATTTCTGCAGTTAGTGTTCAGCGACGCTTGAGGTGCTGTAAAGAGAGACGCCACTGGACAGTGGGTGACGCGAAACAACTGATTTGGAGTGATGAACCACGCTGTAACCTGCGACAATCCAATGGAACGGGTTGGGTCTGACGAATGCCTGGAGAACTTTAGGTGCCATCCTATAGTGAAAAGTCAAAGAAACCGGTTCGCCTGCCTAATATCGCGTAGGGCCCACGCGAGCACGCAGAAGTGCTGCAACACGACTTGGGATGAGCTCGACTAATTTCTGAAGTAGTGCTGGAGGGAACTTACACCATAGATCCTGCAGTGCGGTCCATAAATCCGTAAGAGTACCAGGGGTGGAGATCTCTTTTGAACAGCATTTTGCAAAGCGTCCCAGACATGCTCAATAATGTTCATGTCTGGGGAGTTTGTTGGCCGGCGGAAGTGTTTAAACTCATATGAGTCTTCCTGGAGCCACTCTGTAGCAATTCTGGACGTGTGGGGTGCCGCATTGTCCTGCTGTAATTGCCCAAGTCCGTCGGAATGCACAATGGACATGAATGGATGCAGGTGTCGAGACAAGATGCTTGCGCACGTGTCACCTCTCAGAGTCGTATCTGCACGTATCAGGGGTCCCATACCACTCCAACTGCACACGCCCTACCCCATTGTAGAGCCTCCACCAGCTTGAACAGCACCCTGCTGACACGCAGGGTCCATGCATTCATGAGCTCGTCTCACTCATCAACAGTCCAATGTCGGCGTTGACGGACCTAGGCGAGGCGTAAAGCTGCAGCAATTTGCGGAAGGGTTGCACTTCTATCGTGTTGAACGGTTCTCTTCAGTCGTCGTTGGTCCCATTCTTCTAGTATCTCTTTTTAGTCGCAGCGATATCGGATTCCTGCTGGATTCCTGATATTCATGGTACACTCGTGAACAGGTCGTACTGGAAAACCCCACTTCATCGCTACATCGGAGATTCTGTGTCCCATGGCTAGTGCGCCGGCTGTAACACCACGTTCAAACTCAATTACATCTTGATAACCTGCCATTGTAGCAGCAGTAACTGAATGGCTGCACCAGACACTTATTGTCTTATATAGGCGTTGCCGATCGCAGCGCCATATTCTGAGTGTTTACATATCTGTATTTGAATAGGCCATGCCTATACCAGTTTATTTGGTGCTTCAGTGTATGTAGTACCTACAGTGAAGTTCAGAGGTCGTGGTACTACGATATGGGGGTGTTTATGGTGGTTTGCTCGTGGTCTCGTTCTTGTTTTTAAGACAATACTAAATGCGGAAGGATATGAACGCATCTTACTGCAGAGGGACAGTTCGGAGACGATGATTGTTTCTATCAGCATGACAATGTACCTTGTCATAAAGCATCGTCTGAGAGGCTATGTTTAGTGAATAGAAACATTCCTGAAATGGACTGGTCTGCCCATTGTCCCAAACTGAACGCAATGGTACAGCTCTGAGGGTGAGTGAGAGCGTCGATTTAGCTTCAGACCCAAGTGTCCGCTACCTCCTCTGGTTTCGACTGTTGAAGAAAAATGGGCTGCTACTTCCTCACTGAGAGTGACACAAGCGGAGTTGAAGCCGTGAGTAAAGGCGAAGGGTGAACACACCACGTGATAACCTCCACTAACTTACGTCGGGATACTTTTTCTCAAACAGTGCACACTAGTGCTTCTCTAAGTGAAAAGGGGTGCTTGAATTCATTCCCAAAAACAAAGAAAGAATACTTACGCTGGACATTACAATTCTAAAATTAAAGCTTACAGCCATGATACAGCGATACAGTTCCTAACAAGTCTAAATATCGATCTTCATGCTCGTCAAGTTCTCGAATTCCAGATCAGAAGTTATTCTTCTGATACGTTTACACAGTGATAGAAATAATCACCACGTTGTTTACGATGCACAAAAATTGATAATATTGTTCCCCGTCTTTCTACAGGAAGTCAACTTTGTTGGATAACTGCATATCGTAGTTCAAGGAAAACGAAATAAATGTTTCGAAGAGGGCAACAGAGGAGAAATTATTCATTGTGGAAACTCAACTGCGATTTGCTACGAAAGGTAATAGCTTCAGCCATGAAATACAAAACTGCAAGAGCCTTCCAGAAGTAGAGGAAGTATTTGTGTACAAACAATTTACACCCTTTGTTAGCAGTATACCACTGTCTGCTAATCGCCTGTTTCAAAATTACCATGATACGTCTGAGCTTCAGTCACGGCGCACCAATAAACAGTTCCACCGCATCGATCTCACATCGTACCGGCTGTGTGCACGTCCTGAAGAGCAGAACGGCAACCACTTGTTCGCCGGATGCATAAATGATTATTCAAATGTTATTTTCCGACAACCTCTCTCTGCTAGTTGCAAATATATATTGTGTCGAAAGTCAGACCCGTTAGTACCGTATTCCTGTTTGTGAAACCCTTCTTCAGTGCCGGCCGCGGTGGCCGAGCGGTTCTAGGCGCTTAAGTCCGGAACCGCGCGACTGCTACGGTCGCAGGTTCGAATCCTGCCTCGGGCATGGATGTGTGTGATGTCCTCAGGTTAGTTAGGTTTAAGTAGTTCTAAGTTCTAGGGGACTGATGACCTCAGACGTTGAGTCCTATAGTGCTCAAAGTCATTTGAACCATTTTTGAACCTTCTTCAGTCGCCAGAATAAATACAACAATTGTCCTGTGTCATTTTCAGGTGACAATACGACTCCTGGCCGTCTTCTCAATAAGATCTCGGTGTTTTTTATTTAAGTCTGTCAAGTGACAGCTGAGCGTTCTGTATATTGTCCGTGATGGCTCCTTGACCTGCGGCGGCCGTTAGCACATACTTCCTGAAAAGAACCCGGGCGCGTACTGCAGGACGTTAATGTGGGGTGAGTCCACTACTCGCCTTTAAGACGGCTTGAACTGCGCTGGGGACGCTATCAGTGAGGTGTCGGAGTGCGTGGAGGAACGGCAGCCCATTCTCCCTCAAGAGACGTAACAACAGTCGGTAGCAATGTTGGACGCTGGGGTGCGGAACGAACTCGACGTTTGGACTCACACTCAGAGCTGTACCAATGCGTTCAGTTTGGGATCATGGGCAGACCAGTCCATTTAAGGGATGCTTTTCTTCACTAACTATAGCCTCTCAGACGATGTTCTTTGTCAAGGTACATTGTCATGTTGATAGTAACAATCATCGTCTCCGAACTGTCCCTCTACTGCACGGAGCACACAATACCGTAAGTTGTGTTCGTATCCTTCCGGAGTTAGTGTTTTCTTAACCGCAAGAAGCAGACCACAAGCCAACCACGATGAACACCACCATACCCTAACGCTGTTGGCACTACACATGACGGCAGGTAATGTTTTGCAAGCTTTTGTCAAACCCAGACCCATCGGATTGCCACAGGGTATAGCGTGACTGATCAAATCCCTCTTTTTCTAGTCACCCGACGTGACTCTTTACGCCACAGAAATGCATGGGTTATGAGGAGATTCTAGGCCCTTGTACCCCACCCTTTTCAAGTCCCCACGCACAGTCACTGTGCTAGCTGGACTGCTGGTAAGTCTTTGGAGCTCACGAGTGATTGCTTCCGCTGATTTCATGCTGTTTTTTACAGCCACCTTCCGCAATGCTCGACCGTCCCTGTCCGTCACGACGTGAGATCTACCGGATGTTGGTTTAGCTGTGGTTGTGCCTTCCCTTTCAGCTTCACAGACACATCACTGTCGACGTGGGCAGTCTTAGAAGGGTCGAAATCTCCCTGATGAATTTGTTGCTCAGGTGGCATCCAATGACCGATCCACGTTCAAAGCCACTGAGTTGCCCTGACCGATCCGTCCTGCTGTCGATGCTCCTCTACTGACAACACGACTCTCTTCGCACTTGGATTCGTCTTCTTGAGGAAGGTAAGGAGGAGTCTGTTGTCGTTAGACATTTACTCCACTTAGGATGGACTGAAGTATGCTGGAACGATGGGGAATAACTGGGATAGTTGTGGGTAGTATGTAAAGATGATTGCCGATCAGACAGGCGGTAGGTTACATGAATAACAGCGATGCGTCGGCTAGGAGTCTTTACTTGACTGGCCCTGTTGACGCCTAGGATTGCCAGTCAGTGACTGACAGGGCGAGTGGTTGATGATAATGATGATGACGATGATGGGTGTCCGACGTGGAAAGGAGGAGAGTCTTCTAAGTCCTCCTGGCGTCTGGGTGCTTCTTCTTGTCCTTCTTCTTCTTCTTCTTCTTCTTCTTCTTGTATGTGTCTACTTGTGACACTTCGGGATCTGTCACGTCCTCCCAGCTGGCGGCTTCGGCTTCTTCAGCGGTCCTCGCCACTTGTTCTTTGGTTGCGTTTTCGGCTTGTTCTATCGAGGCGACGAGAACTTCCCACTCGACAGGAGTGAGAGGAGGGCGGGTATTGTAGGACCACAGATGTTAAGTCCCATAGCGCTCAGAGCCATTTGAACCATTTTTTTTTTTTTTTGGAAACGAACACGGTACCTTCTGCTGAACACAGTGATGCCCACTTCACTCTTTAAACTTGAATTCAGTAGTGCTTTGATTTATTTTTTCGGCAGAGTCAGCTGTGCGTGAACAGTGGTAGACAGCAGTTCTACTGATGAGTACCGGCCGATGTGGAACTCGTGTATGTGTGCGCTGAAATACAGTGAATGAGCAATACAAGGAGGCTTTGTTGAGCTCCTGCAGCAGCGGCGGCAGCGCCGCCACAGGAGCGCCTTCTTGTCCTACACGGACACTACGAGAGACACATCTGTAGCAGAATTATATGGATTATACACATTAATGTGACCACCCATCAAAAGTCTCAACAACCACCATCTGCACCGAGGTTCACTGCTAGACATGAAGGAAGAGAGACAGTAAGGTTCTGGAAGGTACCGACAGGCATGTAGTGCCCTTCCGACTCCAGTGCCGCGGCCACGAGTCGAAAGTTGTAAGCGAAAACCATTCTGATACCTCTGACACTGGAGTACTTGAAACTTCCTGGCAGATTAAAACTGTGTGCCGGACCGAGACTCGAACTCGGGACCTTTGCCTTTCGCGGGCAAGTCCTCTACCAACTGAGCTACCCAAGCACGACTCACGCCCAGTCCCACAGCTTTACTTCTGCCAGTACCTCGTCTCCTACCTTCCAAACTTTACACAAGCTCTCCTGCGAACCTTGCAGAACTAGCATTCCGGAATGAAAGGATATTGCGGAGACATGGCTTAGCCACAGCCTGGGGGATGTTTCCAGAATGAGATTTTCACTCTGCAGCGGAGTGTGCACTGATATGAAACTTCCTGGCAGATTAAATCTGTGCCGGACCGAGACTCGAACTCGGGACCTTTGCCTTTCACGGGCAAGTGCTCTATCAACTGAGCTTCCCAAGCACGACTCCCGCCCCGTTCCGTTCGAGTCTCGGTCCGGCACAAAGTTTTAATCAGCCAGGAAGTTTCATACCAGCGCACACTCCGCTGCAGAGTGAAAATCTCATTCTGGAAACATCCCCCAGGCTTTGGCTAGGCCACGTCTCCGCAATATCCTTTCTTTCAGGAGTGCTAGTTCTGCAAGTTTCGCACGAGAGCTTCTGTAAAGTTTGGAAGGTAGGGGAGGAGTTACTGGCAGAAGTAAAGCTGTTAGGACGGGGCGTGAGTCGTGCTTGGATAGCTCAATTGGTAGAGCACTTGCCCGCGAAAGGCAAAGGTCCCGAGTTCGAGTCTTGGTCGGGCACACAGTTTTAATTTGCCGGGAAGTTTCATATCAGGGCACACTCTGCTGCAGAGTGAAAATCTCATACTGGAATACTGGTTACGCACATTGTCGGTATCCAGCTTTCAGAGGTGATAGTATGGACCAAAACAAGAAAAAATGTCCAGTTAACGTGTGTGAAAATGCATACCTCAAGAGCCATGAGGACTTGCTCAACAGAGGAGACGTGTTTCACAGTGGCGAAGATCAACAAGTGCACACAGCTCCTCAGGTATGTATTTTAGAGCCTATGTTTTCTGCACATTTTATCTCATTTTGCTCCATACTAACATCTCTGGAAGTTGCTTATCCAACAATCTCAGCAGCAGCAGCAGTACCGGTACATGTATTCCGCTGTCAGATGTTATCAGAACTGTTTTCGCTTATTACTTCCAACTTTCCGTCCGTTTCCTGTACAGGGACCCTTACGTCAAATTGATACATGTATCCTTCTCCATGACCCCAAAAAGTCGGTAACATCATCACAGAATTACCCTGCATACAGGATGAGTAAAAAACGTTTAAAAACTGTAATGGCACTTCGGACATACAACGAGGATAAACAATCACACAAAAACCGGAGGTCGCAAAGGCCATCCGGGACTCTTAAATGGCATTGCAGTTATTTGATCATATGCTACACATGACGCCCTCTGCAGGATATCCTCAAAGTTTTGTCGAGGCACATCGAAAAATATTTGACATGGACGCTGCATTAAACGGAGCACCATATCAAAGATATCTGGTGTACGTCGAAGATATCCTGCTGCCGGCCGCGGTGGCCGAGCTGTTCTAGGTGCTTCAGTCCGGAACCACGCAACTGCTACGGTCGCAGGTTCGAATCCTGCCTCGGGCATGGATGTGTGTGATGTCCTTAGGTTAGTTAGGTTTAAGTAGTTCTAAGTTCTAGGGGACTGATGACCTCAGATGTTAAGTCCCATAGTGCTCAGAGACATTTGAACCATTTTTCACATCCTGCTGCCGCAAAAATCCTGCCCACTAGAGTTTCCGCCAATGTAACAGGTGTTTCATGCGCAAGCCCTTCAGATACTCCCCACAGGAAAGAATCGATTGGGAACAGATCGAGTGACCATGCAGCTGGCCAACCGCCGCCAATCAAGCGGCCGGGAAATGTTGCCTGCAGATGTGCCCTCACCCGTCTGCTGAAAAGCGGCGGGGATCCGTCGCGTCGTGCTGAATTCGAAAGTGGCGACGAACAGGCATGGGAACATCACTCAGCGTGCCCGGCGCAACATGTCGGAGTAATACGAGCTACGTGCGACCACCAAGTCTGTCAGGGTGAATGTAGGGCCCAATTAAACAGTCGCCGACGATTCCAGCGCACACGTTAAGGGTAAATTTGCGTTGTGAGGCATGCGTATCTGTAGCATGTGGGTTCATATCAGCCCATGTATGCAGGTCGTAAAGGTTCATCACACACTCGAGTGAGAACGCAGCCCTATCGGTGAAGAGGATCCTCGCTGTGAAGCTTCGGTCTCGTGACCGGAGCCGGCCGGTGTGGCCGTGCGGTTCTAGGCGCACCAGTCTGGAACCGCGTGACCGCTACGGTCGCAGGTTCGAATCCTGCCTCGGGCATGGATGTGTGTGATGTCCTTAGGTTAGTTAGATTTAATTAGTTCTAAGTTCTAGGCGACTGATGACCTCAGAAGTTAAGTCGCATAGTGCTCAGAGCCATTTGAACCATTTTTGAACCATCGTGACCGGAGCGCCCTCTCGTGGCGTTTACGACCCCCGGTTGTTGTACGTTTACTGATTCTTGTTATATGCCCGATGTGCCACATCAGTTTGTAAACATTTCTTAAACCAATCTGTATACATACATTTACACGCGCCGGCGCCTGTAACTTCGGCGCTCTGTAGGTTCGTTAGATGACGTTTCCGGATATGGATTGCTATGAAAAACTTGATCTACTAAGCCCCCTCTACAGCCTCTAAAAGTGTGTAACATGGATTGTGAAACACCCTGTATATTTAGAAACTCTTCTAATGTATTTCATACTAAAAGTGAAGTGAAAGTGACGAGAACAGTATCGAAAAACAGCGTGGTTTAACTGTTCAGAGAACATCGTCAGTTAGACGCACTAGCAACTGATAAACAAAGTAATAAAAATGCTATTAACAGGGCTAGAGGCTGACTTTACCAAAATAACGTTTCCACGAGAGGTAGAGGAGGGTGGAAGAGTCGCTGCCGAGTTTTAATGCGGGGGAGCGGTTACTGATTTCACGAAAGCGACAGAACATGTTTGATCCTCTTTGGATCGATGTATAATTCAGAGAAAGGTGTGGTCAACAGATTAATTCTATGAGCCAATGCGGCGTCTGTAGGCTTCACGGCTGAATAAGCAGGTGACCATGCCGTTGGCGTATAATCACTTAATTACTCGTATTACAACACACATCAATACTAAGTGGAGATTAATGATAGAAGAATAATTACGTATGGGGTTAGTCATAAGTACCTCTGCGGTTTCAGAAAACAGAAACACGTCAGTTGACAGTGCTCATCTGCAATTTTTTGCCTCACTTTATAGGTACTCAACATGGACACCTTTCTTCTACGACGTTACAAGTCTGAGTGCGATAGACAGACTCTTGCCATACACATCGCAACACGTCGTAGTCGATATCAGTGACTGTATTAATAATTTTTTGTTCCAACTCTTCAAATGAAATGGTAGCTCTTGTAGCACTGCCCCACCCCTCTTTTTCCCTGTTACATTCAAGATGGTACGCTATTAGAAAGACTTTCGATAAACTTTGGCATGGACTGGAATTTATTTCGTTTTTACCTCTGTGTTCGCTTCGTAAGATGACAGGATAGGAAAAAAAACGATAATAAGGTCAGAATAGAGTAAGGGAAGTGGAATAGACCAAAATTCTGTGAATAAATGCGCAGTTGTGGAGCTACGGTCATAAAAGTAAACGTAAACACCATCCACGGGCCCTGGTTGTGGACCCCATGGTACCGACCGACCGCCGAGCCATCCTCTACCAGTGGCGTCATTGGCTGCGGTATGACGTCAGCAGCACAGGGGGCTCTCTCCTGTCTGTCGTCGGGTTTGTTGACCGCGCAGCCGCCGCTAGTAGTCGGTCAGGCAGCTCCTCGGCTGGCATAACGAGGCTGGCTGCGCCCGTGGCAGTCCTACCGCGGAGGAAAACACCCTGGCAGGACCCGGAATCGATCGCGGGTCCCCGCGCTCACCATCCAGCTACTTAGCCGGAACTAAGGCCGTGAGACGGCAGTCAATCAACGAGGAGCGCGCAGCAGTGTCTAGATTTTAAACTAAGTTGCCCCAGCTAAAACCTGTTATTCTGAAAAGCCCAATTACTAATTGACTTATTTGAAGATAATGATTTCGAGTGAATAGTCAAAGCTAGGCAAAGTTTAAATTCCTATCCGTGGCTGGTAACGTTTGACACGAATTGTCAGTGATGTTTATTGTGTAAGGCATGGCTATGAGCTACGCAAGAACTGCCGCAATGCCAGTAATTTGTTAAGAGAGTAAGCTATTTTCTAGAAGCAGCACTGCAGGAAGCTACTATAGTCGGCATGTGGTACTGTGGGATGCAATCTTCTTAATAGCGAATTCTAAAGCTCACTTTCAATTTTTGCCAATGTGCGGGCAGCATAAACGAACTTTTATTCTAAAAATTACAACAAGTAAGTAAGACTGAAGTGAAGTAACAGTTGGGTTTTTGTAATTTTTCATTTATGGTACGTGAAGTTCAAAAATCGAATATCAGTCAACCAAAGCAATTCGATGCAACTGTCAAAAATTCTAACAAAATCGATTTTGAAGTACTCTGAGCACCTGTGATTCACAAACGTAAGGTCGATTTTGCACCGGGGCTTGTCGCCCTCTGGTGGAATGACCGCTCGCTACTTTGGGGGCCTGTGTTCGATTCCTGGCCGATGCTAGTTTTTAAATAAAGGTGCGTCTTCTACTAGCATTTAGATGAACCTTAAGACACAAAAAGAAGGAAACAATGACAGCCATTCGAGTCTGGACCACCAAAATGCTACGCTGCCTGATGAAATATCGACCTTACGTTAAGGCATTAAAAGCGACTGGAAAACCTCAAAATGGACTTCTTCGAGAATTTTATAGAGTTGCATCGAACCGTTCTGGTTAAATGATATTAGATTTCTGAGCTCCACTTTCCACAAATGTACAATGAAGCGCCAAAGAAACTGGTATAGGTATGCGTATTCAAGTATAGAGATGTAAACAGGCAGAATACGGCGCTGCGGCCGGCCACGCCTATATAAGACAACGAGTGTCTGGCGCAGTTGTTAGATCGGTTACTGCTGCAATGGCAGTTTATCAAGATTTAAGTGAGTTTCACTGTGGTGTTACACTCGGCGCACGAGAGATGAGACACAGCATCTCCGAGGTAGCGATGAAGTACGAGTGTACCGTGAATATCAGGAATCCGGTAAAACATCAAATCTCCCACATCGCTGCGGCCAGATGAAGATCCCCCAAGAACGGGACCAACTATTACTGAAGAGAATCGTTCAACGTGACAGAAGTGCAACCCTTTCTCAAATTGCAGCTGTTTTAATACTGGGCCATCAACTAGTGTCATCGTGCGAACCATTCAACGAAACATCATCGATATGGGCTTTTGGAGCCGAAGGCTCACTCGTGTACTCTTGATGACTGCACGGCACAAAGTTTCACGCCTCGCCTGGGCCCGTCAACGCCTACATTCGACTGTTGGTGACCGGAAACAATTTTGCCTGGTAGTACGAATATCGTTTCAAATTGCATCGAACGGATGGACGTGTAAGGGTATGGAGACAACGTAATTTATCAATGGACCCTGCATGTCAGCAGGGGACTGTTCGAGCTGGTGGAGGCTCTGTAATGGCGTGGGGTGTGTGCAGTTGGAGTGATGTGGGACCCCTGATACGTCTAGATACGACTCTGACAAGTGACACGTCTGGTCATCTGCATCCATTCATATCCATTGTGCTTTCCGACGGACAGTTCCAGCTGGACAATACGATACGCCACACGTCCAGAAATGCTACAGTGTAAGTCCAGGAAAACTCTTCTGAGTTTAAACACTTCCGCTGGCCACCAAGTTCCCCAGGCATGAATATTATTGAGCGTATCTGGGACGCCTTGCAACGTGCTGTTCAGAAGACATCTCCACCCCTGTACGCTTATGGATTTATGGACAGCCCTGCAGGATTCATCGTGTCAGTCCGCTGCAGCACTACTTCAGACATTAATCGAGTCCATGCCACGTCTTATTGCGGCGCCTCTACGTGCTCGCGGGGCCCTACAAGATACGAGGTGCATTCAAGTTCTAAGGCCTCCGATTTTTTTTCTCCGGATTGGAAAGAGATAGAAACATGCGCACTGTTTTAAAATGAGGCCGCGTTCATTGTCAATACGTCCCAGAGATGGCAGCACCGTACGGGAGATGGAATTTTACCGCAAGCGGCGAGAATGAGAACTGTTTTAAATACTTAAAATGGCGACGTTTTCCTTACTTGAACAGCGTGCAATCATTCGTTTTCTGAATTTGCGTGGTGTGAAACCAATTGAAATTCATCGACAGTTGAAGGAGACATGTGGTGATGGAGTTATGGATGTGTCGAAAGTGCGTTCGTGGGTGCGACAGTTTAATGAAGGCAGAACATCGTGTGACAACAAACCGAAACAACCTCGGGCTCGCACAAGCTGGTCTGACGACATGATCGAGAAAGTGGAGAGAATTGTTTTGAGGGATCGCCGAATGACTATTGAACAGATCGCCTCCAGAGTTGGCATTGCTGTGGGTTCTGTGCACACAATCCTGCATGACGACCTGAAAATGCGAAAAGTGTCATCCAGGTGGGTGCCACGAATGCTGACAGACGACCACATGGCTACCCGTGTGGCATGTTGCCAAGCAATGTTGACGCGCAACGACAGCATGAATGAGACTTTCTTTTCGTCGGTTGTGACAATGGATGAGACGTGGATGCCATTTTTCAATCCAGAAACAAAGCGCCAGTCAGGTCAATGGAAGCACACAGATTCACCGCCACCAAAAACATTTCGGTAACCGCCAGTGCTGAAAAATGATGGTGTCCATGTTCTGGGACAGCGAGGGCGTAATCCTTACCCATTGCGTTCCAAAGGGCACTACGGTAACAGGTGCATCCTACGAAAATGTTTTGAAGAACAAATTCCTTCCTGCACTGCAACAAAAACGTCCGGGAAGGGCTGCGCGTGTGCTGTTTCACCAAGACAACGCACCCGCACATCGAGCTAACGTTACGCAACAGTTTCTTCGTGGTAACAACTTTGAAGTGATTCCTCATGCTCCGTACTCACCCGACCTGGCTCCTAGTGACTTTTGACTTTTTCCAACAATGAAAGACAATCTCCGTGGCCGCACATTCACCAGCCGTGCTGCTATTGCCTCAGCGATTTTCCAGTGGTCAAAACAGACTCCTAAAGAAGCCTTCGCCGCTGCCATGGAACCATGGCGTCAGCATTGTGAAAAATGTGTACGTCTGCAGGGCAATTACGTCGAGAAGTAACGCCAGTTTCATCGATTTCGGGTGAGTAAATAATTAGAAAAAAAATCAGAGGCCCTAGAACTTGAATGCACCTCGTATTAGGCGGGTGTGCCAGTTTCTTTGGCTCTTCAGTGTATAGAGGGCGCAGAAATCCATCTCTCGTGGTCTCTTGTTGTAAGACAATCGTGAGAAAGAAAACAGAGATTAAATTTAATCTTTTTCTTTCTCATATCACAAATGCTCGCAATTTCTGCCTCTAACACATCTACAAATTTGACTTCGTTGAAGAATTAATGCCGCGACCTCTCGAAGCTCATAGCAGCGGCTTACTCAGACAAAACTGCACTGCCAAACATGCCTCTCACCCTTTTTTTTTTTTAATTGACGTATTTCTGCCCCATTGTCGTTGTCTGCCGTTTTATGGCTGTAACTGCACAATGTTGCGTTACCAAGAAATCGTTATCTGGATCCGTCGTCCCATACTCTGGTCTGAACTTGGTGTGAATTGTCTTTTTCCACCCGGTACGACGGAGCAAATAAAATACGACAGCCCTTGTAGGAAGCAAGTGTAATGTACCCGAAGATAATAAGGCCGTTCCGATAATGTGGCCAAGTGACGGACATACTTCATTCGGAAAACGACAGATCACACTGCCGTGGCCTTCGCGATACGTCAGCGGAGGTTTCCATAGATTTCTATTGTGAGCGAGTGCGCAGAACGTCACCCAGCAGCCATTTCGCGGAGATCGTCTGGTTTGTGAAACTCGCTTGTCCTTTACGTGTAGCAAAACTGCTCTAATAGCCGTGCGCATTGGCCCTCTGCCTCTGGCATTTGGGAACATTAACCTCCCCCGGCTGGATTATCCCTGAAGACTGCTGATATGGCCAGCTGGAGGTATTTTATTTCCAAGACTACTTTCCGAGGAAGCAACGAAGCTGTTAATGTGACTACTCATGTTCGCAATCAGCAAGATCGCCAGACGATTCTGGTAATTGGGATGTACTGGAAGCTGATGGAAATTTGTCCGGTAACAGTCCTTTCACAGAAACGTTGCGGGCTATAACATGCGCTAACAGTAGACAAACCAAGGTTTGTTTGATGATAGAAAGACCTTACGAAAACTGACAAATTCCACATCAAAAAAGAATCTTGAGTTCGCCAATCACGTTAAAAAGCAATTTTGTTTCAAGAGCACTTCGTCAAAAAAGACTGAGAGCTGGTATTGTGCTATTCGCCGTGTAGATGAAGTGAAAGATTGAGGCTTTGTGGAATTCGCGTTAGATATGTACACCAGGAACCTGTTGGACTTGCCAATGAATATATACATCTGTTCGTGTGCTCAAAATATTTTGACGGAAATTCACGTAAAGTCAAATTAAAGAAATTATTGCTTCTCATATTTTATTCAGTTTTAATTAATTTCGAGTATTTTAGGAGTCAGTAATACCTTTTCTACTTTGGTAACTTGTTTCACTTTATTATCGTTTGTTGCAAAGCTGCAAAGTTCAGTTTCTACAAAATGATATTTTTCTTTTGAAAAGACATTAAGAACTGGTGACTATATTTCCTTTATCGAATTACGATAGGGCAGAAATGTAGACTTTGAGAAAATAAATATTTATATGATTGTTATGGAATTTTCTTTAACTGGTTGCATATTTTCAAGCCAATACTTCTGTCACCTATTCCTAGCTTCTTGCCCGTAGCTCACGCGGCCGAAGAGAATTGATCTACACCAGAACTGTTAACAACAGATCCTCAATGCGTTTGAGAGACACACAATCTTGTAACACGAACTTTCAGTGAGGTGTACATGAAAGCAACCTTTGAAACAAAGTCTTACACTGCAGCCTCATCCTGTGAGTTTCCAGCAGTTCTGTTATGAGAAAAAACTTGACATTTATTTATTTACTTTGCCTTTTCAGTGTCTTGTTAAACAATTAACGCATTGTCTGCTGTGATATTTAGTACCGTCCCAATTCACTCACAACTTCTAAGAATTTTGTCGTTTCGCGAAGACAGTTGGACGTACTTGATTTCTTCCGACTCGCTCACATTCCGTCAAAGATGTGTTAGCCCAGATATTCCTAGTCTTAGATGGCTAAGTGGTGTAGCCCACTTTTAGCAGATTTCGGAGCATCATACAGTCCGGACACAGTTTTCATCCCCCGGGAAGTTCCAACCAGTGCTCACTTAGATGCAGAAATGCAGAATGAACATTTCTCTTGGGAACATTCCCCCCAGGCCGTGACTAAGCCAGTTCTCCGCTTATCTTTTGTTCCAGGAATGGTAATTCCGCAACCTGCGCAGCAGAAGTCGTGTGCAGTTTGGGAGGTGGGAGGTTAGGTACTGACGGAAGTCTAGCTGTGACAGCGGGTTCAGAGTCGTGGTTAGGTAGTTCAGTCGGCAGAGCACTCGCCCGTGAAAATGAAAGATCCGAGGTTCGAGTCCCGGTCCGGCACACAGTTGTAATCCGGCAGGAAGTTTCAACACAACATTTTCTGCGAGCATGCTACTGTTCGTGTACGTGGTCAAGATGTTAGTGCAGACGCTAGCGGCGTGCGAATAGATACTCTGGTGCCCGGCTTGATGGGTTTACACAAAATAATTTATAATTTCATTAAATGTAGGTAGGGCAAATCTGCGGAACCTGCGTTGTTGTGGAGCTTACTGGATTCATCTCTTGGTCTCCCTCTACGACTTTTACTGCCATACTTGCCTCCAGTACTAAACTGATGATTCGTTGATTTCTCAAACTGTGTTCATCAACGCATCTCTTCTCTTAATTAAGTTGTGCCACAAATCTCTTTTCTCTCCAGTTCCATTTAGTACCTTCTCATTAGTTATGCGATGTTGCCCTCTAATATTCAATATAATTTTGAGCACCATATTTCAAAACATTCTATTCTGTTCCTGCTGACTGTTAATCGTCTGTTTCGTTTCAGTACAAGCCTGAACTCAAGACAAATGGCTTCAGAAAAGACTATTTTAACTTAAATTTATATTAGGCGTTAACAAATTCCGGTTTTTTTAGAAATGCTGCAACCTTCGGTATTTCGAAGAGTTTGCACCACTCAGCATCGTCAGAAGCTTTCCCTAAGCCTACAAATGCTTTAAACGTCCCCTTTCTTTAACATTTTGAGTACCATGCTCGTAGTATTACGTTGTCTTCAACGTTAGAAAGAATACCATGCCCCTAACAATCCAGAAACAACACTTTCATGAAGATTGCCGCGGTGGATTGTAAGATAAATCGTAGAGCCACTACTGACTCGCTTTTTCCTACATTTGTCTGAACCTCAAACTGATCTTCTACGAGTTTTTCCTCTGCATATAATTCATGTCAATATTTTCCAAACGTCACTAACTGAACTGACAGTTCGGTAATATTCACACCAGTTATCGCCTTGTACTGTGCTGTGAGTGAATCGGGATAGGAGCTAACGCTGCCTCCAGATGTGAAGCGGCTCCTCCATCTCGTAAACATGGTGCCTGAGAATACAAGCTGGAAAATTCGTTGAGAAAAGGACGAGGAACTGTGAATAATAACTGAGACTGAACAGCAATGCAGGATGAGAAACTGCTATCTAATCCTACGAGACACTAACACACTGACTTGTATTGTACAGCCTTGCATGTATCCTGTGCAGCTAAGTGCCACGAGAAACTAAGTCCCGTTCCGGGGGTAGAGTAATGCAGATACAGCGACTGAGGCAGACTGAGATCGGAATCTTCAGTGGCACCAGCGGCACCGCCTGTACAGGCTAGCGTGACTGCACCTGAAGCGATCGCGCGCTATCCTCCAGGCCATCGCTTCTTCCAGTAGCTTCTGTGCTTCCGGTCACATAACCCACACTACCCTTACCACAAAAGCACAGTTCCTCCTGGTTCCTAGGGTCCCTGCTGGCGTTAGGTTACTCCTATACTGGAACACCTTGCGCGACATTATACTTATAGCTATACACTCTCAGCGCTTCACGTTACTCATTCGTGACATATACGCAACAACCTGCTTTCTTTGGAATCGAAATTATTACCTTCTTATTTATGTCTTCGCCTTGCCATATGTCTTGCACATGAGGTGAGGTAGTTTTTTCTTTGCTGGCTCTCCCAAGACGCCGGCCGGGTTGGCCGAGCGGTTCTAGGCGCTACAGTATGAAACCGCGCGACCGCTACGGTCGCAGGTTCGAATCCTGCCTCAGGCATGGATGTTTGTGATGTCCTTAGTTAGGTTAGGTTTAAGTAGTTCTAAGTTCTAGGGGACTGATGACCATAGTAGTTAAGTCCCATAGTGCTCAGAGCCATTTGGACCATTTTTTTTTTCTCCAAAGGCTGTCAACAGTTCTGACGGAATGTCATCTATTTCAGGGACCTTGTTTCATCTTAGGTCTTTCAGTGGTCTGTCAAATTCTTCTCGCAGTGTCATACCACCATCTCATCATTATATATATCCTCTGCCATTTCTATAAATTGGTCTTCAAGTTCATCTCCCTTTTATAGACCCTCTATATACTCCTGCCTTTCAGCTTTCCCCAGTTTGCTTAGGACTAGTCTTCCATCTGAGCCTTTGATATTCATACAGCTCCAAAGATCTCCTGTTTCCTTTAGGCGATATTTAACTTTCCACTTGTTATTGATGTTGGATGTTGCTATAGTCTTGCATTTGTCCTCTAGCCATCCCTGCGTTACCAACTTACTCTTTCTGTCAATCTCACATTTTAGATGTCTGTATTCCCTTTCACCTCCTTCATTTCTTGCCTTTTTATATTGTCTCCTGTCATGAATAAAATGGTTCAAATGGCTCCGAGCACTATGGGACTTAACTGCTGAGGTCATCAGTCCCCTAGAACTTAGAACTACTTAAACCTACCTAACCTAAGGACATCACACACATCCATGCCCGAGGCGGCATTCGAACCTGCAACCGTAACGGTCGCGCAGTTCCAGACTGAAGCGCCTAGAACCGCTCGGCCACACCGGCCGGCTTCATGAATAAAACTTAGTGGTTCTTGTGATGTAAAGATTTCTAGTAGTACTTGTGTTTTAGCTGGTTGATCCTCCGCTGCCGTCACTATTTCATTTCCCAAAGCTACCCTCTGATCTTCTACTGTATTTCGTTCCCCTATTTCAGTCAATCATTGCCTAATGCTCCCGTCGAAATTCTTTACAACTGCTGGTTCTTTCAACTAATCCACGCCCCATCTCCTAATTTCCAAACTTCTGCAATCTCTTCAGTTTTAATTTTCAGTTCATAGGAGATAAATTATGTCCCGGGTTCGATTCCCGGCGGGGTCAAGGATTTTTTCTGCCTCGTGATGACTGGGTGTTGTGTGATGTCCTTAGGTTAGTTAGGTTTAAGTAATTCTAAGTTCTAGGGGACTGATGACCATAGATGTTAAGTCCCGTAGTGCTCAGAGCCATTTTTTTGATAAATTATGTTCAGTGTACACATGGCCCACGAAAATGTCCTATTGTTTAAAATATGGTTCCGAAATCCCTGTGTTAGAATTATATTGGAATTGTCCACTATCTCGAGTTCTCTTCCATGTATAGAACGTTGTTTCAAGATTTCCAGAATGAATTTTCACTCTCTAGCAGACTATTTGCTGATCTGAAACTTCGTTGCACGTTAAAGCTGTGTACCAGACTGGGACTCGAACGTGGGACCTTTGCCTTACACGGACGAGAGCTTTGCTGACTGAGCTATCGAAGCGTGACTCTTAAACCAAGTGTTAGCGGTGAAAAAATTATGATCTGCGCAACATTCAACCAGGTACCTTCCGAGTCAATTGTTTTCTACTGGTGCAGACTGCGCAACTATCTTTCATTTCCTTCTATCGAATTCCAGTCGCTCAACACAACTAAATTTTTCTTTCCCTTAACTGTCTGAATAATTTATAACATCTCATCATACTTTCTTCAATCTCTTCATCATCTGAAAAGGTAGTTAGCACATAAACTTGCACTATTATGATGGATGTTGGTTTCGTGACTATCTTAGCTATCACTATGCGTTGGCTATTCTGTTCATAGAAGCTTACCTGCATTGCTAATTTCTTGTTGATTATTAAACCAACTCCTCCATTACCCCTATTTTACTTTGTATTTAAAACGCTGTATTCATCTTCTAGAAGTTCAGTTCCTCATGCCACCGAACATCACTAATTCCCACTCTATATAACTTCAGCCAACCCATTTTCCATTCCTCCTGGTGACGACATCGTCCTCAGTAGTCGCCGGCCAGAGATGCGAATGGAAAGGGAGGGGGGTGCTATTTTACCTCTGGAATATTTAACCAAGAGGACGTCATCAGCATTTAACCATACAGTAGAGCTACATGTAGTAGCTGTAGTTTCCACTGCCTTTTAGCCTTTCGCAGTAGCGGCACAGCAAGACCATGTTAGCTCAGATCACAAGGCCAGCTCATTCAATCGTCCAGAGTAACTACTGCCCCTCTTTAGGGACCACATGTTTACCGGTGTACCCATAGATACTCTGCCATTGGGATCGTACCTACCTTATGGGTATTGTTGAGAAATGCACGCCCACGTCCTCCGAAAAGTCTGCGGTTCATGAAACTTGATGCTGCGATATAACAGTCAGTGGCCTTAACAAAACTGAAGCGATAAAAAAAGACGTAAGGCTGCTGTAGATGCTTGGCACTATGTACCTCTTATAAGTATGTGACTGAATAGTACTGTATATATAGTGTGGTTCTTATATAATGTTCTCATGTTCTATCTAGATGGTACTTGCAGACCTGCACAAATATTCACTTCTCTATCCGCAGCTTTTGAACCAATTCTTACAGCACGTTAATGTTAAGTTTGATAGATTGTTAAGATGACTATTTTTTGATGAAGTTCTTGGATGTGTTAATATTTGCAAAGAAAAATGATATATTTGAAGAACTGTGGTCGGAGAAACAGTTGTTAGGCAACAGTGTCTGTGTCTGTGGAGCTGTAGAATCTTGGACAGTCAGCAGACGATAGGTGCGGCATGTAGCAGGCGGGAGTTCGTTCAGTGCACAGTGTAATGCACGGACGCAATTTTGGAAGTATGTGAGTTACAGATTTATTACAACGAGGAATGATGACTCAGAACAATGGACAGCATACGGACGTAAAAAAGATTTTGAAATGAAGAACAAGGTATTATTTGATGAGGTAAAATGTTTATTTTTAATTTTGTAGGCTTTATTGCTGGTCCACTTCACAATCGTCACAGTCGAGTTTTTGATCATTATTCTATTGATTGATCTTCTCAGTTAATTTACTGTACCGTGGAGGTTACTAGATTAAACGAATTTTCATATTATAACGTATCTTTTTTTTTTTGTATGTTCCATCCTGACTGAAATTTCATAACTTAAAGGTTGAGTAATATGTTTCATTGGCATTCTGTGTCAAGATAGTGAACCCAATTTTCATGGACCAACTGTAGTTAGTTTTTAGCAGTATTTTTTTAGCTCTTGTGCAGTCTTGATTTGTTGCTGTTTCTGCCACTACTTCACTTTGCAGGCGAGGTTCATAATACGTGATTGTTTCGTTTTCTTTGCGCAATGTAGGTTCTGTCAGTATCTTTATTTTACCAGGGCCATATGTCAGTGCAGTAATTTTCGTGTGTTTAAGGTTACATTCTTATACAGGTCGACACTACAGTGTTTATATACAGAGTTACTTTTTTTTTCGAACAGTTCGCACTGACCAAGTCTACTGACAAGGGGAAGGCCTCAGACACGGCCAACCGATTCGGCTAAAATTTGGCAGGTCGCTTGTGTACAACCTAAAACGAAGGAATCTGAGATAATTTGGCTCAACACCCCCTCGTTTTTGAGAAAATCACCCCTAAAGGTTATGACGAGCAATCAACTCAAAATTGGCGGGATCGATAGATAATTGTAAGTAGAGCATTTTTCATCATCAGGTATGAGGTCCGAAAACGCATAATGTTCCAGATATTGGGGTAAGAAACTTTCACAACTGCCGCTTCTGTACCGACATGCAAAACGCTTTTCGCCGGCAGCGCCGATAGCGCAATGGCCAAGGCAATTGGCTCGGCATGGGAGAACCCGGGTTCGAATCTCGAAAAAACCTAGCGGACGTTATTCTTTTCGTCTGTATTTTTCCATATCTCAATTGATAGGGATAGGAGGGTTAATAAGGTAAGTAAATCAATAAGGAATGATAATAATAAGGTAGGCAAACTTATTTCCCAAACGCCGTGAGTTAGTAAAGTATTAAACTTTTAAGCCTTGTCACATGAAAACAACTCCGATTAAGAATGCTGCGAATTCCTCACAAGGGATCACAGATAGCCAACCGCGTGACGCTTGTTTATAGCGAGGTACGGGACAGAATGCACGAGCGGAGAGTGAAGTTGTACCGGCTGCCTCTTCGTCATATCATAGTTGTGAACCTGGGAGGGTGAAGGTGTCCAGCACGAGCCTTATAGAAGTCAATCGGAAAGAGTTGTTTTCCGTCATTAGGCTGCCGCGAACCTCGCGGATACATGTAGTGATTTTTCCATCGTTAATGCGCCGAATGAAATACGTTTTGTGAATGAATACAGTGTCCTTTCGTAAGTAACATATGACGAGTAACGTATGTAGTTTGTAGTAATTAGCTCGTCTGTTTATGCTGTAGTAACTAGTTATTGTTTGTTGTGTCATATCTTTCGAGATTCGAACCCGGGTTCTTCGAGTCCCAGCCAGTTACCTAGGCCGGTGCGCTATCAGGGCTGTCGCAGAATAGCGTTTACCATGTGGATACAGAAGCGGCAGTTATATAAGTTTCTTTCCTCGATTTCTGGAAAAGTTTGCGTTTGCGGACCCCATACCCGATGATGAAAAATGCTCTATTTACAATTATCTATCGATCCCTCCAATTTTGAGTAGATTGCTCTTCACAACCTTTAGAGGTGATTTTCTCAAAAACTCGGGGGTGTTGACCCAAAATAACTTAGATTCCTTCGTTTTAGGTTGTATACAAGCGACCTGCCAAATTTGAGCCGAATCCTTTGGCCGTGTCTGAGGCCTTCCCCTTGTGAGTGTGAAATTATTGGTTTGTTTATTTATTTGCTGACGAATGAAATCAGTTTTCACACACACAGGATTCTTTTCAATTTCATGTAAGTGATGTGGCTTTGAGCTGAGTAGCACATTTAGAACGTCAGTTCACATTCCCAGGTTTGTATTTACGATAACACACATACAAGCGGAGGCTACTCACTCACACTATAGTCATTAATATGGATTTAACTGGGAATATCACAAATGTGTAGCAACGGCGAGTTATCACATGTTACTGTGTTACCAGTAGGGTTCTTGTAGGCTGGCTCTGAGCACTATGGGACTCAACTACTGAGGTCATGAGTCCCCTAGAGCTTAGAACTAGTTAAACCTAACTAACCTAAGGACATCACAAACATCCATGCCCGAGGCAGGATTCGAACCTGCGACCGTAGCGGTCTTGCGGTTCCAGACTGCAGCGCCTTTAACCGCACGGCCACTTCGGCCGGCAGAGTTCTTGTAGTGTACTACCTCTGCGTACGTCGTGTTAAAGTTTCGTCCTCTTTACTTCCTTCAGTATACAGCGTATGTGAAAATTTGTTTCGTGTCGGAAGCTGTTCTTCGTTGACCCTAATTAATTTCGGACCGAGTTACGACTTAAGGTTATGTTAGCTGTGAATTGTCAAATACGGTACAACACTACAACACTTCCGGTGTTGAGGTGGCGGTATAGCCATTGGGCAAGTTCCGAAAGCCAACAAATTTAAAACAAACAAAACAATGCGGTGAATACGAGTGGGACTCGCGCACTGAGGTTTCCGTAAGAACTTAATTACGTATAGGGACAGTTCATCGATTCTGGCAATCGAGGAAATTGACGATTTTTGTCTGTTACTGACATTGATACTGGCAAGATATTGGTCCTAGGGATTTCAAAATGCTGCAAAATTTTAGTTTCAAGTTTGACGTCGGATAAGAAATGACAACAGAAATATCTTTCCTGTGATAAACCTACAAATTAACATTTTTCGGATTTTTTCCTCTTCCATTTCTGTGAAACCTTGCCTCTTCCAAATTTCACGGTGCTATGTCAACGGGGAGTACCCCATAGCTTTTGATAAGCGAGTTCGTGAGTATCTAAATGTGTGACATAAATGGCCGTATCTTTTGATTGCATTGACTTAGAACCTGCGGTGGCAAGGGAGCGTAGGCCTCCGTATGTGACATAAATTTCAGCTTGATCCGTTCTTGAGAAAATAGGATTTTGAACAGTCAAACAGACGGACATTTTTTTCCATTTAAACACTTCAGAGCAGCACACCACCTGGGTTACTAAGGTGGACCGTATGCTACGTAAGACAAGTAACAAGCCAGGCAGCGTGTAGGTCTCTCTGCCGTCATGGCTGTTCACAAGTTAGGTTAGCTTGGCAAGCGCCCATTCCGTTGCCCGCCCCTGCCACGAGGAGGCGGACCTATTTCTAATATTTCTGCCCTGGCTGTTGCTCTGCGTGTTGCTGCACTGTATAATACTGTAAGTGATGTTTGAAATTAGTATAATTAATAAAAACAATATAATTATACAAAATATAAAAGAAAATAAAAATAGACAGAGAAGTTTCTAGAATTTATAGTGTCAAATAAAACCAAGTTCTCACTCATGCGATTCTAGAATGCAAGGTTCTACATGTGCCCTGAAGTTGAACAAAACTAGATTTCTCTATATGAGTTTATATATGAAGTTTAAATTTCACATTAATCATAAATGCAATATGAATATTAACATATAATGATAGAAGTTCAAGATAAGTGATAGTGATAACTAAAGCCAAAATTCTTGCATAAGCAAGTAGCTAAAAGTTGAACATAACCAAATTCCCCTATACAAAATTAATTTTAAAATTTTAATTTAAAGATGATATATCATTACAAATCAACAATGGTTAGAGACAAAGGCTTACCAAAATTAGGATAATTAATAAAAATAATGTAATTATACTAAGTATAAAAGAAAATAAAAATAGACAGTGAATTTTCTAAAATATATGGTGTCACCTGAAACCAAATTCTCAGTCACGCAATTCCTGAATACAGAGGAGGTGTATGTGCCTTGAAGTTTAACGTAACTAGATTTATCTGAATGAGATTATAAATGAGGTTTAAATTTCACATGAATAATAAAAACAATATGAATATTAACATATAACAATAGAAGTAAAAGATAACATTTGAAAGTTATTAGTAATAACTGAAGCCAAAATTTTTATACAGACAAGAAAATGGTTCAAATGGCTCTGAGCGCTATGGGACTTAACATCTGAGGTCATCAGTCCCCTAGAACTTAGAACTACTTAAACCTAACTAACCTAAAGACATCACACACATCCACGCCCGAGGCAGGATTAGAACCTGCGACCGTGGCGGTCGCGCGGTTCCAGACTGAAGCGCCTAGAACCGCTCGGCCACACCGGTCGGCTACACAGACAAGAATAGATACACAAATATTCAGGTAGCTAGAAGTTGAACACAACCAAATTCCTCAATACAATATTAAAAATTTCATTTCATTTAAATGAGATATCATTGCAATATTAACAATGGTCAGGGACAAAAGATGAACTAAATGCAAACAATGTGTTGAAAATCATTAAATAAAACTAGAAGTAAATAAACACAATAAGTGGTTTAATATTAGGGGAAGGCGGGGCAAGACGGTCAAGACTGGGAGGTGGGGTAAGACGGGGAAGGGCTATAAGCTACAGTTAGAGTGTTGCCATCTGTGGATAGCTACGTCAACATCATCGATACACAGGTCCCAGTGTGTTGACATTGTTGAATCTTAGTTTCGCGGCGGTTTCTGTGAGCTTTGCAAGGTACGTACAAATGTTATACTGATTTGCAATGTTTTACACCTTTCGAGGTCCTAAAACATGTGTTTCGTGAACATTTGTCCAGACTGTATAGCACTGAATAGTACGTCTTATTAACAGTAAACAGCTGTGTCAGTAGTCAGTGTTCACTAAATAGTGTTCATGTAGGCGTAACATAACCTGACAGCATGGTAGGGGGCAAGACGGGGTGGGGCAAGATGGGGAGCTTCCCCGTGTTGCCCCTACTATTTGTATTTGTCCAACCATTACGTTCTTATCGACTCATGTGTTTACCTCGCTGCAGGTTTTGAACACGTACATTATACGTTGAATACAATTGTAAATAGAATGGTATTCGTTATTCAAACGTTTCCTAATTAATTACAAAGTATGCCTTAGGCTATATGGCGAATAAAAATACACAAAACGTGAAAAGTCAGTATTCTTGCTATGCTTTAACGACTGACTATTGGAAATATGGTATTTACTGTATAATATAGATTACCAGGAATGATCTGACTCAATAGTACGTTCCAAGTGTTTTATTTCAGATGGTTCGCAAGCATCGGCGACAAACGTCTAGGCAACATTGGTCATTGGAGTCAATGGAAGGCCCTGTAAATGATGTTATAGAAGGTCATATGGGTTCTTTCAGGGCTGCTCGACAGTTCAACGTGCCACAGACAACGATTGAACGACATGTGGCAAAGAAACGTGCTAATCCTGGCTATACAGCTGTGAAAAGTTTAGGACCAATCATTCGTGCGTTTACCCCAGAACAAGAAGAAGAAATTAAAGACTACTTAACACAGATGGAAGGACATTATTTTGGCCTAACACTTAAAGAACTTCGTGAGCTCGCTTTTCAGCTAGCTGAACGAAACGACATGAAACATCCATTTAATACTGCAGCCAAATCTGCTGGAAGAGATTGGTTAAATGGGTTTCTTGCACGAAATCCTACCTTAACAATACGAAAACCAGAGGCCACATCAATCGCACGAGCAATGGGGTTTAATCGAGTTGCTGTAGATCGGTTTTTCGATCTGTTAGAAAGGCAATTAGACACTATCAAGTTTACGGGAGACAGAATTTTCAATTGCGATGAGACTGGTTTAACAGTCACTCCAAAAGGTCACACAAAGGTGGTTGCTTTGAAAGGGCGCAGACAGGTGGAAGCAGTTACTTCAGCGGAAAGAGGCCAGACTGTGACTGCAGAAATCTGTGTTTCAGCGTCGGGGTGCTACGTACCACCGATGTTAATTTATCCTGGAAAACGAATGCAACAAGCGTTTGAGACTGGCCTGCCCCCTGGTGCCTGGGCAGAAGTCCAAGAAACAGGTTGGATGACGAGAAAACTATTTTTGACTTGGTTTAAGAAGTTTATTTCATTTACTGGAGCGTCAAAGGAAAGACCAATACTTCTCATATTGGACGGTCACAAAACGCACACGAAGAATTTAGAACTGATAGATGTGGCCCGTGAAAATGGGATTGTCTTGCTGTGTTTGCCACCACACTGCTCACACCGTTTTCAACCATTGGACGTGGCATTTATGAAACCTCTCAGTAAATTTTACGAAGATGAAGTAAGATCGTGGCTTCGCACCTATCCTGGAAAAGTTGTTACGCTGCATCAGATAGCAAGTTTATTCGGCGAAGCCTTCATTGATTCAGCTACAATGTCCACGGCAGTGAACGGGTTTCGGAAAACAGGCATTTGACCTGTAAACAGAAATGTGTTTCAAGAAAGTGATTACCTTCTCTGTTGAACTACAGACATTCATCAAACTCACACATCTGAAGTTACAGAAACGGAAGACCAAATACCAGAAACGTTGTCAAGATGTAAAACACCTGAACAATTAACAACTGACGATCAAGCCTGTGTTTCGTCTAACTTTCATATTACTAGCCCTAAAATGGTGTTGGCTATTCCAAAGGTGGATAAAAAACCAAAAGGAAACCATCTAACAGGCGTGGAAAACCCGTTGTTTTAACCGAATCTCCTTATAGGAGTGAACTATCTGAAGAAATTAAACGAAAAGGAGTCCCCAAACGTGCTGCATATAAACGAAACTCTTCTCAAAGACGTTTAATAAACCTGGGATACCACCCAAAAGATCACAATGACAATGAAAAAGTGACGAACGTTACTGACGTCTCAACCACCCCTTCATGTTCATGGGATAATAAACTGAGGTCGAATGACAATGAGGAAGAGAGTGAAGAATGTTTATACTGCTATGACTTCCCTGAAGGAGGCTGGATACGGTGTATTAGCTGCGGACGCTGGGCCCACGACACTTGAGCAGGGATAGAAAGTGATGATGACGAGGCTGTCCACACTTGTGTACTATGTGAGAGTAAGAGGCCTAAACCTGATTCTACAATTCGCAGGACCATGTTTCAAAACCTTATCGTCACATGATTTCGTTATTCCAGTCCTTATTTAAGCTTTAGAGATGAATTCATGCTAGTTCCCCATCTTTCCCCGCATATGGGGCAAGACGGGGAATTGGTAGTTTATGTTTCAAATCGAGATATTTGTAACTAAATGTAACAAGTTTGCAGGTTTCTTTGCAGGCTATTGTAATTCAATGGTTAAGTAAACAAATGATAATCAAACCTACTTGAATTTGTTTATTTTTGTCCCTTTTGTAAGGGTTTAAAGTTAGCTTCCCCATCTTGCCCCGCCTTCCCGTACATTGGACAACAATTCATAAGAATTCCTTTTCCTTAATAAATCTTGAATGTTTTAATGCACAGACCGACAGCAGAGTATCCGTGTAAGGGTTCGGTTTTCACCACCTGAGGTACGGAACCCTGAAAAAAAGAGAAGACGCTAGGTCGGTCTGAGTGAGAGACGGGTGCGTGTGTTCTGCAGGAGGACTGGCGCGCGCGGCTGCGCGGCGTGCGGGAGCTGTCGTCGGCGGCGTCGCTGTCCCGCGTGCGGCCGCGGCAGGTGGCGGCGCTGCTGGCCGCGCTGCTGGGAGACGGCGGCGCGCGGCCGGGGCTGGCGGCCGACCGCAACGCCAGGGTCGCCGCCGCCGCGCTCGACGCCGCGGGACGCCTCGCCACGGCAGCCGCAGAGCAGCAGGCGGGGGCGGCGCCGTGGCTGGCGCTGGCGGTGCGCGGCGTGGGGCGGCGCGCCGGCGCCGGCAACCAGCTGGCCGTCAGGGTGGCTGCCGCAGGGGCCGCGCGACGCCTCACCGCGCTGCCGGGCGCCGCCCCACACGTGGCGCGGATCGCCGTCGAGGACGCCGCGCGACAGGTCAACGCCAAGGTCAGCCACGAGCCTACTCTGTGCCGGGGGGGCTTATCAATTTGTCGTTTGTATGCAGGTAAATGTCTCAGTTACGAAAATCCCAGCAAATCGCCGATTCTGTAAACATTGGAACTCCCGTATTGCCGGGCTTGCTGCTAAGGCTGCGTTCACACTGCGCGTGGAGCCGGACCTGTGTGACTACCAGGTGTAGAAGTGTCAAACCGGAATTTCCCGATAGACGGTGCTACCCGTCAGTGCAGAGCCCGTAAGACCGCGTATGCAGCGCCATCTGCTTCCTGTAACGGCTGACGACAAATGTCAATACACAGTTCCATACATCGATATCTGTTTCAAACCTGTAGACACGTCGAGTTTTGTGCCTACGAACTACGATTTGGGGCAGTATTGGTATTCTGTTATCATTTGAAGAAAATCTAATCCCATAGAATGCTTGTCGAAACTTTCGGCGAACGTGCTCTTGGGAAAATATACTCTTCCTGGCCGCTGTGGCCGAGCGGTTCCAGGCGCTTCCGTCAGGAACTACGCTGCTGCTACGGGCGCAGGTTCGAATCCTGCCTCGGGCATGGATGTGTGTGATGTCCTTAGGTTAGTTAGGTTCTAGTTCTAAGTCTATGGGACTGATAACCTCAGATGTTCCATAGTGCTTAGAGCCATTTGAACCAGGCTGACCGGCATACCGGCCCTTATCCTTAATTCTCCAGGTGGATTCGAACTGGCGGCTGACAGACCTGCCCGAATCCCAGAAGTAACTTATTGAAAGCATGATGTATAAATATTCACATTTAGTATGATGTAGACGTGAACCCGCCAGGGTTAGCCGAGCACGCTAACGCGCTGCTTCCTGGACTCGGGTAGGCGCGCCGCCCCGGATCGGATCCGCCCAGCGGATTAACGACGAGGGCCGATGTGCCACCCAGCCTGGATGTGGTTTTTAGGCGGTTCTCCACATCCCGCTAGGTGAATACCGGGTTGGTCCCCATGTTCCACCTCAGTTACACGGCTCGTGGACATCTGAACACATTCGCACTATTCCATAGATTACACTTGACGCTGACAATTGGGGTACACTATTTCCGTCTCGGGGGAGTACGGGGTGGCGGCAGGAAGGGCATCCGCCCACCCCTTACCCAAATCGGGACTGCGGGACAAGGCTCAAGCGATAGATAGATAGACAGTATGATGTAGTTGTCAAGTCCCATAGTGTTTAGAGCCATTTCAACCATTTGGAAACATACTCTTCCGAGTGGTTCAAAAAATTCAAAAGTGGTGATTTTGACGTGAGAAACGACGAGCGCTGGAAAGCACCAAAAAGTTCGAAGACAGCGACATGCAGGCCTTATTGGATGAAGATGATACTCAAACATAACAGGAATTCACGGGAAAATTGACTGTGACACAGAAACCCGTTCCTCTTCGGTTGAAAGCTATGGGAAAGGTGCGGAAAGTGGGAAAATTGGTTACACATGAACTGTATGAAAGACAGCAAGTAAATTGAAAGACCACTTATGAAGTGCTGTCCGCCAAACACAAAAGAAAGTGGTTTCTCCATCGAATAATGACAGGTGATGAAAAATGGATAAATTTTGAGAATCCTAAGCGTCATAAATCGTGGGTGAATCCAGGCAAACCATCGACATCCACTGCAAGACCAAATCGCTTTGGAAAGAAGATAATGCTCTGTTTTTGGTGGCACCAGAAAGTTTTTAAACTATTATGAGCTGCTAAAACCTGGTGAAACCGTTAACGCCCCATCACACAGCAAAACGGGTCAGAGAAACGATCGAGGCGTTCAATTCAGAAATGCTAGGGCATGCGGCTTGTTCTCCAGACTTGACTCCCTCCGATTATCATCTGTTTGCATCACTGGGACACGCTCTCGCTGAACAGCGCTTCAAGTTCGTCTGAAAATGTACGAAAATGGTTCGCTGACTCGTTCGCTTCAAAAGAAGACCTGTTTTTTTGGCGTGGCACTCATAGTCTGCCGGACTGGTGGGAGAAATTTATAAATAGCAATGCATATTATTTTGAATAAAATATTGCTTATCAGTTTCAAACAACAGGCGTGTAGTTATCGCAACGAAATTCCGGTTTCATACTGCTACACCTGGTACCGTGTGTACCGATACGGCCTGTACCTAGCCAGCTCAAGCCTTTCCCGTGGGTGTTCACGTTGCGCACCGTGTCCGGTACGACGAGAAAGGGGAAAATCCATGTGTCCGATTTTCATGTTGTGAAACTTCTTGGCGAAGACTACGCCACATCGTTTTATGAACTTGCTATTTCCTTAAAAGCTTTACTTTCCTCGTGAGAAAAAATGCCCCTACTTTTCGTTTGTACAATTTTTTTAATTCCAAATGTTTCTGAATCGATTTTGAAAAAAAATAAGCGGTTAAAAAATCTGATTTTTACACGCTTGCTACTGTAGCATCTTATATTGTTATTAAACCATTTACCTTTCCATAAGACGAAACAGTCATTGTGAAATGGCGCTATTCGTCAAACACGTGCGCTTGATTTTTAAATCTTCAAAAGAAAATGTTTGATAGTGAGTAGCGTACTGTTAGATACGTTTTAGACCACACATTATTGCGAGTGAAACGTGGCTAAAGGCACAAAATAGTTTTTGAAATGTTAGTGACACTGATGTCTGTGTCCATTCACAAGCAAATGGAAGTTACTGAGTGGCGTCAATGCCGCGATAGTAACCCTACGGAGTTGGCACGGGTTTAGCTTGCTTTAGTGTAGTATCAAACACTGCAGGATGTAAGAATCGAGTAACTAGCTATCATTTCACGCCTAGGGTCGGCTACTCGTACTATTTTAATGACTCATGACTAGAAAAATCCAAATATGTACGAATTTTTCTCTCGACAAAATCCAATTTAACGGGACAATCACCTGCTACGGTTTTACAGTGGACCACACCTCACAGCATAAAAGGTAAACAGTTACTTGATATCAAATGGTTCAAATGGCTCTAAGCCCTATGGGGCTTAACATCTAAGGTCGTCAGTCCCCTAGACTTAGAACTACTTAAACCTAACTAACCTAAGGACGTAACACACATCCATGCCCAAGGCAAGATTAGAACCTGCGACCGTAGCAGCAGCACGGTTCCGGACCGACGCGCCTAGAACCGCTCGGCCACAGCGGCCGGCACTTGTTATCCACATCCTGAAATGTACATTTCTTATTTAGAAGCAGAAGAGAAGAATAATTTAAGATGAATTTGCTATCGATAGACTCTAATAATATTCTACTCAATTCCTTTCTAGTAGGAGATGAAAAACGGCAGATGCTGAAAAATGTAACTACATCTATAGATGTTCTATTTCTAAGTTTGTGTTATATGCAAGATGTTCTTTTTGACAATTTCGATTTTGTAGTTCTGAGGAAGTGTACTACCACATGGTGTTAATACTTACATGCTTCAGAACGACACTATATCCACTTTCGAACAAATTGGCATAGCTCTTACGAACAGTATTTATTCTAGGAAATTACCGCAATAAATCCAAAGCTATGTGTAACTGCGTTTCAATGGACGTTTTTCTGGATCGTTCGATGATAACATTATTAAGTTGTCCTTGTCCCTAAGCTGCTTCCATTTTGATTCTTCCACTTTAACTGAAAGAAGAATGCACGGAATCACCGTAGCCCCAAACACTGCGTAACAAGTAAATAAAACAGTGTCGAGTGATGTGTTGGATCCTGCTGCAGTTCAAACCAGTTCAGAGGATGAGATCCCTGTGTCGCTCCATTTTCTTTTTTTTCCGTGTTGTTTTCTTTTGTTTTTTTTTCCTGTTTGTTGGGCTTGTCCCCGGCAGCAAGGGATCTTCACCGCTATCCAATTAGAGCCACCTTACGTAACAATGACTCCATTTTTTCCGTTGGTTTTGTTTTCACATCATTGTGACTCGTCGAAATTCGAATCACAAAAGAAATGCATGGTTTTGGACTCACCTCACGAACGTCGACTGACCTTTAGGAGAGTTTTTCCTTACATGAAGAACTAAGGAACATCGGTGAAAAAGTTTTATTCACAATCCAAAACGAGTAACAACGCATTTCAGTGTCAACTGAAGAACATTCGAGACAAAAATTTCAAAACAGAACTTATTTTGACCGAAATACAACATAGTAAACAAAGTTGTCTACAACGATGAACTAAGCTGAGTTGATGTAGTAAAACCAGTCACACCCTAAATCATAAACTAATAATAAAGAAAAACTTCCACATACAAAGGCAACAGCAGAAGGAAAACAGGTTATAAATGAGTACACTACGCTACGCAAAAACACACTGTTTAATACATTAAAAAAACTTTTCAGAAAAGACAACACATACAGCTAAAAATCCACACACACACACACACATACACACACACACACACACACACACACACAAGCGCACGCGCACACAGACGCACAGAAGGAGAGAGAGAGAGAGAGAGAGAGAGAGAGAAAGATAGAGAGAGAGACAGAGAGAGGATCGAGAAAAGACAGAGTGTAAACAAAACTCAAATTCTGTGTCAAACTCACCTGAGATCAAGTGAACGCCAACTGGGACATTACTCACAATTAAAACATTTACAATAGGTTCTGGCAAAGTGAAAGCGTTCGTTACAGGCAGAGTCTGCAAAATATGTGTCGTATATGTGTGTGCTCCTCAGTAACTCATGGGATCAAAACCGAAAACGGACCTGCCAAATCATAACGTAAGAACAGAAAATATATGAGCGAAATATCTTGGCACATCAAAACTTTGTTTAAACACAAACTAAATTCATATAACGTTTGGCTGCAGATGAAACGTTACCTTTACATCTAATCTACAAACGGACCTGCAAAAGAGTGTAATGTAAAATAACGTAATGACGAAAACAAAGAAAAATGTCCTTCAGGCCTAATTTTCGTAGATTAGTTACTCAAAACATGTTCACAGATTTTAGTAAAGGAAACCCACAGATAGTGGCGCAGAGGTGTTGAAACATGTTTGGGTCACATAAAAGAACACTGTTTTAATAGGATTAAAAACAGCCGACCAGTTGCAAATGATAAAGTAATCTTTACGTAGGTTTCGATAGATTTAAATCTATCTTCTTCAGAAGGCGGCAGTATTACATTAACATGGAGTGATATGTCATTGTCGTTTTTACAAACATCTGCATAGCTCCATTAGTCCAAATAAAATATAGCCCTGAGAATAGGGTTTGCAGACAAATAAAAATAAGTACATGGAAGTTGGAGAGCGCATAAGCGACGAAGATGTTTGTAAAAACGACAATGACATATCACTCCATGTTAATGTAATACTGCCGCCTTCTGAAGATGATAGATTTAAATCTATCGAAACCTAGGTAAAGATTACTTTATCCTTTGCAACTGGTCCGCTGTTTTTAATCCTATTACGTGGAACCGTTGCTGTTGCGCAGCTATGTTTAAAATACTGAACAATGTTTTACGTAACAAGGAGACCTTACGTCTGCTGTGGGTACATAACACGGTCAGTTGGAGGGGTGACAGGACGCCGTTCCTGTCTGACCCAGTAATCCCTGTGGAAGAAGTAAGGGTACTTCAACTGTTTCCGTGTAGTGTATGCCAACGTTCTCGAATGGTTGCGAATCGCGTTACTCAGGGAGGACTTGCGGATCAGCACGGTATTTACATAGTCGTTTGTGGAAAACGGCCTAAAATCCACATCCAGGCTGACTGGTGCACCAGCCCTCATCCTTAACCCTCCAGGTGGATTCGAACCGGGGGGCTAACAGACCTGCCCGAATCCCAGAAGTAACTCATTGAAAGCATGATGTATAAATATTCAGATTTAGTACGATGAAGATGTGAAGGCGGGGCGCTGGTGTCAAAATTCTGAACACCGGTCTTGTGAATGATTAACTAATCCGATAGTAGTTCCAGTGTGGTTCTTGTGTTGGAGACAGTGTGTGAAGTCCTGGCTCGTTAGTAGTGCACGCTGTGACACTCGGCGACCACTGAATAACTGGTGACAGTCGCAAGAAGTGATACCAGCTGACGGGAAGTGCTTGGTTCCGTGCTGTGACAACTGGCCGAGTGGAATTGAGCGTCCGCTTAAGTCAGTGGTTGGTGGACGAATACTCATTTTCGAACTGTTTTCTGATGTCAGGCGGAAGTAAAATTTAGTCCCCGTAATCAGTTTCCCCCGTGGCGTCAGAGCATACTGTGGCGGATGCAAATGACTTACAGGGGAATCTCTTGCTGCGAAGTGACGTCAAAATTTTCGACTGTTATCGAGGTTCGTGATGGCGCGTCACATCCAGAGGCTGGGGAACTGCTTTCTCCCCTCGATATTATTTGTGACAAGCAAGAATACTACTGCTGTTGCCGCTCGTTTGGTTTGATGAAACTTAAGCTGTGGTTTTAGGTTCGTGCCGAAACAAACCAACGGAAATCGTGACATATTAGCATGTAAACAGTCGTATATTTGTGACAAGCAACAGTGTGAATGTCAGTGGCGCTCATTTCATACACAGCAATTCAAGCTGTGCTCTTAGGTTCCCGCCTGACCACATTCCTGGAAATCACAACATAATCGCAAAAGACAGCCATATATTTGAGACAAACAAGAATAGAAATGTCGTGACTGAAGTCGCAAAATCGAAGACACTGAATGTTGAGAGACGGGACTCTTATATGTAAATTAAAATGGTTCAAATTGCTCTGAGCACTATGGGACTTAACTTCTGAGGTCATCAGTCCCCTAGAACTTAGAACTACTTAAACCTAACTAACCTAAGGACACCACACACATCCATGCCCGAGGCAGGATTCGAACCTGCGACCGTAGCGGTCGCGCTTTTCCAGACTGTAGCGCCTAAACCGCCCGGCCATCCCGGGCGGCTGTAAACTAAAAATGTAAATAATATTGCAGAGCACGGTTTTATTGTATTAACGTCTTCTGACATTATCTTTCCTGTTATGACGTCCTCACGACTTTTACTTCCAATGTGTCATTAACTGACATTTATTGTAACAGTACTTACCACGAGCTACATGTGTGTGACAAACGTTTAATGTGATGTTGCCTTGAAAAGCCATACTACCGGTAACATGAGTGTTGTAATACAAAGACAACGAAACACGTATATTCATGATATCGTATGCTAAGCTCTTCGCTTATTGATTGCAATCGAGTTTAGTGCTCGCATCGAGTTTTAATGGAACACACGTCATTTTGAGTTACTTCCGAGTTCCCAAGTAGAGTCGGGTGAAGTGAACGAGTCCAGATTTATCGTGGGAGCATAATATATGGTTCCTGTTAGTGCGTCCTTTGTGGCGACTGAGCATACACGTGTGGTGCCCATTGTATGTATGTACTGTATGTTAACGGGGGGCCTAGAAACGACGGAGAGGCTCCGTCCCCGCCACAGCCGCAGTGGTCCACAACCCCTCGACGACTACCGCAGTCATCTTCACCCCTCCGCCGCCCCAGGGTTATTGTGCGGTTCGGCCCCCGGTGGACCCCCCCCCCCTCCCCCACGCCAGGGAACGTCTCATACCAGACGAGTGTAACTCCTATGTTTGTGTGGTAGAGTAATGGTGGTGCACGCGTTCGTGGAGAACTTGTTTGCGCAGCAATCGCCGACTAAGTGTAGCTGAGGTGGAATAAGGGGAACCAGCCCGCATCCGCCGAGGCAGATCGAAAACCGCCTGAAAACCATCCACGGACTGACCGGCTCACCGGAGCTCGACACAAGTCCGCCGCACGGATTCGTGCCGGGGACCAGGCGCTCCTTCCCGCCCGGAAAGCCGAGCGTTAGACCGCACAGGTGGGCTGTCGTTCCCACACTGGAGTCTGGCTGCAGACAAGGTAGTTGGAAACAGCCTGAAAATCTAGCAAGGGTGTTGCTGGGTGGGTTGTGCTGAGAAATAACTATTCAGAGGAAAAGTCAGTAAGTTGCCCTGTTTCCGAATTACTTAGTACTGGAGTTAGGCAGACCGTTGCGAGTGCGAATTGGAACGGCACGCCACAGACGGTGCCGCCAAATTAGTTCTTCGACTGCTTTCCTAAAAGCGACCAATACGGCGATACAAAAATTGGACACGGGCCTTTCGAATTTGCGGACGCAACGGCCCGATCTTTGAAGGCTGCTTCTGATCATCCTGTGTAGCTGCGTGCCGTATCTGAAGGCAGCAGCTTCGAGCTGACGAGCAAAAGTTAAAGCCTGTCCTGAAACAAAATTAGAATTAATGTCTATCTTTTATGTGGGCACTGCCGCACGTTGTGAAGGCATTCCTAATTACGCATATAAATATTTTTTTTCGTGATTTTCTTTAGATTTCTATGCTTTTTCTTTTGTTCATATGGGCATTTCTAATTGTGATTATGTAACATTCTACTGTGGTTTTTAAATGTAGAGATGTAATTGTGACTATTTCGTTTGCCAATGGATAAATATGTTTCTTGCTTTGTACCTGTGGTAAAGTTTGGAATATTATTAATATTGGAATATTATTAATTGTGAAAAATGTAGTCAATAACAATTATAAAGATTTACGATAACGATATAACATCTATAAACGGGGGACAGCGATAGTGATATCGATAGTCGAAAGGTTGTTGTGTAGTAGAGGGGATGGTAGATGGTGTGTCTGTGAAGCGTGCGCGGAAAAAATAGTACTGTGTTTTACGAAAAGCATACGTAATTGTATGGACAGTGATACCAAATTATCAGATTGTTAATTCTCTTTACCACTGCGGTATGTAATGCCATCGCCAGCGAACTTTAAGAGCAAATAAACCGGACTGAGAAAGGCCGCTAACAATACTTTGTTGTGGCCGACACGAACAGTGCTTTCATGCGAATGAACTTTGCTAGTATTGGTTTTGGGTGGTGGAACTGTTGTCTGTCACATTCTATCAAGCCGTGAAAGTGAAGACTTTAACTAACTATGCAATATAAATGACTTTCAGTGACGTTGTCGAAGTTTGAAATGCGAGAACAGAGTGGACATTGTTTACGGTGTGCTTCACACACAATAACAATTCTGTGAACTGTGTATTTGTGGCTAAGACTATATGAATGTGACGAACTGTGTAATTATGGACGATAGCGACACGGACAGTGCATAAAGTGTAAAAACGATCGATGTCTACGTACTTTGAAAGAGAGGGCATGCCAACAACGGTCGTATACTGCCGTCTTGTGGTTTGTTAATCACGACGGGGTTAATGATACAGCTGTGTCGGAACTTTATTTGCGTTTCGCCGGAGAAGATTAACCAGCGGAACTGCCTGCATCCCGCTCTCATCATCGTAACCCGCCGACATCGTGCTGCCCAACGCAACGCTTCGTATGCAACAAAAAGTTAAGAGATTTCGCCGAACGCTATCCCCTGACCTAGAAACTTTCTTTGTCTATTAAAAGTATAAGAATAACAGACTCTATTCAAATAAATTCTTTGTTTAGTTTATGTTTGATTTCTGCTAACGAAAATAAAATTACAATCAGTGAATTAAAAGTTGCCTGGTAGTCATTGTTGAAACACCGGTAAATATAAACTTCTTC
Organism: Schistocerca americana; assembly: GCF_021461395.2. Taxonomy (NCBI): domain Eukaryota; kingdom Metazoa; phylum Arthropoda; class Insecta; order Orthoptera; family Acrididae; genus Schistocerca; species Schistocerca americana. Next base: position 184,007,382 of record NC_060124.1, on the reverse strand, counting down.
CTCTCATTAGAACTAATTCTCCTTGCATGTGAAAATTATTGTAGATATTTTATGTAGTTTTATGTATTGTTATGAGACTAGATATATGACAGTGACTAATAAGAGTATGTTGTAGCGAAATATGGCTTCGCGAGAAAATTACGGCGACCGCCACAATTGTTTGCGTTCTGACCAATAACGTAAAAGCTGCTATTCCCGACGTGAGCGTGACTTATAAACGTCAGCTGTCAAATCACGTAGGGACTGTTTACCCAGTAGTAAAAGTTTTTGATATTGTATTGCTACGAGTCGTAGTATTAAGACACTGGTTATACTCAAAAGTGGGTAGATGTATGGTGAAACCCCCCAGTGTTCATGCGATTGTTAACAGTATTGAGTGTGATTCACGAAATTTTGTCACTTTTACTAATTCCTTTCAGATATTGTCTTAGACGTCTTTGAAGTTTCAGAGAATATACAGGGTGTTACAAAAAGGTATGGCCAAACATTCAGGAAACATTCCTCACACACAAAGAAAGAAAATATGTTATGTGGACATGTGTCCGGAAACGCTTACTTTCCATGTTAGAGCTCATTTTATTACTTCTCTTCAAATCACATTAATCATGGAATGGAAACACACAGTAACAGAGCGTACCAGCGTGACTTCAAACACTTTGTTACAAGAAATGTTCAAAATGTCCTCCGGTAGCGAGGATACATGCATCCACCCTCCGTCGCATGGAATCCCTGATGCGCTGATGCAGCCCTGGAGAATGGCGTATTGTATCACAGCCGTCCACAATACGAGCACGAAGAGTATCTACATTTGGTACCGGGGTTGCGTAGACAAGAGCTTCCAAATGCCCCCATAAATGAAAGTCAAGAGGGTTGAGGTCAGGAGAGCGTGGAGGCCTTGGAATTGGTCCGCCTCTACCAATCCATCGGTCACCGAATCTGTTGTTGAGAAGCGTACGAACACTTTGACTGAAATGTGCAGGAGCTCCATCGTGCATGAACCACATGTTGTGTCGTACTTGTAAAGGCACATGTTCTAGCAGCACAGGTAGAGTATCCCGTATGAAATCATGATAACGTGCTCCATTGAGCGTAGGTGGACGAAACTAAAATGAGCTCTAACATGGAAATTAAGCGTTTCCGGACACATGTCCACATAACGTCTTTTCTTTATTTGTGTGTGAGGAATGTTTCCTGAAAGTTTGGCCGTACCTTTTTGTAACACCCTGTATACACAATGTTGTCAGTTCAGGTTAATTTCAGAGCAGTTTATCGTGAATATTAGAGTTTTCAGTTCATAAACAAAGTGGGATCGTGACCAATTGAGAAGTATAACAAAGAGTGTGGTTTTCCAACTAGAATTTTGAATGACTTCACAGTTCAGATTTTGATAATTATTTTTGCTGTGGGTTGAGGTCATCACAACGTAGAGGGCGCTTTAAGGAGCGCGCGCGTTGCTTTTCGTTTCCCGCCAGGCCCGCGAGTCGGCGCTGCTGGTGGCGCTGTACGCGGCGACGCTGCAGCCGCCTCCGTCGCCACCGCCGGAGGCGGACGCGCTGCTGGAGGCGGCGCTGGAGCTGTCTCTGGACGGGCGCCGGCGCGTGCGCCAGGCGGCGCTGGAGCTGGCGGCGGCGGCAGCGGCGCGCGCCGACCCCCGGCGCCTGGAGGCGGCGCTGCGGGGGCTGGCGGAGAGGCGCTCCCCGGCCGCCGCCGCCGCCGCGCGCGCCCGCCTCGCCCGCCCCCAGCTGCCCGCCCCCGCTCCCGACGGCCTGCTGCGCTACGGCCTCCACCTGCCCAGGGGCGCCGCCGCCTTCGCCGCCCCGCAAGGTACCCTCTGCTCTGTCTGCCGCAGATCTGAAGATCGCTCACTTTTTCATAGACTATCTACAGTAGTACGGATTAATAAACGACCTTCGCAAAGAGGGTCCACACACTTTCCAATCTATAAATCAGATGCACTGCAATGTTTTGTGATTCAGAGAGTCAAATATTATACACATGTATTAAAACTATGTAACTAGATGTAACCAGCTTACGTTGTTTGATCAAAAATATCCGGACACCCTATGTAACGCGAAATTTAAAATTTTTCCGGCGAACTAAATGTTCGAAGGGATTTCAACATTGCAGCCGGTCGACGTAAGCTTCACGATATTTCAACTGGACACCTGCCAGTCGTCTTCACATGAGCCACGGAAGACTGACGAAGACGTTCACCGCTCCGCCCCCTATAGCGTGCTGATAGTATTCCCGCGCGAGGGTCAGAGCCAGAGTGACACATTTTGTTAAGACTGCCACTTTCAGCAAAATAACGGAGAAGGTCAGTCATGCTATTGTTAAGGAGAGAATCTGTTATACGAGATGAAATTGGATGCCATTTCAGAAGAAATGTTCCACTTATATCTGAACGTTGCAGCACTTCTCTCGCGATATCCTGGGATTGGTTCGATGGAGTGCCTCCAGCCAAGTTTGATTGGATACGTAAGGATGCAAGTTCTCGGCAGATGTTAAAATTTGATCGTTTGGTGCCACAACAGACGTCGTCACAGGGAACAGCTGTACGAAGTTCCGTTGACAACTTCACGGAGTGTGGTATGGCCTATATAGGACAAACAACACGCTCAGTGGATGAACGCTGCACGGAACATAAACGTTGCACTCAACTTTTCAACGCAGCAAGTCTGCAGTTGCGGAACATTTTATCTCCACAGCCGTACAATTAAGTATAACAAAACAGTATCTTTCTGGGACTCCATTATAAAGGAATTCGTTGAAATACGCATCGCGGAAAATCTAATGAATCGTGACAGATGCTACCAACTGAATGATGCGCGGAATCCCGTCATCTCCGACATTTGCTCCAGACGATGACTGCGCCGAGCGGCAGTAGTCTCAGCGCATTACATGGGGCAGATCGGCTAATGTATTCGTTGACACCGCCTTCCTCGCCCTTTATCCTACCCTTCAACGGTCCCAACGTACCCTTCAAACCCTCCTTGACCAGTTCACTGCTCGGTGCAACCAGTAGTTCCTCTGTGTCAACCCCTACAAGTCTCAGGTGATCATCGTAGGCCGCACCACCTGCTCCTTCCATCTCCATGATTTCTACCTCACCATTTATGGCTGTCCTATCCACCTCACTCCTACCCTCAAATACTTTGCCTCACCCTCGACCACCAGCTCTCCTGGACTCCTCATCTCCTTACAATTCAACACAAAGCTCACAACAGATTCCACCTACTGAAACTCCTGTCTGGCCAGACATGATGAGTGCATCCTTCCACCATCCTTCACACCTACAAATCCTTGATCTACCCCATCCTCTGTTATGCCAACGTTGCTTGGATTTCCGTCCCTCCCAGGTTCTATAAAGCGTTCCAAATCGTCGTACGCCATGCACTCCGCCTCGCCTTCTCCATCCGCCTCCCGTCCTACACGCGCATCCTCTATGACCTCATCCCCTTTCCCCACCTTCCCCTTTTCCTTGAACACATCCACACCCTGTATATTGTCCGCCGACTCGATCCCCCTCACCCTCTGGTGTCTCCCTTCCTCTCCACCCCCTGCCTCGTTGCCGCGCATTTACCATTGTGTTCCACTCTCTCTCTTCATCTCCACACCCTCCACCTTCTTTCGCAACGCAACTTCCAGCATGTACCCCTCCCGGATGATGAACTTCGCCCTGACGTCTACCCTTCCTACCAACTCCAACCCCACCTACCTCGTGCCTCCTCCCCCTCCCTTCTCCTGAGCGGCTTCCCCCTTCTACTCCCCCTCCCTCTCCTGTGCTCTCTTTCAGTGTCTCTGCACTCCCTCCTGCCTTGTCTTCCCTCTTCATCTCCCACCCTGCCCGTCTCCTGCCGTTTGGTGCGCCCCCTGACCCCCCCCTTTTCCTCTTTCTCCCGCCCCCCATTCCCCCTCCCCTCTTTTTTCCTCTTCTCCGACCTCCAGTCCTCTGGCTGGTCCCTACCAGCGGTTTTTGTTCTTTGTGAGTGTTCCCTCGTTTCCAGTGGTTTTGTTTTCTTAAATGTCTTGCTGTGTGTGATTTTTATACTGTGGCCGACTTTTAACGTGTGTTTGACTCCAGCGATCTTAAGTACGCAACGAATTGCCAGCTGTGTTCTTTTAACTTTATGTCGACTTTTTAATTGTCCCCCAATGTCCTCATATTAGTGTATATTTTAACTCCCATCATCTCCATTTCTCTATTTTTATGTCCCCCTTTTTCCCCCATTTTTTATGTAAGAGCTCCCCTTGTATTTCTGTTAAAGCCATTTGGCTGAAGAGTGGTGGGCTGTGCCACTGCCAGCCCTCCCCTGCCCATGTGGTGCAGGGGAATGAAATTACAATAAAGGAAAAAAAAGTACTTGTCACTCTTCGACAGCTCACCTGAAGATGGCTGGCAGGTGCTCAGTCGCAAAATTGTAGAGTGAAGTTTATGGCAACCGGCTGCAATCCTGAAATCTCTTCGAAAACTGTGTAATGCTACATTCACCACCAAATACCACGACCGGCAGACTCGACAGTAGAAAAGGAGGCGGAGATATTGTGCCACCAGCAGAGAAATAGTAACAGCAGAATGTATTGCTGCGGAAAGCTCAGTGACTGCGAATGTGGACTAGTCATCTGTTGTCACCTGAGTAACACATATGACAGGAATATTTCAACACTTCAGAACCTCCTAAGTCGACTGTTTGTAATGCCATAGTGAAGCAGAATCACGAATGGAGAATCACAGGTAAAAGGAGACGAGGCAGTCCTCGTGTAATGACAGAGAGCGACGGTCGAGGTTTATCGAGGGTCGTTCTAAGAAATCGCATAAAATCAGCGGTACGACTCAGTCGTGAGTTCCAGAGTGCTGCCAGCCCACCAGTCCAGCCGACATAATAACTGTGCGTGAGGAGTTAAAAATAATGGCGTACAGTGGTGGAGTAGGTCCCCATAAGAAACACATTTCCGTCTTCAGTGCTATGCGACGATTGAGGTGGTCTAAAGAACGAAGCCACTGCACAGTGGATCACTGGAAACGAGCGGCTTGGAGTTACATATCACACCACACCCTGTGGTAATCCGATGGAGTGGTCTGAGTTCGGCAGCTTCCTGCAGAACATCACCAACCATCAAATGTACAGCCTGTAGTGAACTACAGATCAGCTGATGATATACTATGGCTGTGTTTCTCATACTTACGATATGATACCCTTATTGCGCTTAAGAAAACGCTAAATGCTGAAGAGTCTGACCACAGTTTACAAAATTCTGCACTGTGTACAGTAGAGGAACAATTCGCAGACGATGATTCTTTTCATCAGCATGGCGGTGCACTATGTCATAAAACGCAGTCTGTGAGGCAATTGTTTGTAGACAATAAAATTCCTGAAATGGACTGGCCTGCCCAGAGGCCCCACCTAAATCCGATGGATCACGTTCGGAAGGAGTCATACTGCTCAGCGGTAATGGATTTTTAGTCGATTAATCATTAGCGGAAAAATGCTGCTACCGAAACACAAAGAAGGCGAATATGCTCCTGTTTAAAAGACTCTGAAAAGCTGGGTATCAGCAGCCTAATTCTACATTCCTCAACAACTTGGAAGTATTTTCCAAAAATTTTGCCAAGCGAATATATTCGGCACTCTTTTTAACAAACAAAAAATGAAATGATCGTATGGCATTGTTGGCCGGGAGGCCCCATTCGGGGGAGTTCAGCCACTGCAAGTCCTTTTTAGGTGACGCCCCATCGGCGACTTGCGAGTCAATGTTGATGAAAGACACACAACACCCAGTCCCCTGCCGGGAATCTAACCCGTGCCCCCTGCGTGGTAGTCGATAACGCTACCGCTTTTTTTTTTCCATTTTGTTCGATATAGTTCGTTGCGTTTGGTCTGGGCGGACGTCACAAGACATCCATTCAAGTTGATCTTTGATGCCCTGACTCAGTTTTTTTATTACAGAGAGCATGCAGCCCTCTGACCGAACACGCTGAGCTACCGTGCCGGCATCTGCTGAGCTACGGAAGCGGACTTTCAAGTAACTCTCTTGTCACTCCCACAAGCTCCCCTACCCGTAACTCGTTCACACCCACTAGTCTAACAATGTGAGTCGCTCATACCCACCCATTCCCACTTGCATATTCTCACTCAGCCCAGTTCACTGTTGTTATCTTTTTGTGTCTCTGTAACTGTCGCTGTCCCCCATGTAACACTCACAGTCGCCTTCGTTCTGTCCTACGACTACTCCTTTCTCCTCGCACTGTCACAGGCTCCCTCTTTGTCTCTCTAACTGCTGCTATCTCACTCATTCCATGCCACTGCTCCTATCTCTTCTCACTGTCACTATTTCTCTCTCTTCCCCTTTGTTATTGTCATAGACTCTGTATCTCGCTCACTTCTACTTTTTCCATCTCTTTATTCTTCTCCCACTGGCACTGTCTCCATCACTCTTTTCCTAGCACTGTTCTGTCAGCGTCAACTGTATTCCAGTGCCGCTGTGTCCCTCTCTTTCTGTCACGTTGCCATCGTTTGCTTCGCTCTTTCTACAACACAACCACTGTCTCCTAGTGTTTATTAGTTTTACGTCTCTTTCCCACTGCCACTAACTGCTTCACTGTCAGTAGAAAACAGCGCGAATAACTTCGCAGGCCGAAATTTTTGGGAAAATGTTTAAAAGTGCTGAGTAAGGTAGAATGAGGCAGCTGGCACCACATTTTTAAGAATCTTTTAAACAGGAACCCAGTTTATCAGAATCTTTTAAACAGGAGCATATTCGCCTTTTTAGTGACCCGATAGGGGCATTTTTCCTCTTCCTTGCTTTTCCCTACCACAGCAGGGCATGTCACTCACATGAAAAGAATTTGATAGGTCAGTAAAATTTTGATACTTGTTGGCACAGTAAAACTGTGTGCCGGACCGAGACTCGAACTCGGGACCTTTTCTTTTCGTGGGCAAGTGCTCTACCGACTGAGCTACCAATGCACGACTCACACCCCCTCCTCACAGCTTCAATTCTGCCAATATATCGCCTCCTACCTTTCAAACTTCACAGAAGTTCTCCTGCGAACCTTACAAAATGGCACTCCTGGAAGAAAGGCAAAGGCCTCGACTTCGAGTCTCGGTCCGACACACAGTTTTTTTAATATGGCCGCAAGTTTCATATCAGCGCACACTCCGCTGCAGAGTGAAAATTTCATTCTGAAAATTTTGATAGCCTGCTTGGGTGAAACTGAAATAATGCAATACTAAGTTAACACCTCAGACAGGATTTTAAGTTCACAAAAATTTTGCATGTGCCTCAGTACTACAACATGGCGACCCAGAACCCTTCAGATGATAACGGAGACATTTTACAGCCTATTTCTAGGTGCTGCGAGACTTTATAAACTACGTTCTCGCCCTAAGCCGGATTTTTAAGTGCGCATTTTACGTGTACAAGTAGTTCAAGGTTGAACCTATGTATTCTGGAAATGGATGAAGATGTCAAGGAAATTTTCAACATTGTTCGAGATCTGGATCTTATCAATATGTCGTAAGAATTTGAGCCATTTGCACTGCATAGCCATCTTGGAATCCACTGCTCGGATTTGGTACTCAAAAGCCATATGTTTCTCGATTATGGATAAGGATTTTTGAAAATGGGAAGACGGTACTTCGAGATTAATGTTCAGAGACTATACTGTTCAAAGCTCCGCAATTTGCTATGATTGGTTATTCAGATATCCGCGGTTGACGGCCAAGAAATGGAATAAAACCATTTTCTCGGTTTTTCTCAGGATCCACCCATGACCTACACTGAAGCGCCAGAAAAACTGGTACATGCATGCGTACTCAAATACAGAGATACACTATGTGATCAAAAGTATCCGAACACCTGGCTGAAAAGTACTTACAGGTTCGTGGCGCCCTCCATCGGTAATGCTGGAATTCAATATGCTGTTGACCCACCCGTAGCCTTGATGATAGCTTTCACTATCGCAGGGATACGTTCTGTCAGGTGCTGGAAGGTTTCTTGGGGAATGGCAGCCCATTCTTCACAGAATGCTGCACTGAGGAGAGGTATTGGTGTCGGTCGGTGAGGCCTGGCACGAAGTCGGCGTTCCAAAACATCCCAAAGGTGTTCTATATGATTCAGGTCAGGAGTATGTGCAGGCCAGTCCATTACAGGGATGTTATAGTCGTGTAACCGCTCCGCCAAAACCCGTGCATTATGAACAGGTGCTCGATCGTGTTGAAAGATACAATCGCCACCCCCGAATCGCTCTTCAACAGTAGGAAGCAAGGAGGTGCTTAAAAGATCATTGTAGGCCTGTGCTGTGATAGTGCTACGCAAAAAACAAGGGGTTCAAGCTCCCACCATGAAGCACACGACCACACCAGAACACCACCGCCTCCGAATTCTACTGTTGGCACTACACACGCTGCAGATGACGTTCACCGGGCGTTCGCCATACCCACACCCTACCATCAGATCGCCACATTAAGTACCGTGATTCGTCACTCCACACAACGTTTTTCCACTGTTCAATCATCCAATCTTTACGCTCCTTACACCAAGCGAGGCGTCGTTTGGCATTTACCGGCGTGATGTGTAGCTTATGAGCAGCCACTCGATCATGAAATCCAAGTTTTCTCACCTCCCGCCTAACTGTCATAGTACTTTCAGTGGATCCTGATATAGTTTGTAATTCCTGTGTGATGGTGTGCGTAGACGTGCGTAGACTGCTGCTACAATGGCAGGTTATCAAGATTCAAGTGAGTCTGAACATGGTGTTATAGTCGGCACACGACCGATGGGACACAGAATCTCCAGCGCAGCGATGATGTGGAGATTTTCCCGTACGACCATTTCACGTATGTACCGTATATATCAGGAATGCGGAAAAACATCAAATTTCCCAATCGCTGAGGCCGGAGAAAGATCCTCCAAGAACCGGAACAACGACGACTGACGAGAATCGTCCAACGTGACAGAAGTGCAACCCTATCCCAGTCTGCTGCAGATTTCAGTGCTGGGCCATCATCAAATTTCAGCGTGCGAACCGTTCAACGAAACATCATCGATATGGGCTTTAGGAGCAGAAGGCCCACTCGAGCACCCATGATGACTGCACGACATAAAGCTTTACGACTAGTTTGGGCCCGTCAACACCGACATTGGACTGTTGATAACTGGAAAGATGTTGCCTGTTCGGATGGACGTGTGCTGGTATGGAGACAACCTCATGAATCCACGGACCCAGTATGTCAGCAGGGGACTGTTCAAGCTGGTGGAGGCTCTGTAATGCCGTGCAGTTGGAGTGATATCGGACCCCTGATAAGTGGACATACGACTCTGACAGGTGACACGTACGTAAGCATCCTGTCTGATCACCTGCATCCGTTCATGTCCATTGTGGATTCCGATGGACTTGGGAAATTCCAGCAAGACAATACGACACACCACACGTCCAGAATTGCTACAGAGTGGCTCCAGAAACACTCTTCTAACTTTAAACACTTCCGCTGGCAACAAAACTCCTCAGATGATTTGTAACATGCTGCTCAGAAGAGATCTCCACTCCCTTCGTACCGTTACGGATTTATGGACAGCCCTGCAGGATCATGGTATCGGTTCCCTCCAGCAGACATTAATCGAGTCCATGCCACGTGTTGTTGTTGCACTTCCGCATGCTCGGGGGGGCCCTACAGCATATTGGGCAGGTGTACCAGTTTCTTTGGCTCTTGAGTGGAAATGGTGCCTTCACAAACTCCTTAAGGCGCTCGGTGGACCACATATAACAGAAAAAGTACCAAGTGATTTACTGCATTTGCCTAAGCTGGAGAAAGTGTGTAATATTTAAACTTTGACCTTGTGCTGTAGGATAGTGACAATAAGGCGATGCTTCTGTTTGGTATACCAATGGTCGCTAGCCCAAGTGCTGTCCAGAATACTTGATCCTATTTTTGTATCAGCAGCAGAACCCGGGGGTTGAGCCCTGGCGCTTTGGAAGATACTGCTTAGCTATCGGTAATGACATACAGTAACGAAAGTAACAAGTAACGAATATTTTGAAACAGGTATATGTGTCGAGAATGACGAATAGAAACGGTATAAAATTTAGCTGTTACTTTTTCATTCCTCGTTCATAGTACCGAAAAAGAATTGTATTCACAGTGTACTATCACAGTCTAACATAACAGTCGCGACACTCACTGCTGTAAAAGTTGTTACCGTTTGACAGATGGAGCGACACTAGCGCTCCAAGCGCCGAGTAAGGTGAACATCAGACGCGTCGTAAGCATAATGTTTGTTTTGCATCCATTTCCTATGTAATTTACGAAATATTTGAGTTATTTTCTTGCCTTCAACGGTTTGTGTAGTACCAGAAGGAATATATGTTTCTAAAAATGATTCTAAAATAAGCGCAAGTATGGATAAAAACTATGAATCGAGTGGCAAGCTACAACACATTCGTGAACAAAAACACTTGTGACGTTGGGTAGAATTGCAGCTTACGTGGTTGATATCAAAAAATATATAAACACACAGCTTCACACGTAAGAAGCACAGACATGTACCTCTACATGCAAAAGCGATCGACAGCTCATTTATCGTTCGGTAGGCCTACTGTGTTTGACATTGTTGCCTGTTGCCACAAGTACGGCCTTAATCTTTATATCATCCTAAGTGGTACAAGCAACTGCCAAGTAGTGGGTGGAATATGTTGAAAACATTATAATGAGCTGATTACATTACAATTTACGCAAAACCAAATATTTGAATAATTTTCAAACAATCTGTCAGTGAATAAGGAGCTAATAAAATAATGTAATCACACGAAGGAAGCAAGGAAAATTAAGTAAGTAACAATAGAAGTGAATAAAATACATACCATACATTACGCTTTTGTAAGAGACGAATAACTGCACTCAATCTAACCACTTCACTGTAAAAGCAGATCTGTGTTGACGATTCACACGAATCTGGCACTGATACATGGAGAGCTGAACTGGCTGCTTCTGTGTCATAGGACTGTTTTACAGCTTTAGATGGATTGTCGAATCTTTGTGGCAGTTTCCTCTTCATCGTCAGTTGAGGTGGTTTATTTGGGATGTCAAACAGTTTGGGTACTGCATTCCACACGAATTTATTATTGTCTGCGTTCATGAACTGGTTTTGTTCGAAATGTAGAGAACAAAACCTAATATTATTATACAGGCAAACTGGGTATTTCTTCATAAGGTCTTCTCGTCCGATATTAACTAGTCATTTTCTGCTCCTAAAACGAAACATTAATCATTTATACACATGTAGATTGCAAGTGAATCCTGACGATACAGTTTAGTAACATGATGGTATATACCTCTCAGGATCCTTAGAAAACGTAAAAAAAAGACAGCTGTGGTGTCTTCCTCCTGTTGTTGCTGCAATTTATTGCGCTACAAACGCTCCCGGTTGTAAAAACCATTGTAGCAATCAAAAGAAACAACCACTATTGGCTTTCAAGATCGCGCCGAACTCACAGTTTGTTACTGGCCGCTTGGGGCGCTGCTGGCAAGGTAGGCAACAAAATCGAGGCGAAGTGTCGCGACTGTTATGTTAGAGTGTGATACTATGTAGAGAAGCTTGTACTGTATGTCAGTGGTCGGTCGCTACTGTGCAGGGGCGGACGTGTCGTGGATCCTGTCGGGCAGCGGGGCGCTGTCTGCGGGCAGCGTGCGAGCGCCTGCGCAGTCCACCACGGCGTCCAGCAGCGGATCCTCAGACTGCGGCGCCGGAGCCGCCGGACACAACCCCTGGGCAGACCGCCGGCGCACCCTCTCCTGGGCAGTGAGTACCCGCCGCGGCGGGGCAGACCTATCACTCAACTACTGGCGCTCCTATCTGGAAATGTTGCATGTTTATCAGCGTGGAGGAATCAAGCTGATCACCAGGCCTTTACGAGTGGTAGTCTCAAAGCCTCGCAAAAATCTGTCTCAAGAACTTGTGAGGCCGACTCCAGACGTTTACCCTGCAGTGAGGCACATTCACCACAACGATGGACGACCTGCCTGAGCTTTTGGACGTACACTACTGGCCATTAAAATTGCTACACGAAGAAGAAATGCAGATGATAAACGGGTATTCACTGGAGAAATATATAATACTAGAACTGACATGTGATTACATTTTCAGGCAATCTGGGTGCATACATCCTCAGAAATCAGTATCCAGAACAACCACCTCTGGCCGTAATAACGGCCTTGATACGCCTGGGCATTGAGTTAAACAGAGCTTGGATGGCGTCTACAGGTACAGTTGCTCATGCAGCTTCAACACGATACCACAGTTCATCAAGAGTAGTCACTGGCGTATTATAACGAGTCAGTTACTCGGCCACCATTTACCAGACGTTTTCAATTGGTGAGAGATCTGGAGAATGTGCTGGCCAGGCAGCAGTCGAACATTTTCTGTATCCAGAAAGGCCCGTACAGGACCTGCAACATGCGATCGTGCATTATCCTGCTGAAATGTAGGGTTTCGCAGGGATCGAATGAAGGGTAGAGCCACGGGTCGTAACACATCTGAAATGTAACGTCCACTGTTCAAAGCGACGTCAATGCGAACAAGAGGTGACAGAGACGTGTAACCAATGGCAGCCCCATATCATCACGCCGTGTGATACGCCAGTATGGCGATGACGAATATACGCTTCCAATGTGCGTTCACCGCGATGTCGCCAAACACGGATGCAACCATCATGATGCTGTAAACGGAACCTGGATTCATCCGAAAAAATGTTTTGCCATTCATGGCCCAGGTTCGTCGTTGAGTGATGCAGCGTCAAGGGTAACCGCAGCCTTGGTCTCCGAGCTGATAGTCCATGCTGCTGCATACGTCGTCGACTGTTCGTGCAGATGGTTGTTGTCTTGCAAGCGTATCCATCTGTTGACTCAGGGATCGAGACGTGGCTGCACGATCCGTTACAGCCATGCTGATAAGATGCCTGTCAGCCTGTCATCTCGACTGCTAGTGATACGAGGCCGTTGGGATCCAGCACGGCGTTCTGTATTACTCTCCTGAACCCACCGATTCCATATTCTGCTAACAGTCATTGGATCTCGACCAACGCGAGCAGCAATGTCGCGATACGATAAACCACAATCGCGATAGGCTACAATCCGACCTTTATCAAGGTCGGAAACGTGATGGTACCCATTTCTCCTCCGTACACGAGGGATCACAACAACGTTTCACCAGGCAGCGCCGGTCTACTGCTGCTTGTGTATGAGAAATCGGTTGGAAACTTTCCACATGTCCACAAGTTGTAGGTGTCGCCACCGGCGCCAACCTTGTGTGAATGCTCTGAAAAGCTAATCATTTGCATATCACAGCATCTTCTTCCTGTCGGCTAAATTTCGGGTCTGTAGCACGTCATCTTCGTGGTGTAGCAATTTTAATGGGCAGCAGTGTAGTTGTGCACATAGGGAACTCGACAAGTGTCCTCGCCCATTGGGTGCCATTCGAAAAGCACACCGAACTGAAGCAGCAGCGGAAATGTTGCATACGATACTGCAGTGCCTGTGTTGTTAAGAAGCGCGATGCGATGTTCCTTCGGACACGCATGCACTTCAGTATCGTATTTTACAATCAAATGTCATCCACTATACGGGAATTACATAATGTGTGTACGAGTGCAGGTTGTGACGCAGGAACGACTACATGTGGAAGTTTTTGTCTGGCAGTGAATCGTGCACGGATAGCCAAAGGGGTTAAGTCGACCGTGATAATTGTCCGTATTCGCAACTGCGAACACATTTTCAGAATAGAAAATGCCTTTTAAGCCACATAATCACGGTAGACGAGTAGGTGCTTCACTGTGACAAAGGAGCAAAGCAAGCAGCTGAATCACGTGGATTCATCACCGCCGCAAAAGGTGAAGATCCAACCATTAGTAGGCATGATGATGCTGCGTAGTTTTTGGTACTTTCGTGGTGTAGTACTAACAGATTACGCTCCTAAAGGGCAAAACCGACCCAGGAGCACAGTACCCACATCCACTGACAAGGTTACAAGATACTTCTGAGACCAAGGGCCGCGGGCAGCGGTCCAAGGCGTTGTGCTGCTCCTTTGGGTTATGAATTTTTCCATACGGATTATCCTGATAAGGCCCCAAGTGACTCCTTCCTCTTTCCTCGAATGAAGAAACCACTGCTTGCTAGAATGACGACGAGGCGTTTCTCGAGGTGTATCGTTTCCTAAATAGAAAGTATGTAGACGTCTGCAACCAAAGCGTCTGCCAAATCATCCGTCGTAGGGAGAATGTCTGGCCCTGTAGGGTGAAGACGCAGAGAATCCTAACTCCATCACCAACTTTCGTGTTCGCAGCTCATTTTTTTTCGAGATGAAAATTAAAACCTTTTGATGACATGTCGTATTCGTTCTACAGAACCGAGGGAGCTGGTTCAGTGTTCAACGCTTGAAACTCACTCTAGAAATCAGCAGGTTTCAAACGCATCCAGATTTAGATTTTGTGACTTTCCACTACTTTCCGCCTAAAATCGCTTAAGTATAAAACACTTTTTAGCAGATTCAATTTTTTTATTACAATGGTGGCAAGCACAACTGGTGCAAGAAGATAATATTTATACGCTTCAGCTGGAATGCTGTGACTCCACAAGAGGATCATATCAACCATAAATGAATCTCTCCCTATTGTAGACCTGCTCGTAGCACCTCAACTTTCTTATCCATTCTGCAGAGAAACACCATTTGACTCTGTAACAAAATAACTTGAAATAACATTGTCTTTCATTGTGGGATACAAGTGCATAAAAATTGTCTCGTAATTTTCATTGAATCTACATAAAATTCAATATTGACAAAAATGTCAGATACTTAAACATTGGAGTAATAATCTCATTTAATTCACCTATGTCCTCTTATAATGAACATAAAACCTACTTCGTTTAATTCATTTTTTCTGCTTTCATAGCTACAAAAATAATCTCTTCCTATTTCATTTTATTCAATACACATAAAAATACGACGTGTACCAAAAACAGTAATTCAGTTACAGGCATAGCCTATGTAATATCTGGCAAAACATATGGGTGAATTTAATGCGCACATCCGTTATGTATGTTCACCAAAGATGAAATTTTATCATATTATAGAATTTACTAAATAAAAATTTTTTATAGTAAAAAACTTTTAATGTCTAGACCACAATTTTCTTATCACAATTAGAGTAGATAACTAGTTTCGGTTGCTGTCTGCAACCATCTTCAGATCGTTGAAAACATGAAAAGGCGGTGAATATGCATTGGACAGCATCATCAGCTGTAGTCATTCAATAACATGCATTCGCAAATACCAAGACAATAATATAATTTAACTGGAAAACGTCAAAGTGAGCAAGCCAAGTTGAAGACCGTAAACTCGTAGGACCACGGTGACATAGGAAAAGTCCAGTTGCATTACCGTCTTCCTGACAGATTAGGTCTTCAACCTGCCTTGCTCACGGTGGTATCTTTAAACTATGTACTGTTATTGCATGACTGCAGCTAACGATGCTTTCCAATGCGTAGTTACCGCTTTTTCATATCTTGAACGGTCTGAAGATGCTTGCAGATAGCAACCAAAACTCGTTATAATACTATAATTGTGATATAAAATTGGCGGTCTATTTAAAAAGAATTATTTAATAAACCACATTAAGCCCACCGTCTCCTCGTGACAATGTCAGGCTTCACTAATATTATACATATTCTACGAGATTTTTGCTCCAATTGGCACTTTATTTACTTGTTACATAAATTTACGTCGAGCTCGTTTCGTCAATTTTCACCATTTTCAAGTAATCGTATATCTTAATAGGTGTTTGCTTTACGTCTAAGATGTTACGACGTGTATTAAAATATTGCATCCTGGAGCACCTTTTTAATTACCTGTCAGCTTTTATGATGTTGGTAATTCTCCCATGTGATCACGTTTGTAATAATATGTACATATGTTAGTGATCACGCTTATAATAACAGTCATAGATGTTTGACAGCCTGCTCCACCGATGCTTATATGTTTACAATGATTATTATTCACCACACAGTTTGGCCCATCAGAGAGAATACTTATAGATAACATTTTATATGTGACATCACCATAAATTCAATTATTTTTTGATTTGTGGGTGCTCAGATGATGCAGAATGTAATAGGTGCTGAATACTTCGTGTAGACTCCACCTCAGTCATCAGCAACACCGCTGTCTTTCCAAAGATTCACGGCTAGACGTACCGTTATCGTTCTTCTCAGCAGTGTCCAGTAGTGGATGAGTTTAAATTAAAAAGAAAAACCTGAAGAATGAAAAATTAATTTTTCGTGTGCAGGAAATATCTGCATACATTTAACTAAAATACATTTAGAGAGCTATCGTATTTTTCAAATCATCCTCAAAAAAGACCTGAAAAATTTGTACCTTGTACACTTCTCTAGTAAGTGCTGCTTTCCGGCGAAATTTCTCACAGCATTATTTTCCATCTGTGGTTTGTCGAAGAATACCTATGGCCATCAGAAATTCTATACCACTTAAGCAAGCCTAGTAGTTTCCGACCACATTATCCTGCACTCACACACTGTAGCACGCTCTATGAACTTGGGGACGCCAACACATCAGCTTCCAGCCTCAAACAAAATCGAGCAGTCCGTCCCTACTGCGGACGCTGACTTCTGCTTCGGTGACGCCAACAAGTCCCCTCCCGCGGTGCGGTCACCCGTCCTATCGCACTCAGGTGGATGTACAATTTATGTCCCAATTCAGTTCCAAACCGGGTGATTACTCCTGTAAACACCCGTCTTTACAGACTCAGAAACGACATGTTCAAAATTCATTATTTGAGACAACTGACGCTGCGTGATCGGCACGAAGGAAAATTACAATGCGTTTTCGATACAGTCAGTTACTGGTCGGCCGCTTCTTCTGTTATATGTGAACGATCTGCCGTTTTATAGCAAAGTAATTCTTAATCAGTTTGTTCTGCAGGTATTAGGAATATTGCTTTAAACCAACCAAATAATCGGCAACAGAGAATATGTGAATAATGTTTTGTTAACGCCCTGGCTGATTCCGCAAAAATGAAGCACGTGTCACGCAGTTTTGCACTGTAGTACATGTTCATCAATATAACAAAAGGAAGATGTAAATGTAGTCGAAATTTATATAATTTTGAGATATACAGGGTGATCCATATATCGTGACCGGGCCAAATATATCACGAAATAAGCGTCAAACAAAAAAACTACAAACAACGAAACTTGTCTAGCTTGAAGGGGGAAACCAGATGGCGCTATTGTTGGCCCTCTAGATGGCGCAGCCATAGGTCAAACGACAACAAATGAGTTTTTTTTAATAGGAACCCCCATTTTTATTACATATTCGCGTAGTACGTAAAGAAATATGAATGTTTTAGTTGGACCACTTTTTTCGCTTTGTGATAGATGGCGCTGTAATAGTCACAAACATATGGCTCACAAATTTAAAAGAACAGCTGGTAGCAGGTAGGTTTTTTAAATTAAATACAGAACATAGGTACGTTTGAACATTTTATTTCGGTTGTTCCAATGTGATACATGTACCTTTGTGAACTTACCATTTCTGAGAACACATGATGTTACAGCGTGATTACCTGTAAATACCACATTAATGCAATAAATGCTCAAAATGATGTCCGTCAACCTCAGTGCATTTGGCAATACGTGTAACGACATTCCTCTCAACGGCGAGTAGTTCGCCTTCCGTAATGTTGGCACATGCATTGACAATGCGCTGACGCATGTTGTCAGGCGTTGTCGGTGGATCACGATAGCAAATATCCTTCAACTTTCCCCACAGAAACAAATCCGGGGACGTCAGATCCGGTGAACGTGCGGGCTATGGTATGGTGCTTCGACGACCAATCCACCTATCATGAAACATGCTGTTCAATATCGCTTCAACCGTACACGAGCTATGTTCCGGACATCCATTATGTTGGAAGTACATCGCCATTCTGTAATGCAGTGAAACATTTTGTAGTAACATCGGTAGAACATTACGTAGGAAATCAGCATACATTGCACCATTTAGATTGCCATCGATAAAATGGGGGCCAATTATCCTTCCTCCCATAATGCTGCACCATACATTAACCCGCCAAGGTCGCTGATGTTCCACTTGTCGCTGCCATCGTGGATTTTCCGTTGCCCAGTAGTGCATATTATGCCGGTTTACGTTACCGCTGTTGGTGAATGACGCGTCGTCGCTAAATAGAACGCGTGCAAAAAATCTGTCATCGTCCGGTAATTTCTCTTGTGCCCAGTGGCAGAACTGTACACGACGTTCAAAGTCGTCGCCATACAATTCCTGGTGCATAGAAATATGGTACGGGTGCAATCGATGTTGATGTAGCATTCTCAACACCGACATTTTTGAGATTCCCGGTTCTCGCACAATTTGTCTGCTATTGATGTGCGGATCAGCCGCGACAGCAGCTAAAACACCTACTTGGGCATCATCATTTGTTACAGGTCGTGGTTGACGTTTCACATGTAGCTGAACATTTCCTTTTTCCTTAAATCGCGTAACTATCCGGCGAACGGTCCGGACACTTGGATGATGTCGTCCAGGATACCGAGCAGCATACATAGCACACGCCCGTTGGGCATTCTGATCACAATAGCCATACATCAACACGATATCGACCTTTTCTGCAATTGGTAAACGGTCCATTTTAACACGGGTAATGTATCATGAACCAAATACCGTCCGCACTGGCGGAATGATACGTGATACCACGTACTTAGACGTTTGTGACTATTACAGCGCCATCTATCACGAAGCGAAAAAAGTGGTCCAATTAAAACATTCAAATTTCTTTACGTACTACACGAATACGTAATAAAAATGAGGGTTCCTATTTTAAAAAAACGCAGTTCATATCCGTTTGACCTATGGCAGCGCCATCTAGCGGGCCAACCTTAGCGCCATCTGGTTTCCCCCTTCAAGCGAGACTAGTTTCGTTGTTTGTAGTTTTTTCGTTTGACGCTTATTTCGTGAGATATTTGGCCCGGTCACTATAAATGGACCACCCTGTATATTGATGAGAACAACTTGAAAACGTATTCTGGGTTACTGGGTATAATTAGGGTTTCTTCCATCTGTAAAAAGAATAACACAATATTTTGTTGAGATACATATCACTAAGGTTACGTAATTTTAATTCACTGAGTTACAATGAGAGAATATGTAATTACAATGGTGTGAACGCTTCACATACATCAGTAATGTATGTATACATTCACTTTAAACATTTTTTTAACTCAGCCACTACACTACTTGTTGTGGTCTTTCTTTCGACGATTTCTTTCTTTCTTCTTGCCTCCTTTGCTCGTGTAATCATCTGCACATCTGCGATTGCCTCATCTAATTTCACTGTCTGCCTTTGTGTCCGACTCAGTGAGGACGCTCGGAATATTTTCACGCTGTTAGTAACGTAGATACCTCCTGTCTTGAAGTTTACTGGGTTTATTAAATTCTATGTGAGGTCGTGACGTGCCAAAATTCTTATAAAGCACAATTCCTCTTCCTTTTGTCATATTCTTTTTTCAGAGGGCATTTTAATAAAACGTATTGAGTCAGAGTTGTATTTAATGGACAGAGAGCTAAGAGACTTAAACAAATGCCCCATGCATCATTCATCGTTCGGGTAATCAATTAACATAAATAGTGTGGTTGTTCACCACATCAGAGTCCCTTTTTCGGTGAAAAGAAACTTCCTGGTATACAGCAAATTTTAACTAATCTGTGAACGCGGTTCATGGTAAATGACGCTCTTTCCTACTTACTTTGAATATTTTTCGTCATTCAGCGGTTCCTGCTCCATACAAAGGCATTGTCCACCAAAATGGCTGTAGGTCTGAAGATGGTCGTGTGATTATCGAAACCGGTCACCGTTCAATAAACGTGTTTTGCGATCTAGACTTATTTTCAAAGATTACTTTGAATAACTGCTACTTATCGAATTGATCGATCACTCGATCGAATTACATTGCTGTACTCTGGAACCAACCATGCGCGCTCGACATCTCAGTCGTGTCTTGGTTACACAAGTCGCTGGCGCGACTCGCAGCCAGAGTGACATCTTTTTGTAGTGCGCGGCGTATCGTGACTTGCAGCGATAACGCAGAGCCGAGGTCTGCAACAGCCGCGGAGTAAACACAGCCAGCAGTGCTTTTTGCTACGCAGTGCGACCTTCCACCTGCGGGCGGGCGCGCAGCTATCTCCTAAATATGGCTGCCAGACTTAACGGCGGCACCGTGCCTCATCCGCAGAAAGAAAATCGTTGAATAATAGCACGTTGATTGCTTCTCAAAGTGGTCGAACATTGCCCATCTATTGTTTTCCGGTTGACTTCTTCCGGGTGAGCACTACAGCATCGATTTTAAATAAAACAGCTTCGTCTGCAACAGTCTGATATTTTCGATCAGTAAGTACTTCATTTAGTGCAACTAGCTAGTTTTCGGTGAGTCGTCATTGTGTTTGCGTCCACATACATAACAGCACACCACAGTTAAATTGAAGGAATCCTGCTTAATTCTGGTGTATTATCATGTTTGAAGGTGTACTGGTATGTTGTACTGATAAGACAAAGAATGAGGAGACTCTCCGCAGAATCAGCGAAGAAAGGTACGTAATGAAAACATTGACAAGAAGAAGGAACAGAAGGATAGGACATGTGTGAAAACATCATAGAATAACTTCCCTGGTACTAGAGGGAACTGTAGAGGGTAAAAACCGTAGAGGAAGACAGAGATTGGAATACATCCAGCAGATAACAGAGGACCTACGGTGAAACAAGCTCTCTCAGATGAAGAGGTTGGCGCAGCAGAGGAAATCGTAGCAGGTGAGAAAAAAATGCTTCACAGTGAGCACACGCAGCAAACTAGCTGGAAGCGCTTAATAATGTACTAATCGGGAATAACAGCCTGTTGTAAATGAGGCACTTCAGAGAAATAACAGACACAAACGTTCAAACCTATCAAGCAAAAGAAAAGTGTAAGAAGAGGCAAGACTCCGATCATTAATGATAAAGATAGAAAGATGATAGCTGACAAACAAATAATCATAGAAAGATGGGCGAAATACTCTACTAGTCTAACAAATGCGGAAGAACCAGAAGAGATGTTTCGACAAACAGAACAAGAAAAGAACTATGAAACAGTTGACATTACTGATGAGTATAAGCAATAGGCAGTAAATACTCTGAAGCAGAGGAACACGCTATGAGGTGATCAAACATCAGAGATGATCAATGAAGGGGGTGAAGAGCTCGTTAAAGAGTTGACAAGACTAGACAAAATGATATGGAAGGAGGAGGAGATACGAACGGAATGGAAGCTAGCTATGGTTGTAGAAGTCCATAATAAGAAAAGCAAAACGGACTGTAATACCTAAATAGGGATCTCACTGCTGAACACAAGCTACAAGTCTTATCCTTGATAATATAGGACAAACTAAAGACATGAACTGAGGAAATAGTAGAGCATTACCAAGCAAGCATCAAGCCAGAAAAATCTACGATCGACTGTACTTTTATTATGAGACAGGTATTGGAAAAGTATTGGGAATTTTACAAACCAATGTTCGCCATGTTCCTAGATTCCTCAAAGACATGCAATGGTATCCATGGAGTGAACTGTACATCTGTCATATACCAGCAGTACGCCTGATGGATCGGCAACCCTGCGGGAGCAGGGCACACACGGACATGCATATCTCGCAGGCGTCGCCTCCCAGGCCTGCGACTGCCGGTGAGTACCGCATCGCAGCCGAGAGACGGCGGGGTAAGCGCGACCAGAGCTGCTGTTCGCCGGGCAGGCACCTGCACCCCTCCGCCTAATCACGTTCCAAGGACACAGGTCCACAAATACACTTCTCTGGCACCTGCTGTTTATAGCGACGCATCTCCACCCGTCAGCAGTTCTCCGCCGATGCTCAGACAGTCTCGTGTGCCGGCTAATACTAGTCCTGCAATCAGAGTCAGAGCTGTACTTCGGACCTATCCAACGTCGCTTCCGAGAGGTACCGTTGGCCAGCTGCTGCCGAGTATACTCCCCTTCCTACCACTGGAACACTTTGTCGGATTAGTCTCTAAGCCCAACCATCTTAATTATCTTAGTTCTTCTCCAGGTGAACGCCTGATAGAGTTTGGTACTAAGTTTTGTTATAAGAAGTCTCTTGTTTTGTCATTGTTCTGTTGCGTTCCAACAAACTTTTGTCTTGTTCATTTGGAACGTGTAAAAAAGGGTTCAAATGGCTCTGAGCACTATGGGAGCTAACATCTGAGGTCATCAGTCCCCTAGATTTAGAACTTCTTAAAGCTAACTAACCTAAGGACATACACACATCTGTGCCCGAGGCAGGATTCGAACCTGCGACCGTAGCAGCAGCGCTGTTCCAGACTGAAGCGTCTAGAACAGTTCGGCCACAACGGCCGGCTGGAGCGTGTTATTTCATAGGCGTCTCAATATGAGATACAGCAACATCCTTAGGGAGTTTGGATTACCTGAGAAATTAGTCAACCGGGGAGAAGCATGTACAATACAGACGAAAGCTAAATTAAGGTATCGAGAAGGAATGCAAAGGAAGTGAAAGTACGAACTGAGGCACGATAAGTTGACGCATTGTCACCCAAATTACTTCACCTTGTTCTTGAAAAACTTGCACGCGAGATGAAAAGAGCAGGAAAGGGCATCAATCTCAATCGAAATCTGCAGATGCTAGCATGTGGACAGACCCAGAACTAAGGAGATGGGTGAGATGAAGCTGAAGATGGTTGAGAACTTCAAGTACTTAGAATCATACTTCAGCTGGCGGGATAATATCCACCTAGACGTAAACCAGATCATAAAAGAGCCCACAACCAAACATAAAATCAAAGGTAATCTCAACGAAAGTTATAATGAAGGCGTGTAATACAATAACGGCCCAGTGCTGTTACATGGCATAGAATCGCTGAGTACCAGAAAAACTGATGATGTTTGAGAGAAAGATCACGATAAAGATTTTTGAGCCAGTGAAGGAAGAAATAGGGTGGAGGGGACGAAAAACTGAAGAAATATGCGCTATGATAAACCGCCCCAATGTTATACAAAAAAGCAGATGTTATGCGACTACATTGGGCTGGACATGTTCAGAGGATGGCAGATGATGCTAAACCAGAAAAGTGTTAGTGGGAAGGTCAAAGACGAAGCGCCCACGCCAGGACAAGACCGCGAACAAGATGAGAGGACGGACTACGAGAAGACCTGCAACGTCTGTGGATCACGGGAAACAGCATGGGAGTTGCACAGGGCAGGATCTGTTGGAGGCAGTCTGTAAGGGCGGCGCGTCATCAGCGAGGTCCGTGATCGCCGATTAAGTAAGGAACTTAGTTGGTCGTTAAATTGGTTTTACGCGTTAGCTTTTGTTTACCGTCCAAAAAATATGGCACAAATCTTGCACAAAAGCTTACTCATAGTTTCTTCCTTTTCTTCTTCTTCTTCTTCTCTTCAGGTATTAGGCAGGAATTGCCTGTTACGGTACCCATCTCTGTCGGAGTCTTCCTCTGTATATTCTCCCATGGCACTTAATAATTTCTTGTCTTTAAGGGAAGTCTCTCACTCTCCATTCTTTGTAGATGTTCGTTACATTTTCTTCTGTAATCTCGAATTTTATCATTAAGGCTAAAGATTTGCAGTTCTCTAATATCTTGATGTCTTAGCCTGTCTTGTGATACCTTTAACACCTCTAAGGAATTTCGTTTCTTGTGCCTGAATCCGGCTTTCTTACTTCTTGGTAATCACCCAGGACTCATTTCCATAGAGCAGTGTGGGAACTGTAACAGTATTGTAAAATTTAATTTGAGTGTCTTTCCTGGTTTTTTTAGGTTTCTGTTAATTGTTCCGCTTTTTTTTATTTTTTATTTTCTTTGTCGTCCGTCTACTGACTGGTTTGATGCGGCCCGCCACGAATTCCTTTCCTGTGCTAACCTCTTCATCTCAGAGGTAGCACTTGCAACCTACGTCCACAATTATTTGCTTGACGTATTCTAATCTCTGTCTTCCTCTATAGTTTTTGGCCTCTACAGCTCCCCCTAGTACCATGAAAGTCATTCCCTCATGTCTTAGCAGATGTCCTATCATCCTGTCCCTTCCCCTTATCAGTGTTTTCTACATATTCCTTTCCTCTCCGATTCTGCGTAGAACCTCCTCATTCCTTACCTTATCGGTCCATCTAATTTTAAACATTCGTCTATAGCACCACATCTCAAATGCTTCGATTCTCTTCTCTTCCGGTTTTCCCACAGTCCATGTTTCACTACCATATAATGCTGTACTCCAGACGTACATCCTCAGAAATTTC
The DNA here is from genome assembly GCF_021461395.2 of Schistocerca americana. Taxonomy (NCBI): domain Eukaryota; kingdom Metazoa; phylum Arthropoda; class Insecta; order Orthoptera; family Acrididae; genus Schistocerca; species Schistocerca americana. Next base: position 183,982,995 of record NC_060124.1, on the reverse strand, counting down.
TTCCTCAAATTAAGGCCGGTATTTGATATTAGTAGACTTCTCTTGGCCAGAAATGCGTTTTTTGCCATAGCGAGTCTGCTTTTGATGTCCTCCTTGCTCCGTCCGTCATTGGTTATTTTACTACCTAGGTAGCAGAATTCCTTAACTTCATTGACTTCGTGACCATCAATCCTGATGTTAAGTTTCTCGCTGTTCTCATTTCTACTACTTCTCATTACCTTCGTCTTTCTCCGATTTACTCTCAAACCATACTGTGTACTCATTAGACTGTTCATTCCGTTCAGCAGATCATTTAATTCTTCTTCACTTTCACTCAGCGAATAGTATCATTGATATCCTTTCAACTTGTATTTTAATTCCACTCCTGAACCTTTCTTTTATGTCCATCATTGCTTCCTCGATGTACAGATTGAAGAGTAGGGGTGAAAGGCTACAGCCTTGTCTTACACTCTTCTTAATACGAGCACTTCGTTCTTGATCGTCCACTCTTATTATTCCCTCTTGGTTGTTGTACATATTGTATATGACCCGTCTCTCCCTATAGCTTACCCCTACTTTTTTCAGAATCTCGAACAGCTTGCAGCATTTTATATTGTCGAACGCTTTTTCCAGGTCGACAAATCCTATGAAAGTGTCTTGATTTTTCTTTAGCCTTGCTTCCACTATTAGCCGTAACATCAGAATTGCCTCTCTCGTCCCTTTACTTTTCCTAAAGCCAAACTGATCGTCACCTAGCGCATTCTCAATTTTCTTTTCCATTCTTCTGTATATTACTCTTGTAAGCAGCTTCGATGCATGAGCTGTTAAGCTGATTGTGCGATAATTCTCGCACTTGTCAGCTCTTGCCGTCTTCGGAATTGTGTGGATGATGCTTTTCCGAAAGTCAGATGGTATATCGCCAGACTCATATATTCTACACACCAACGTGAATAGTCGTTTTGTTGCCACTTCCCCCAATGATTTTAGAACTTCTGATGGAATGTTATCTATCCCTTCTGCCTTATTTGACCGTAAGTCGTCCATAGCTCTTTTAAATTCCGATTCTAATACTGGATCCCCTATCTCTTCTAAATCGACTCCTGTTTCTTCTTCTATCACATCAGACAAATCTTCACCCTCATAGAGGCTTTCAATGTATTCTTTCCACCTATCTGCTCTCTCCTCTGCATTTAACAGTGGAATTCCCGTTGCACTCTTAATGTTACCACTCTTGCTTTTAATGTCACCAAACGTTGTTTTGACTTTCCTGTATGCTGAGTCTGTCCTTCCGACAATCATATCTTTTTCGATGTCTTCACATTTTTCCTGCAGCCATTTCGTCTTAGCTTCCCTGCACTTCCTATTTATTTCATTCCTCAGCGACTTGTATTTCTGTATTCCTGATTTTCCCGGAACATGTTTGTACTTCCTTTCATCAATCAACTGAAGTATTTCTTTTGTTACCCATGGTTTCTTCGCAGCTACCTTCTTTGTACCTATGTTTTCCTTCCCAACTTCTGTGATGGCCCTTTTCAGAGATATCCATTCCTCTTCAACTGTATTGCCTACTGCGCTATTCCTTATTGCTGTATCTATAGCGTTAGAGAACTTCAAACGTATCTCGTCATTCCTTAGTACTTCCGTATCCCACTTCTTTGCGTATTGATTCTTCCTGACTAATGTCTTGAACTTCAGCCTACTCCTCATCACTACTATATTGTGATCTGAGTCTATATCTGCTCCTGGGTACGCCTTACAATCCAGTATCTGATTTCGGAATCTCTGTCTGACCATGATGTAATCTAATTGAAATCTTCCCGTATCTCCCGGCCTTCTCCAAGTATACCTCCTCCTCTTGTGATTCGTGAACAGGGTATTCGCTATTACAAGCTGAAACTTGTTACAGAACTCAATTAGTCTTTCTCCTCTTTCATTCCTTGTCCCAAGCCCATATTCTCCTGTAACCTTTTCTTCTACTCTTTCCCCTACAACTGCATTCCAGTCGCCCATGACTATTAGATTTTTGTCCCCCTTTACATACTGCATTACCCTTTCAATATTCTCATACACTTTCTCTATCTGTTCATCTTCAGCTTGCGACGTCGGCATGTATACCTGAACTGTTCCGCATACCCGGCTGAATTTACTAAGCTTAGTTTCAATATCTCTGCTGTAGCCATGTGTCATTTCACATCCGAGGTAATTTAAATGGTTTACTTGCTGTAAAATCTTCTGATCTATCACTATTTTGGTTCTGATTGGTTCTTTCCCCATGAACGCCATTGTCCTAGTTTCTTAAATTTCCATGTTAAATTTTGCACTCATCTGTTGTAGCAAGTAGATTCCTTTCTGAATTTCTTCTTCCTTATTTTGTGCTAGAATCACTGCAGTATCAGCATACAGTAGATTATTTAAATGAATGTTCCTGTCTAGGTAGATGCCTTTCTAAAATTCTGATTTCCATATATGTATTATTTCATTAATGTAGATCTTGTACAAAGTTGAAGAGATGCAGCAGCCTTGTCATACCCCTTTGTTAGTTGGTACCTCATTAGTTGTTTTGCCATGCCCATGTGGCATAATGTAAGAACCCTCACCAGAGATAATAATCTCTGATATAGGTATAGTACGGTAGGCCAAAATTTCACGGGTTTCAAAGGATTCCAAACCAGGTCTCCCTGCACTGTTACATGCAACGAAAGCAACGGTTATCCATCCGTTACCCAAACTAGAAGAAGATGAAGTTTTCATTAAAGAAAAATTAAACCTCGCGCCACAAAACAATGTCGGTCCGTTTAAAAGAACAAATTGAGCAGTTTTACCTACTCCGCGTACTTCGTTCTTTTTTCCCTTCGAGGAAGATGCGGAAGCACCAAGGGTGCCGTCCACATTTACAAGTGTCTTGTAGACAAGCAATCGTACGTATAGTACGGTAGGCCAAAATTTCACGGGTTTCAAAGGATTCCAAACCAGGTCTCCCTGCACTGTTACATGCAACGAAAGCAACGGTTATCCATCCGTTACCCAAACTAGAAGAAGATGAAGTTTTCATTAAAGAGAAATTAAACCTCGCGCCACAAAACAATGTCGGTCCGTTTAAAAGAACAAATTGAGCAGTTTTACCTACTCCGCGTACTTCGTTCTTTTTTCCCTTCGAGGAAGATGCGGAAGCACCAAGGGTGCCGTCCACATTTACAAGTGTCTTGTAGACAAGCAATCTACTGTGGAGCCATCTATTGAGCACACAGAGAGTTGCCCAGGGAGCATCCCAGGGTGCCCCAGAGAGCTACAACACCAAGAAGAATCGCTTCTCGGCTTTTGGCAAGATCAATGTGTAGTATTATGGCCCTTAAAAGGGCCTTTTGTTGAGAACGGCTTCAATGGTTATACACTGTACAGTCGCCCACAATGCGACAATCTTCCAAAGAAGGTGACCCACTGGCCTTAACCCACAAATGAAGATTAGAATCAGAGTTTATCTTAAGACGTCTACGACAAGTCAAAGACAAACTCCCATGTGGCATAATGTAAGAACCCTCACCAGAGATAATAATCTCTGATATAGGTATAGTACGGTAGGCCAAAATTTCACGGGTTTCAAAGGATTCCAAACCAGGTCTCCCTGCACTGTTACATGCAACGAAAGCAACGGTTATCCATCCGTTACCCAAACTAGAAGAAGATGAAGTTTTCATTAAAGAAAAATTAAACCTCGCGCCACAAAACAATGTCGGTCCGTTTAAAAGAACAAATTGAGCAGTTTTACCTACTCCGCGTACTTCGTTCTTTTTTCCCTTCGAGGAAGATGCGGAAGCACCAAGGGTGCCGTCCACATTTACAAGTGTCTTGTAGACAAGCAATCGTCGACGACGACGATAACAACGTCAGTAGATCGTCGTCGACGATTGCTTGTCTACAAGACACTTGTAAATGTGGACGGCACCCTTGGTGCTTCCGCATCTTCCTCGAAGGGAAAAAAGAACCAAGTACGCGGAGTAGGTAAAACTGCTCAATTTGTTCTTTTAAACGGACCGACATTGTTTTGTGGCGCGAGGTTTAATTTTTCTTTAATGAAAACTTCATCTTCTTCTAGTTTGGGTAACGGATGGATAACCGTTGCTTTCGTTGCATGTAACAGTGCAGGGAGACCTGGTTTGGAATCCTTTGATGCTATATAAGGAGCACACTGTCCTGCCAGCGCATTCACTCTTGTGTGAGTGAATAGCCACTGAGGCACTGCTTCTTACAATGGTTCGTAGACGTTGTTATCGTCGTCGTCGACGATTGCTTGTCTACAAGACACTTGTAAATGTGGACGGCACCCTTGGTGCTTCCGCATCTTCCTCGAAGGGAAAAAAGAACGAAGTACGCGGAGTAGGTAAAACTGCTCAATTTGTTCTTTTAAACGGACCGACATTGTTTTGTGGCGCGAGGTTTAATTTTTCTTTAATGAAACTAGAAGAAGACACTTGTAAATGTGGACGGCACCCTTGGTGCTTCCGCATCTTCCTCGAAGGGAAAAAAGAACGAAGTACGCGGAGTAGCTAAAACTGCTCAATTTGTTCTTTTAAACGGACCGACATTGTTTTGTGGCGCGAGGTTTAATTTTTCTTTAATGAAAACTTCATCTTCTTCTAGTTTGGGTAACGGATGGATAACCGTTGCTTTCGTTGCATGTAACAGTGCAGGGAGACCTGGTTTGGAATCCTTTGAAACCCGTGAAATTTTGGCCTACCGTACTATACCTAGAGTGGTATTTGTGTTTTGATATAAACTTCCTATCGCATTTACTAGATGCTTTGGATATCCGCGATTCGTCACTATTTCCCAAAGTTTCTGTCTATTGACATTGTCAAAAGCTTTTTTAAAGTCAATAAAAGCAATGTGTGTTTCTTTATTATACTGTCTCTCCGTTTTTCTATTATTTGCTGTAGAATAAAAACTGCACCTATTGTGGAGCGTCCTTTCCTAGAACCCATTTATTCCTCATGCAGTACTGCTTCTGCTAATGTTTTTAAGTCTTATGTTTAAAATCTTAGCATACACCCTGTATGGTGAGTCCAGTAAACTTATTTCTCCATAATTACTGCATAGGCTTTTATCGCCTTTTTTAAAATTGATATCACTCTATAGCTGTTTTCCAGTCTTTGGGAATACTCTTCTTCTTCGAACATTCGTTGAAGGGATGTAGCAGTCGTTGCTCCATATTTTAATAATTCAGCATTAATACCATCTTTTTCTGTTGCTTTTCTGTTCTTAAGTGATGTTAGTGCAGATGCTGTTAATTCGTCAGACTGTATTTCATCTAATCCTTTCTCGTCTAGTTGTTCAATTTCAGTTTTTTGTGATGTGTGATCATACCACAATTCGGTGTAATGATTTATCCACTGTTCTTCTTCAATACTATTTATTTGTAACTTATCTCTTTCTGTTGTGTTTAAGGTTTTTAAAACTTTATATGCCATTTGTCGTCTTCCGTGTATATCATATTCGATATTAGAAATAAACCTATCCCAGTGTTCCTTATGTGCTTTCCTTACTATGCATTTAGCGTTATTTCTTTTCTCCTTATAGTACTGTTTGTTCTCAATAGTGGGATTGCTTAAGTATTTTATATATGCATCTTGTTTTTCTTTGACAGCTTTCATTACATCCTCATTCCAAATTTTTGGCCTTTTCTTTTCCATATTCTTTTCTTTTTACCGAGAGCTTCTCCTGCTACTCTGCATACAGTATTCTTCAGAGTATTCCATTCTTCTTCTATATTGTCTTTAGTTTCTATTAGGTACCGGTTCTGATACTGTCCTCTTCAAGCAAGTATACCTTATAAACGCTTTGATCTTGTTGGTTTGTTACTTGTTTAGTTATTTTCTTCCATTTTGTAAAAAGATCTATTCTGGAGATAAGTAAGAAATGATCTGATCCTATATCTTGTCCTCTATAAACTCTTGTATCCCTTACTCGGCCGCCGGCCGAAGTGGTCGTGCGGTTCTAGGCGCTGCAGTCTGGAACCGCGAGACCGCTACGGTCGCAGGTTCGAATCCTGCCTCGGGCATGGATGTGTGTGATGTCCTTAGGTTAGTTAGGTTTAACTAGTTCTAAGTTCTAGGGGACTAATGACCTGAGAAGTTGAGTCCCATAGTGCTCAGGGCCATTTGAACTTACTCGGCCCACTAGCTTATCTTTTACCAAGATGTAGTCCATTAATGATCTAAGACCTCTGCTGGCCCAAGTATACTCGTGTATATCCTCTTTCTTCAGAAACGAATTTGGGATTTGTAAATTGTTATAAGAGCGAAATCTCTTAGTGATTTTCCATTTTCATTACACATTGGTTCTCCAAACGGACCTATAACGTTTGTTACTAGGATATTTCCTATTCTGGCATTGAAATCAACCATCATAATAATCCGATCAGTTGCACTGTATTTGCTGAGTCTTCTGTAGTTCTTCATAGAAGCTTTCAGACTCATCTTTTTCCGTTATTCAGGTGAATACACACTTATAAAGATGGCGTTACCCCTTATCAGTTTCAGCCTGACTGTAAATATTCTTCCCTTATGTATGTACAATCTTGAATGTCTTTTTCCCATTTTTTATGCAGGAGTAGTGCTTCACCTTTGCTTGCTCTTTTATGTTGTTCAACACAACTATAGAGCATAATGTAAACCCCTACATATTTATTTCCTCTTAATTTCCTTTTAGTTTATGTGAGTGCTACAGCATCGATATTCATGTCGCTTAGTATATTTACTAGTTCTACCTCCTTTTGAGAAATTCCTCTCACTTTTCAGGTTGCTACTTTGATGTGTCCATTTATCGATTTTCGTTTCTCCTTTTTCGTAGCCTTGTCATTTACATTTGAGACCGCCCTGTTTCCGAGGCTCGTTTGGGTACTGGGAGTAGTCTATGTTTTCTGAGAGTTGGTTACCAGCCATGTGCTCAGCCCCCTTTCTAGGAGGACCGGGATTTTCTTTCGGCGTTATCTTCCTTAGCCGATATGTTGCGGTTATTTAAAGGCGCCGGAAATAAGTTCGCCTTTCATCCTCTCCCATTGGCTTCGTAGCCTGTATCCATTGTTTGTAATGCATTGTCTAGGGGCCCCACGACTCATGCCTTCTAGGATGTGGGAGTATGGTTTGTTGCCAAGGCTGCATTGAAATCCTTGAGGTCTGATTGATTTCTCAAGTTTCAATCGACATTTCCCAAAGTTTTGTTTCTGAAAACAGCTATCGGCAGCCTGAGCAGGCTTCGGGGTCCTTTGCCAACCATTGATTGTTGGAGAATGAAAGATACCCTCAGGTCTCGAAACCTAATACCATTGGTGTCGAAAGTGTAAGAGTTGGCCAAGGGAGACCGATAGTAAAGAAACCAGAAGATGTCTGACACAAGTAAGTGAAAGTAATCTCAGACGTACTCCCAAGACAGGAGTCCCCTGGGGGACTACATTTTGTGTGGAGTCTCACCAACTTTCTTCAGATGTGTTAAATATACACTACTGGCCATTAAAATTGCTACACCAAGAAGAAATGCAGATGATAAACGGGTATTCATTGGACAAATATATTATACTACAACTGACATGTGATTACATTTTCACGCAATTTGGGTGCATAGATCCTGAGAAATCAGTATCCAGAACAATCACCTCTGGCCGTAATAACGGCCTTCATACCCCTGGGCATTGAGTCAAACAGAGCTTGGATGGCGTGTACAGGTAAAGCTTCCCCTGCACCTTCAACACGATACCACAGTTCATCAAGAGTAGTCACTGGCGTATTGTAACGAGCCAGTTGCTCGGCCACTATTGACCAGACGTTTTCAGTTTTTGAGAGATCTGGAGAATGTGCTGGCCAGGGCAGCAGTCGAACATTTTCTGCATCCAGAAAGGCCCGTACAGGACCTGCAACATGCGGTCGTGCATTATCCTGCTGAAATGTAGGGTTTCGCAGGGATCGAATGAAGGGTAGAGCCAGGGGTCATAACACATCTGAAATGTAACGTCCGCTGTTCAAAGTGCCGTCAATGCGAACAAGAGGTGACCGAGACGTGTAACCAATGGCACCCCATACCATCATGCCTGATGATACGCCAGTATGCTGATGACGAATACACGCTTCCAATGTGCGTTCACCGCAATGTCGCCAAACACGGATGCGACCATCATGACGCTGTAAACAGAACCTGGATTAATCCGAAAAAATGACGTTTTGCCGTTCGGGCACCCAGGTTTGTCGTTGAGTACACCATCGCAGGCGCTCCTGTCTTTGATGCAGCGTCAAGGGTAACCGTAGCCATGGTCTCTGAGCTGCTAATATGCTGCTGCAAACATCGTCGAACTGTTGGTGCAGATGGTTGTTGTCTTGCAAATGTCCCCATCTTCTGACTCAGGGATTGAGACGTGTCTGCACTATCAGCTACAGCCATGCGGATAAGATTCCTGTCATCTCGACTGCTAGTGACACGAGGCCGTTGGGATCCAACACGGGGTTCCGTATTACCCTCCTGGTCCCACCGATTCCATATTCTGCTAACAGTCATTGGATCTCGACCAACGCGAGCAGCAATGTCGCGATACGAAAAACCGCAATTGCGAAGGCTACAATCGGACCTTTATCAAAGTCGGAAACGTGATGGTGCGCATTTCTTCCCTTTACATGAGGAATCACAACAACGTTTTATCAGGCAACGCCGGTCAACTGCTGTTTGTGTATGAAAATCGGTTGGAAACTTTCCTCGTCTTAGCACGTTGTAGGTGTCGCCACCGGCGCCAACCTTGTGTGAATGCTCTGAAAAGCTAATCATTTGTATATCACAGCATCTTCTTCGAGTCGGTTACATTTCCCGTCTGTAGCACGTCATCTTAGTGGTGTAGCAATTTTAATGGCCAGTAATGTAATATCGTCTCTATTCTGGAATTTGTGTGACGTCGTCTGTTTTGTACACCTTTAATCACCATTTATTCCAATAGCATACTGTACGATTTCTCGATGTGTTCATTTGTACTCTCCTCCAACTATGGCCACGTTCGAATTCAGGAGCCCATTTCGTAAGTGTTGAAAATGAAGGAGCAAACTGCTTATTAACCGTCTCTAACGTAGGTCGAAATTTCAGTGAGAGTAAGCATTTAAAAATTTGTGACGTTAAAATATCTCAGTTTATCGTTTTAAGAAAGCGCGGCAATAAACACTTGACTAGCGGCATTGTGCGACGTTTAAAGACTTGAAAAAATTAATTTGAAACTTTAGCTTTTTTCGGCGTATCGCATGTTCATTTATGTTACGAGAAAAAAAAATGTCCTCGACACTCACTGATATTTAGACAGAACTCCTCGTCATCTGTAAGGCAGAAATACAACGAGATGCCGGCATGTATGGCAATTTAAACGGCGAGTGGGAGGGGCTGCACCGACGCGAAAACCAAAAGACCGTACTGCAGAAAGAAACACACATAGTACACAACTAGCGGCATCACGCAACCAAAGACAATCAACGTCAGACGTTATGGAGAGTGGAATACTAACCAACATCAAACGATCGAGTAGTGCTTTGTCACTCTTTGTTTAACCAGGGCGGGAGGAGAGAGAGAGAAAATGGGTCAAATGGCTCTGAGCACTATGGGACTCAACTGCTGAGGTCATTAGTCCCCTAGAACTTAGAACTAGTTAAACCTAACTAACCTAAGGACATCACAAACATCCATGCCCGAGGCAGGATTCGAACCTGCGACCGTAGCGGTCTTGCGGTTCCAGACTGCAGCGCCTTTAACCGCACGGCCACTTCGGCCGGCGAGAGAGAGAGAGAGAGAGAGAGAGAGAGAGAGAGAGAGAGAGAGGGAGGGAGAGAGAGAGAGAGAGAGAGAGAGAGAGAGAGAGAGAGAGAGAGCAACATTACAGGCATAATTTAAGCAAAAACCTCCCTCCTTTTTATAAGGCCACTTGGCCACTTGCTAGTTTAACCCTTTTCGTAATAACATTGTACCAGCAATTGGAAACACACACCAGGATGACCGGTAAAAAAGCAATATTCTTCAGTCGCAGATTTACCTAACATTTGTAAGAATGTGTGACGGTTATGCTCTAAACACTGGTCCTGCAGGGTGCTCTGACCGATGTGCGACATGCCAAAACTTTACGAGAGTAGTCATCCACATTACGTAAACCCCGATTGTCCTTCACAGACCCTGGCACTACTTCAGATGGTGGTCGTAAAACTCACTTGTGATTCGTTAGAATATGAATAATTCTGTTGGAAACCTGTAGACTCCGACCTCTTTCATTACTCTCATCAGTCATCCGATACACAGTTTGTCATTCGCTCAAAGCGCGTCTGATGGGTCTTCCAGAACACCCATTCTGATGTAAGATAGCCTCGTGATGGGCTAATTCAGTTAACAAACTTTCGGTATCAGGGATGACATGAGATCTATAATTGTCAGTACTCTCCGGACACTGCTCACATACGTTTCTGTTAGATGTCATTCGTGCAAAAATCGTTATGTACTGCTCATTTACTATGTACACAGTAATGTTAGCTCACTGACGATGTGTGGTTAGCCGTAAGAGAACGGTCAGAGGGGTGACATGTATCCGTAAACAAATAAATAAATACACTCCAAGACAAAAATACCACGCACCACGGAGGAATTATCCGAAAGGGACGCATATCGGTAGATGTGACGTACATCTACACACAAACAAATAATTACAATTTCAGAAAAATTGGACGATCTATTCACGAGAAATCTCTTCACAAACTGAGCATGTCAGCCTTGCGGAATTAGCCGAGTGGAGTCATAGAGTGTGCGGAGGTTCGAGTCCTTCCTCGGGCATGGGTGTGTGTGTTTGTCCTTAGGATAATTTAGGTAAAGTAGTGTGTAGGCTTAGGGACTGATGACGTTAGCAGTTAAGTCCCGAAAGATTTCACACACATTTGAACGTTTGAACATTTTTGGAGCATGTCAAGAACGCATTCGTCCACCTCTGGCCTTATGCAAGCAGTCATTCGGCTTGGCACTGCTTGATAGAGTTGTTGGACGTCCTAAGGGATATCGGGATAAATTCTGCCTAATTGGTGCGTTAGATCCACAGAATCTCGGGCTGGTTGCACGGTTCTGCCCATAATGCTCCAAACGTTCTCAATTGTGGAGAGATGCGACGAGTTTGCTGGCCAAGGTAGGGTTTGGAAAACACGAAGACAAGCAGGAGAAACTATCAATGTGGGTATCATCATCCTTAAATATAAGGCCGGCATGGCTTACCATGAAGAGCACAAAACAGGAGTATGATATAGCGGGTGTGCTGCTGTGCTGTAAGGGTGCCGCGGATGGCAATCAAATGGCCTTGGAATCTCAGTCACTGGAGTTGAAATGAGCCCCGATGACCACTTCATACTTGTCTCGAGACGCGCCGAACAGCTGTGGGATACCAACCTGTTTACCGCCATACGGCCCTACAACTAGGAGGGATGGTTTGGGGTGCCATTTCATTTCATGGCAGGACCAATTTGGTTGTCATCCGCGGCATTTTTACAATGCAGCAGTACGTCTACATCTACATATGCATCTACATGGATACTGTGCAAATCACATTTAAGTACCTGGCAGAGGCTTCATCGAACCACCTTCACAATTCTCTATTATTCCAATCTCGTATAAGGCGCGGAAACGAACACCTATATCTTGCATTACGAGCTCTGATTTCCCTCATTTTATCATGGTGATCGTTTCTCCCTATGTAGGTCGGACTCAAAATCATTCGGAGGAGAAAGTTGGTGACTCGAATTTCGTGAGAAGATTAGCGAAAAACGCCTTTGTTTTAATGATCTCCATCCCACATCCTGCATCATTTCAATTACACTGTCTCCCCTATTTCGCGGTAAGACAAAACGTGCTGCCCTTCTTTGAACTTTTTCGATGTACTCCGTCAATCCTATCTGTTAAGTATCCCACAACGCGCAGCATATTCTAAAAGAGGGCAGACAAACGTAGTGTAGGCGGCCTCCTTAGTAGATCTGTTACATTTTCTAAGTGTCCTAACAATAAAACGCAGTCTTTGGTTAGCCTTCCCCACAACATTTTCTATGTGTTCCTTCCAATTCAAGCTGTTCGTAATTGTAATTCCTAGGTATTTGGTTGAATTTACGGCCGTTACATTTGACTGATTTATCATGTAACCGAAGTTTAACGGATTCCTTTTACCACTCATGTGGATGACCTCACACTTTTCGTTATGTAGGGCCAATTGCAAATTTTTGCACCATACAGATATCTTTTCTAAATCGTTTTGCAATTTGTTTTGATCTTCTGATGACTTTTTTAGTCGATAAACGACAGCGCCATCTGAAAACAACCTAAGACGACTGCTCAAATTGTCTCCCAAATCGTTTATATAGATAAGGAACAGCAAAGAGCCTATAACACTACCTTGGGGAACGCCAGAAATCACTTCTGTTTTACTCAATGACTTTCCGTCAATTACTACGAATTGTGACCTTTCTGACAGGAAATCACGAATCCAGTCACATAACTGAGAAGATATTCCGTAGGCACGCAATTTCACTACAAGCCGCTTGTGTGGTACAGTGTCAAAAGCCTTCTGTAAATCCAGAAATACGGAATCCATTTGAAATCCCTTGTCGATAGCACTCAACACTTCGTGCGAGTAAAGCGCTAGTTGTGTTTCACAAGAACCTTGTTTTCTCAATCCGTGTTGACTGTGTGTGAATATACCGTTTTCTACGAGGTAATTCATAATTTTTGAACACAATATATGTTCCAAAATCTTGCTTCATATCGCCATTAACGATATGGGCCTGTAATTTAATGGATTACTGCTACTGCCTCTCTTGAATATTGGTGTGACATGTGCAACTTTCTAGTCTTTAGGTGCGATCTTTCACCGAGCGAGCGGCTGTATATGATTGTTAAGTGCGGAGTTCTTGCATCAGCATACTCTGAAAGGAACCTAATTGGTATACAGTCTGGATCAGAAGACTTGCTTTTCTTAAGTGACTTAAGTTGCTTCACTACTCTGAGGATATCTTCTTCTACTTTACCCATGTTGGCAGCTGTTCTTCATTTGAATTCTGGAATATTTACTTCGTCTTCTTTTGTGAAGGAATTTCGAAAGGCTGTGTTTAGTAGCTCTGATTTAGCAGCACTGTCTTCGATAGAGTCTCCATTGCTATCACGCAGAGAAGCCATTGATTGTGTCTTGCCGCTAGCATACTTCACATACGGCCAGAATGTGTTTGGATTTACTGCCAGGTTCCGAGACAAAGTTTAGTTTTGAAAACTGTTACAAGCATTTCGCATTGAAGTCCACGCTAAATTTCGAGCTTCTATAGAAGATGGACAATTTTGAGAATTTTGTGTTCGTTTAAATTTGTCATGTTTTTTTCGTTGCTCCTGCAACAGTGTTCTGACCCGTTTTGTGTACCAAGGACGATCAGCTCCGTCGTTTGTTAATTTATTTGGTACAAACCTCTCAACTGCTGCCGAATTCTTTGAATTCAAGCCACATCTTGTCTGCACTTCCATTGTTAATTTGGAAGGACTGGAGACTCTCAGGAAGGCGTCAAGTGAATTTTTATATGCTTTTTGGAATAGGTATATTTTTCGTTTATTTTTGGAGGATTTCATGTTTCTTATTAGCTCAGGATTATTTGTTGCTAGGAGGTCAAGTGTGTTTTCTCAACCGTTTACTATTCGCATGGGCTCTTGAACAAACTGCTCGAAATAATTTTCGGAGAATGCATTTAGCACAATTGCGGATGATGTTTTATGCGTACCTCCGGATTTAAAGATGTATTTTCGCCAACATATCGAGGATAAATTAAAGTCACCACCAACTATAATTGTATGAGTCAGATACGTATTTGACATCAAACTCAAATTTTCTTTGAACCTTTCAACAATTGTATCATCTGAATTATGAGGTCAGTAAATGGAGCCAGTTATCATTTTGTTCCGGTTTCCAAGAATGTATTCTGCCCATACCAACTCACAGGAACTATCTACCTCAATTTCACGACAAGATAAACTACTTCTAACAGCAACAAACACCTCACCACCGACTGTGTTTAGCCTATCCTTTCGTAACACCGTTAGGTTCTTCGCAAAATTTCGGCTGAGCTTATCTCCTGCTTTAGCCAGCTTTCAGTGCCTATATCGACTTGAGCATCAGTGCTTTCTAATAGCGCTTTTCATCTGTTATACCGATGGTTGCTGTATCTACGTTCTTCCTGTGTTCGGCCTGCACCCTTTGTGACTGAAGCCCTTCTTGTGGTTTTCCGAGACCCTCTAACCTAAAAAGCCGCCCAGTCTACGCCACACAGTCCCGCTACCCGTATAGCCGCCTCCTGTGTATAGTGGACACCTGAGTTATTCAGCGGAACCAGAAACCCAACCACCCTTTGGCGCAAGTCGAGGAATTTGCAGCCTACACGGCCGCAGAACCGGATGAGCCTCTGATTCAGATCCTCCACTCGGCTCTGTACCAGAGGTGCGCAATCTTTTCTGACGACTATGCTGCAAATGGTCCGCTCTGCTTTCATCTCACAAGCGACCCTGGCAGCCTTTACCACTTCTCTTACCCCCTCGAAACCAGAGAGAATCTCTTCCGATCCAAAGAGACACACATCTTTGGTACCGACGTGAGCAACCACCTGCAGTTGGCTGCACCCTGTGCTCTTCATGGCATCCGGGAGGATCCGTTCCACGTCTGGAATGACTCCACCCGGTATGCAGACGGAGTGCACATTCGTTTTCTTTCCCTTCTTGGCAGCCATGTCCCTAAGGGGCCCATAGCGCACCTAACGCTGGAGCTTCCAATTATCAATAATCCCACCCTCTGTGTCTACCCGGATCTTGCAGGCGTGATACAGGTCAGGAGACAGAATCTGGTTGAGCGACAATGTCAGCAACAGACAGCACCTGGAACCTGTTTGTCAGACTAACCGGGGTGTCACCAATTCGGCTCGCATCCACACACAACAATCACAGTCCCTATCCATACTAAAGACCGTGTGAAACTAAACTACCCGGGTACCGGACTATCATCACGTGCTGCGGAACTCTACTGTAGGCGCTGATGAAAACTGTACCTACTAAATTAGATTAATACGCAGAGATTCAAAAACCTAACTACCGAAGCACTTAGGTGAAACTAAATAATTCGCCCCTGACTAGGAACTTGTAATATATGACAAAATCGGTTTACTTTTCGACGCTAACGAAACGGTGAGAAGTGTGGCTATTAGATATTAAATTAGCACGCAGAAACTCAAGAAACTAAACTATCAAAGCACACATATGAAATTATACAATTCGCTATTGGTTAGGAACTCGTAAAAGTCACAAAATCGATTACTTCCTGTTGCTGCGTCTGTCTCGGCCGACTGCTACGCCATTTGGTTGCTCTTCATAGCAAGCTATCCGGGGCTTACATTTCAGCAAGATAATGCCCGCCCGCACACGGCGAGCGTCTGTACTGCTTGTTTTTGTGCTTGCCAAATCCTACCTCGACCAAAAACGTCGACAGATCTCTCCAATTGAGACCGTTCGTGCATTATAGGCAGGGCTCTCCATCTCGGGGTTTTAACAATTTAACGAGACAATTGGTCAGAATTTGGCACGATATGCATCAGGAGGGCATCCGATAACACTACCGATCATTGCCAAGCTGAATAACGGCTAATTCTGAGGCGAGTACGTATTTTTACCGAGGATCTTTGCCACCATACTGTGGCTTGAATAACACTGCTTTTCGTGCGTTTCTATCCATGGCTACAAATTTCTTCAATTTAAGAAGATGGATGTTGCAAAAATTTACCCTGTAAATACGTCCAGCTGCCTGGGCATTGTATTTTAAATGCTCCAATAAATGATGACCACACTGGTGACTAGTAAACAGTCGTACACTCCATCGTTGATAGAGTTATCTTTTGTTTTTTTTAGGTACGGTCACCAACGTCAACGCTGCAAGCAGCTGTTTGTTATGAAAAATAACCAGTTCACAAGGACGTGTCTCAGACTCACTACTCTCATCAAAAGCTCATACCGCCTGATATATTCATTCCCGACCATTGATTCCTTATCTCTAAAGTCTCAGTTAATGTGTCTGTACTGTATGTGAAATATTGACCTTGAGGGTCTGGACTCCTTGAACAATCTTTCACAACCGCTACGTAAGCACACCGTTAACATTTCACTATTTGTATTACTTTAACCAAAGGCATCCATTTGTTCATGAGATCACCATATTGTGGACAGCAGGACGTTCAAGATAAACATCTCTTGTCGATGTATCGTCCTATACTGTCCATTGTAACTTAAAGGCAATGACAGTCGTCCGCAGTAAGTGGCATGTACAGTATTACGCAACACATTTTGTTCTTGCATATGATGACTTTTCCGGAAACCGACCGAGCGAGGTGGCGCAGTGGTTAGCACACTGGACTCGCATTCGGGAGGACGACGGTTCAATCCCGTCTCCGGCCATCCTG